>NC_136271.1:132226161-132511161 GCF_964187855.1 Myxine glutinosa | reverse complement strand
GGCAGCGCAGACAAGTACCAAGATGTCGCTCTCCTTCTTCATTGTAATATTCTACGGGCTTTCAGAGAGTCCAAAGGCCTACCATGGCCGCCAACAGCTGACGACATGGAGCTCAGTTCTGAAAAGCTCCTCCCTCCAGACCTCGTCCGGTTCCTCAGCATGGTTATGGCCGGCAAGGAAGACGTGGAGACAAGCGAAAAGATGAAGCGTCTGGTATTCTCCATCGGGCAAGACCTGTGCCGTGCAGTGTCGGAGGGAAAATGGAAGTTACCAAAGCACGTGTTTCTCTGTGTGACTGTCAGGCACTTGTTCCGAAGCAAGCAGCCCACCATGATATTGCAACAGGCTTGGCCACTCTGAGAGCTACGATTTTTGTTTCGAGTTGGAAACTGCCCTGGCCAAGGCACTGCACGAAGTATCAACAGCAACTACAGCAAAATAAGGTGTCTCAAGCATGATGGATGGTGTTTGGCCTCGACAGCAAAGAGGTCTTTGATTTTCACCCGTCGATGAAGTCGAAATATACCCATTTTCTCGGCCCGTGATTCGATTTGCCTCCCATGCATTTTCTTTATTCTTCCAAGATGAGAAGACTTCCACTCGCTCACTTTTGCGATCACCATCTTTGATCTCTACTTTGTCACAGAAAATACACTCTGGTGGGAAGATGGGTCCAGCGGAACCCGCTGAAGACAATTTACGAGGGGAGTGATGCCATTGCCAGGTTGATGCTTCTGGTTCTGTATCACCTCCCAGACGATTGAGGTTGCCAGTAAAGTGCTGATAACACTGACGGTGATACCCAACACTTTCCAGATCATCGGGGAGAGTTGTAGGAATCTGGTCGCACACTGATTGCATACGATATGGGGACTCATGTGATTGATGGAGACGTTGGTCCCGGATCTTATGAAGTTGCTGTAGTTTTTCACTTGCAGTTCCTTTGATTTTACTGAGGGGTGTAAAACTATCATGATCAGACGTGGATAGCACAATTAGCACATGAAGGTTGCATGTAGGCGGGGAGTGTTTGGGGGCTGCAGGATCTGCACTCTGGTTACGTTTTCTTTTGAGCATGATGGCTTAATGTCCACTTCTATCACCACTGCTTATCTGGAATGGGAAAGAGAAGTTACATTGGTGAAAGTATTGCCCTAAAAAAACACTGAAAAAACCCTCTGTCAACTTATCTTCAATATCGGCTGAGATACAGCTAAAAATCAAATTTACGGTAATGTCGACACTTTACAATTTACATATTTACATGCCAAGGACATGCATAGTTACTTCAGGAATGGTCTTTTAATGATCCTTGACCCTCAAAACATGGGTCTAGTCACCTTACTTGTGTAGTTATGTGCAATATTAGCCGATATATGCCAAAGAATTGATTTTTCGGTAATGGCGGCACTAATTTGCATACTAGTATGCCAAGGACACATGTGGTCACTTCAAGAATAGTTGTATTGTGATCTTTGACCCTGATAACATGGGTCTAGACACCTTATTTATTCAGTTACCTGCAGTAATGGCTGAGATATCGTGAAAATTAGATTTCCCGGTAATGGCGGCCTAATTTGAATAAAAATGATACTTGGGACATTTTTTGCAATTTGTTAACATAGCTCATCGTTTTCTACGCATTTTTTCTGATCTAGAGATGTCGATTAGAAGTTGATTTCCGGGGGGTGCACGATACCCCTTTCTTCCCACTAAACTAAGAGATTGGTTCATTTTCAAAAAATCATAATACTCTTAACCAATGCCAAATTTCTCATTATTTTAGCCCCGAGTTATCACCCTCACTCGAGTGGAGTAATCTTAGTTTGGAGTTATCACCCTTCCTTGAGAGGAGTCATCTCTGTTTGGAGTTGTCACCCTTCCTCGAGTGGAGTTATCTCAGTTTGGAGTCATCACTCTTACTCGAGTGGAGTCATCTCAGTTTGGAGTTGTCACCCTTGCTTGAGTGGAGTCATCTCAGTTTGAAGTGGTCACCCTTCCTCGAGTGGAGTCATCTCAGTTTGGAGTTACCACCCTTCCTCGAGTGGATTCATCTCATTTTGGAGTTACCACCCTTCCTCTAGTGGAGTCGTCTCATTTTGGAGTTACCACCCTTCCTCGAGTGGAATCATCTCCCTGAGGAGTGATTGCCCTTCCTCGAATGGACCTGGTCTGCTCTTTAACTTATCCTCCTTCCTCTAGTGGACTCATCTTCTTTAAACTGCTCCTCAATGACAAGCCAATATTTATATCAAGTCTTCAGTATTTGTGTCAAGAAATAGTCCCAGAGGAGAATACCTGAGCAATATGGACTTTAGAACTGAAACTCCCCTACCTCCCTCAAAAAACTGGTATCATATCAATAGTATGTTACATTCAAACTTAACAATAATAAAAGTTACATATGACCAGGCAGCACTCTACCTAAGCTTGAGAACAAGCTTACTCTCAGGTAGAAAATCCATCTCTTACTTTTTGGCACCTTCTGCAGTCTTTTTGAAAACGAGTCACTTCATGCTTCTTTGGGGGAGAAAGTTTTGTTCAGAATGTTGTTTGTTCAGATAAAGCACCAAAGATGATGTTAATTTACTAATTACACATCCAGGTTTAAACTTTAAAATGTTGACGTTCCTTGGACATTTGCCACTATCTCATTCGTATAACTCTCTGAATGTCCCTTGTAGGCATCATGCTTTCCTCAGAAATGAGATCTGACCAGGCTACAGGGTCAAGATGGCTTACTCTGTTTGAAAGATGATGGCATCCTTGATATTCACAGTGGAAACAGACATTGACAGACGTATGGATAAATATCCACGCATAGCTCAAACCTTATCATGAATGTGATCTCGCACCAACCTCAGCCTGAATCAGAATTTGCACCAAACTCATCCTGAATCAGAACTTGCACCAACCTCACTCATCCTGAATCAGAATTTGCACCAAACTCATCCTGAATCAGAACTTGCACCAACCTCACTCATCCTGAATCAGAACTTGCATCAACCTCACTCATCCTGAATCAGAATTTGCACCAAACTCATCCTGAATCAGAACTTGCACCAACCTCACTCATCCTGAATCAGAATTTGCACCAACCTCACTCATCCTGAATCAGAATTTGCACCAAACTCATCCTGAATCAGAACTTGCACCAACCTCACTCATCCTGAATCAGAACTTGCACCAACCTCACTCATCCTGAATCAGAATTTGCACCAAACTCATCCTGAATCAGAACTTGCACCAAACTCATCCTGAATCAGAACTTGCACCAACCTCACTCATCCTGAATCAGAACTTGCATCAACCTCACTCATCCTGAATCAGAACTTGCACCAACCTCACTCATCCTGAATCAGAACTTGCACCAACCTCATCCTGAATCAAAACTTGCACCAACCTCATCCTGAATCAGAACTTGCACCAACCTCATCCTGAATCAGAACTTGCACCAACCTCATCCTGAATCAGAACTTGCACCAACCTCACTCATCCTGAATCAGAACTTGCACCAACCTCATCCTGAATCAGAACTTGCACCAACCTCATCCTGAATCAGAACTTGCACCAACCTCACTCATCCTGAATCAGAACTTGCACCAACTTCATCCTGAATCAGAATTTGCACCAACCTCACTCATCCTGAATCAGAACTTGCACCAACTTCACTCATCCTGAATCAGAACTTGCACCAACTTCACTCATCCTGAATCAGAACTTGCACCAACTTCACTCATCCTGAATCAGAACTTGCACCAACTTCACTCATCCTGAATCGGAACTTGCACCAACCTCATCCTGAATCAGAACTTGCACCAACTTCACTCATCCTGAATCAGAACTTGCACCAACTTCACTCATCCTGAATCAGAACTTGCACCAACTTCATCCTGAATCAGAACTTGCACCAACCTCATCCTGAATCGGAACTTGCACCAACCTCATCCTGAATCGGAACTTGCACCAACTTCACTCATCCTGAATCAGAACTTGCACCAACTTCACTCATCCTGAATCAGAACTTGCACCAACTTCACTCATCCTGAATCAGAACTTGCACCAACTTCACTCATCCTGAATCAGAACTTGCACCAACTTCACTCATCCTGAATCAGAACTTGCACCAACTTCACTCATCCTGAATCAGAACTTGCACCAACTTCACTCATCCTGAATCGGAACTTGCACCAACCTCATCCTGAATCAGAACTTGCACCAGCTTCACTCATCCTGAATCAGAACTTGCACCAACTTCACTCATCCTGAATCAGAACTTGCACCAACTTCATCCTGAATCAGAACTTGCACCAACCTCATCCTGAATCGGAACTTGCACCAACCTCATCCTGAATCGGAACTTGCACCAACCTCATCCTGAATCAGAACTTGCACCAACTTCATCCTGAATCAGAACTTCTTGCACCAACCTCATCCTGAATCGGAACTTGCACCAACTTCACTCATCCTGAATCAGAACTTGCACCAACTTCACTCATCCTGAATCAGAACTTGCACCAACTTCATCCTGAATCAGAACTTGCACCAACCTCATCCTGAATCAGAACTTGCACCAACCTCATCCTGAATCAGAACTTGCACCAACCTCATCCTGAATCAGAACTTGCACCAACCTCATCTTGAATCAGAACTTGCACCAACCTCATCCTGAATCGGAACTTGCACCAACTTCACTCATCCTGAATCAGAACTTGCACCAACCTCACTCATCCTGAATCAGAATTTGCACCAAACTCATCCTGAATCAGAACTTGCACCAACCTCACTCATCCTGAATCAGAATTTGCACCAAACTCATCCTGAATCAGAACTTGCACCAAACTCATCCTGAATCAGAATTTGCACCAACCTCACTCATCCTGAATCAGAACTTGCATCAACCTCACTCATCCTGAATCAGAACTTGCACCAACCTCACTCATCCTGAATCAGAACTTGCACCAACCTCATCCTGAATCAAAACTTGCACCAACCTCATCCTGAATCAGAACTTGCACCAACCTCATCCTGAATCAGAACTTGCACCAACCTCATCCTGAATCAGAACTTGCACCAACCTCACTCATCCTGAATCAGAACTTGCACCAACCTCATCCTGAATCAGAACTTGCACCAACCTCATCCTGAATCAGAACTTGCACCAACCTCACTCATCCTGAATCAGAACTTGCACCAACTTCATCCTGAATCAGAATTTGCACCAACCTCACTCATCCTGAATCAGAACTTGCACCAACTTCACTCATCCTGAATCAGAACTTGCACCAACTTCACTCATCCTGAATCAGAACTTGCACCAACTTCACTCATCCTGAATCAGAACTTGCACCAACTTCACTCATCCTGAATCGGAACTTGCACCAACCTCATCCTGAATCAGAACTTGCACCAACTTCACTCATCCTGAATCAGAACTTGCACCAACTTCACTCATCCTGAATCAGAACTTGCACCAACTTCATCCTGAATCAGAACTTGCACCAACCTCATCCTGAATCGGAACTTGCACCAACCTCATCCTGAATCGGAACTTGCACCAACTTCACTCATCCTGAATCAGAACTTGCACCAACTTCACTCATCCTGAATCAGAACTTGCACCAACTTCACTCATCCTGAATCAGAACTTGCACCAACTTCACTCATCCTGAATCAGAACTTGCACCAACTTCACTCATCCTGAATCAGAACTTGCACCAACTTCACTCATCCTGAATCAGAACTTGCACCAACTTCACTCATCCTGAATCGGAACTTGCACCAACCTCATCCTGAATCAGAACTTGCACCAACTTCACTCATCCTGAATCAGAACTTGCACCAACTTCATCCTGAATCAGAACTTGCACCAACCTCATCCTGAATCGGAACTTGCACCAACCTCATCCTGAATCGGAACTTGCACCAACCTCATCCTGAATCAGAACTTGCACCAACTTCACTCATCCTGAATCAGAACTTGCACCAACTTCACTCATCCTGAATCGGAACTTGCACCAACCTCATCCTGAATCAGAACTTGCACCAACTTCACTCATCCTGAATCAGAACTTGCACCAACTTCACTCATCCTGAATCGGAACTTGCACCAACCTCATCCTGAATCAGAACTTGCACCAACTTCACTCATCCTGAATCAGAACTTGCACCAACTTCACTCATCCTGAATCAGAACTTGCACCAACTTCATCCTGAATCAGAACTTGCACCAACCTCATCCTGAATCGGAACTTGCACCAACCTCATCCTGAATCGGAACTTGCACCAACCTCATCCTGAATCAGAACTTGCACCAACTTCATCCTGAATCAGAACTTCTTGCACCAACCTCATCCTGAATCGGAACTTGCACCAACTTCACTCATCCTGAATCAGAACTTGCACCAACTTCACTCATCCTGAATCAGAACTTGCACCAACTTCATCCTGAATCAGAACTTGCACCAACCTCATCCTGAATCAGAACTTGCACCAACCTCATCCTGAATCAGAACTTGCACCAACCTCATCCTGAATCAGAACTTGCACCAACCTCATCTTGAATCAGAACTTGCACCAACCTCATCCTGAATCAGAACTTGCACCAACTTCACTCATCCTGAATCAGAACTTACACCAACCTCATCCTGAATCAGAACTTGCACCAACCTCATCCTGAATCAGAACTTGCACCAACTTCACTCATCCTGAATCAGTACTTACACCAACCTCATCCTGAATCAGAACTTGCACCAACTTCACTCATCCTGAATCAGAACTTACACCAACCTCATCCTGAATCAGAACTTGCACCAACCTCATCCTGAATCAGAACTTGCACCAACCTCATCCTGAATCAGAACTTACACCAACCTCATGCTGAATCAGAAGTTGCACCAACTTCACTCATCCTGAATCTCACTTGGAACCAGACAATTTATAGATGAGCATATGATACCAACTGACTTCACGGATTTGTTTTACCATGATGATCTAAAGCTCATGGTGGAGCTTGTACATATCTCACAATCAGAACAAGGACATTAGGAGACATAATTGGGCTTTTAAGTGAATTACAAAGACATTAGGAGATGATGGACAAATCACCCAATTATATACATGGATGTGAACCCGAAAACCGACAATCCTGCGTTATGTACTCGGATGGAAATGTCAAACAGGCGAACCAAAATGATCGTACCTCATCTGTATTCTTTCACAATATAATGCTTTTCACTGGATGGATAAACATATTATTGGAGACACTCTCCAGACAAATATATCCAAGGCACATTGAATCAAATATACAAAATCAAGGGTTGTGGCCTCAAGGGCAGCCAAAGATATCCATGTCTTGAACACAATGAGTGGAAGATAAAGATTGAAAAACTATATCTAAAGAAAACTTCATACTTCCACTCCATATGCAAACCTCACACTATGTTTTAGCAACTTGATCTCGACACTATTTCTCCAACACCATCCACATCCATTTCCCATTTTCAAACTGTCGTGTTGAGTACTGTAGTTATAGCATGTATTAATGGAAACCGATTGGGAAATTGCATCAAAATAGAGGAAATACAACATGGAAACTCCAATGGCACTCAGAGCATATACGTCCGCCAGGGTGAAGGTTTACGTTTTGTTCACCACTGATAGGCCGGATCTGGATTCGGACGTGAACCAAAATCTAATCCACTTGTTCCGATCACCTAACCAACTCTTCCGCAAAGTTTTGGAATAATCGGTTCACAACGTTTTGAAATATCATGCTATGCATCGTTTTTGGCACCATCTCTCAATGGTGAAGAAACACTTTAAAATTTTATAAAATACTCATATCCGATTCCAGATTCGGATCTTCACCAAAATCGAACCAATTCGTCGTTGTCACACACCCATCGATCCTCAAAGTTTCATCCGAATCCGTCCACAACCTTTTGAGATATCCAGTTGACAGCCAGGCAAACAGACAGATAAACAGACAAGGGTGAAAACATAACCTCCATCTACCTTTGGTGGTGGAGGTAGAAATGTCACATCCATTTTGGCCTTCTCAATGCTTTTAAGGTGGAATATTCTGATGGCACGTCGTCTATTTTATCCAAAACATCAACAAATCATTATTTACAGGGTGTTTCAATAAGAGTGATACAACTTTAAACGTTTATTTACAAAAAAAACCCCAGAAACCTCAGGAACGTGAACCAAACATTTATTGAAAGCTTATGATATGGTATTTTCTATCACTGATTGCCATTGCAGTCACTGCTCGAGTTAGTGAGAGGCCAAGGTCTGAAATTGGCATTTGTGCAAAATCCTTGTTATTGACCTTCTCGATGTGTGCCCCTCCACAGTTCAGACGGGCATTGATCCTAACTCCAAAGTTCTGTCAACTTTCCTGTAGGTCTCATGTGACACTGCCTCTAGGTAGTCTGACACCTCCTGCTTCAGATCACCTCCTGTGGCAGGGTGGTTGACGTAGACAGAGCCCTTGGCAGCCCCCCAGAACTCAAATCTTCTTCTCACGTCATCTTGACATTTATGCCTAATAGAGATGATGTATGGGAAAAGCTTCATTTCCTTTTTGAGGATAGGCCAGACTGATGTTGGTTTGATGCCCAGCTCCTGGGAGCACCGGCGGTGGGACTTCTTGGGACTGTCCAATGCAGAATCCCGCACGGCGTCGGTGTTGGCTTGGCTCTTGGTTACTGGTGCTGACCTGCCAATGTTGCCCTTGCTCTGGTCGTGCACTGTACCCTTGTGCTCAAAATGTTTCACAATAAGTTGAGTGGCACAAGTTGTGGGTCCATCACATGTGCTGAAGTCGTATTCCCGGCAGAACATCCGGCAGGTGTCTACATGTGATTTAGTCTCATACCACAAAGCCACCACTTTTGTCTTCTGCTCCACTGTCAATGGCATAGTTGAGCTTCGCAGATAGAAATGCCAAGGAACAAATACCAAGATAACCCCACCAAACCCTGAAAAGGAAAACGGTATAGGTCAAAAAACAAAGAAATGGCAGGAAGTCAAAGTTGTATCAATGTTTTTGAAACACCCTGTATGTATTTGGACTCTGCCATCTCTTTTCAAGTTTTACTTTTCTCCCAAGTCTGAGTCTGTGTCGAGAAAAGTTGAGTCGAGTCCGAGACCACTGCGTCTGTGTGTTAATGGCGCTCAGCACTTGAACAAACAAATTGTGTTAAAGATCACATTGGCATCCAGATCATTTGCAATAGATTACCTAAGGAAGTGCAGAGGTAAGACTTTAGGTGAGAAATAGTTATAATGATGAATAGCAATAACACATGGGCAATGGCGATGGAATGGAAACACAAAGAAAGGAACTTTATCAAATGGAATAAAAATAGTCCAGGAATGCAAAGTCAAATAGTCCAAAATATCAGCGACAACAAGTAAATTAAGCTCTCTTGTACAAAGATAGGCAAAATGAGATAAAGACAACTCAAATGATCCATCAGTTCAATAGAATATCCGTACAAGCAGGTATCGCTTTACGTCTCCGCAGAACAGCAGGCCGTGGTGGTGAGGAATGATTAGGTCTTTCACCGGAGTCTATCAACTTGACCATTAAGTCTTTGTGCTTGGGACCAGAGAAGAAGATTCTGTGTTCCATATTCTTGTGCTCTCTGGCTTTTGTGACAATTCCAAACTCACAGAGACCTATTGTAGGGCTGTTAAGCTAAGTAATTGACATATTTTCTCTGAAGCTGCCCTCTGTGACAATGATCATATTCTTTTAACATCTTTATGCAGCGTGCATGACATTCCTCTTTGTACTTGAAGCTCAGAACACGAAAAGGCCTTCTGCAGCGTCTGTTATCGGGTCTTTTTCAAGTTGGCAGCCGCTGTTATTGGACAAGGAAATCCAGCCAAGGACAATCGTCTACATCCAGTCCTGTCTGTCATCTCGTCCTTTCTCAAACACAGTGAGTGCCGCAGAGCTTGGGCTGGAGTTTCACCAGAGCTGTCCGGTATGACAAACTTTGCCTTTCGAAGACAAAAAGGTAGACAAAGACAGCAGGTCAATCTTGCATGCCTGGCTAGCTCTCAGGCAGGCCTTGTTACACCGCGTGTGATGGTCTCGTAAGACGAGTCTTCAATAGGTTTCAATAGAAGTTTATCAACAAATTCCTGCCCAAATGCAAAACAAATGAAAAAAAAAACACGTAAAATTGGAGTGACAATTGCATTTTGAGACACAGAACTGGTGTATTGGACTCTTCACACGTGTAACACAAAACTCAATTATGTCCTGTGTACAATCTTTCAACTCTTGTTCACCTAAACTGAGATGTTTGACTGGATCTCATTGTCTATTGTAGGTCCGTATCACATCTGTCTTTCTGGATAGTCTTCGAGCGAGACATGATTTGACTACCGCATTGAGTGGCAAAATGCACCTATGATTTGCAGTTAGCCTGATGTCCAAATCGTATGTAGTCATGTGATGCACGTTCCACATTCCCAGTCAACTACCATTCTGGTGGCAATCTTTAAAAAGGCCACCATTTTTCACAAGATTTAATAAATCTCAGAACTGGGATCTACCCCAGAATTGGTTGTCCTTAGACATTTGCAATCAAATGAAAATTATTCGGTATAAAATCTTGCATATGCTCATGTGTATTTTAGAGGGTGTTGTGCCATTGGTTTTGAGATATTTCAGGAATAGAAAAAAAACGTATTTTTTTTCTAAAGCTTTCCTCAAGATCCTTTTTTTGTATCCAGAGTCAAGGATCATGGAAGAGCTCGAATTAGGCTTTCCATTATGGTTCACAACAATTTTAAGATGAGGAATTTTCTTGTTTAATTTTGGATTTCATGTGTTTCTTTGTATCAATCATTATAGGAACTAGCAAGTTGTCCATGTCCACACACGATTGTAAATGGGGTAGTGATGGAGATGGCAAAAATACAAACGGCATATTTTGTCATCCAACCGGAAAGCTGGGAGCGACAATTTATATTTTTTCCTACATCTTATGCATTTAAATGCTCTAATAGCAGAGCTCCATCTGAAACTCTGCTCAATACATGTAGTTTTTTTTTTTATGCCTAGGGTCTTTAATAAAAAATTATTAAAAAAAAAATATATATATATACATAAATTTATAAATATATATAAATATAAATATATATAAATATTGTCACGTCACCAGCGATTAAGACCACTGGATGATGAGTGGCCGAGCATTTTTACTCCTGAGGCGAACTCCAGAATTTTTGTGGTTATGACGCATGTGAGATGGAGGCTACGAAACGTTTACCTGAACAGAACAAAAGCAACACGGGTTTATACCCGAACCCCCGACAAAGAAACACGAAAAATTTTCAACAAATATGAATTTCATGAAAATAAATCAAAGAATGAAAATGAGTGCTGACTTAAAACTAAAATTATATTTTGAGGTATGTCCATGCAGTTACGAATACAACACAGGGGAAAGATAACAAAATAAAACTAGAACGAAACTCAGTAGAGAGCATACCTCTGCATACCTCTGCCTGGTTGGCCATATCACTCAATGGTGAAGAATCACATTAAAAATTATATTAGCTGGATCCGGATCCGGATCTTCACCAAAATTGAATCGATTCTTCCTTGTCACACACACGACCTGTCCAACAGGTTTCGTCCAAATCCATCCATAACTTTTTCAGATATCCTGCTATGTATCGTTTTTGGCCCGATCTCCCAATGGTGAAGAATCACTTTAAAAATTATAGTAGCCGGATCAGAATCCGGATCTTCACTGAAATCTGTTCATTTCGTCCTTGTCACATACGCTACATCTCTGCCAAATTTCGTCCGAATCCGTCCACAAATTTTTGAGATATTTTGTTCACAAACGGACAGACAGACAAACGGACAGACAGACAAACGGACAGACAGGGATGAAAACATAACCTCCATCCACCTTTTGTAGCGGAGGTAATAAAATCCATTTTTATAGTGCACTTAGCTCGTCCAACGAGTAACTTCCGGTGAGGTCGGCAGTGGTGGCCAAGTCCAATGCTTCCCGCAGGGGGAAGAAAAGTGTAATGTCAGACAGGAGGAAGAAGAAGCCTTACTATCAACTTTGTACACTTCCGGAATGGTTTGATTTATTTGTGTTCAAATGTCTGGTGATTGTTTTGTATTTATTTATGCGAATGTGTACTTGTATATAACTGTCATTAATTTTAAAAAGGCTTAGGTACTATCGAGCGATAAAAATAAAAAATAAAAATAAAAATCCAAAAATGGAACTTTTAAAAATGGTTTTTATTGCTTAAAACACTCCCCGCCATTCACTGATGAACCTCTGAAAGTTTGACGAAGATCCGTTCAGCCATCTCTGAGAAAAATGGCGACACACACACAGACAGATAGACAGACAGACAGACGAGACAGACAGACCAACAGCTCACTATATAGTAGAATATATATATACAGTATATGTCCCTATGGTCCCTATAATGTCCCTATGATGCCCCTATGCCTGCCCCGCCACCAGTGAAATAAAGTCGATGAAGATGATGGAATTCATGTGCTTTGATATAGCACAGGGACGATGGGCCAAATAGTCTTCGTTCCCTCAGCTCCTTGTATTTCTCTTAACTTGATAGTAAAGTTGAAGATTTAATGTGGAGGGGGAAGTCAGTGTGGTTTACTTGGTTATATTATTCGTTTGAAACTTTCCGATGCAACACTTCACTTGTCAAGATGTCTACAATTGGAATCCTTAGTCAGTCCTTACAGTGGATTTATGGCTTCCTGTTTAATCACCAGTAGCACGTGCAATTTAACAGGCAGAACTCGTCTGACTTTCTTCCTTTCTCCTTCAGTTCCGTAAAGTAATGTTTTTGGATTTTTACAATTTTTTGTTGTTGCATTAATGACGTCACCACTTAACATTGAAAATCCCACAGCAGTTTGCATAGCTCTCTCAACATCTGCTTCTTGTTCATTGTTGTTAGTAAGATAATAAATCGATAATACAAGTAGACTCATTAGTATATAATATAAAATAACAAGCAAATAATATTAAAAAAATTGACTAATAATTATGCAAGATTTGCAACATGCCAACAAGACCAATAATAAGCAGATTTGCAAGTTTCTATTGAAGTGAGAAGCCAAATACATTTAATTTTGAGACTAATTTCACAGGATAATGAGAAAAAAAAGTGTTTAAACGTTTTTTTGGTGAAAATTCACCTTATGGACTCCGCTTCGACAATATTACCTCCATGGCGGTCAAAGGTGTAGCCAAGATCTCAGCAGAACGAATGCTGGCTCCCACACTTTGGCTCAACAACAGCTTAGACTTGGAGTTCATTCACTAGGAGATTGTTATAGCAGGCTCGGGGATTTGCAAGTAAGAAGCCATCCTGAAAATGGTCTGCAAAGCATCTTGCTGCTCCTCCTGCCAGACCTCTACGCACACCTGAATGTTGTAAAATACGCCATGCTGCACCAATTATTATCTACCCAACTTCCAACAAACAATTAATAGCATTAATGTGCAGACTTTCTGCCACCCTCCCCCGATCCGAGCACTCCCCTTCTCTCCCCACTGTAAATACCAAGGTGCTTTTGGCTAGGAAAATAAGTGTTTTATTGCACGAGTTCCTGTCATCTCATGCCAAGAACATCCATTTCCAAGCTAACTTTAAGGCTTTGACGGACATTGGCGATTGAAACTGTTCACTTTGTGCAAATGCCTTTACTTCTGCTGTGTGTTGAATCATGCATGCCCGACTTTCTGAACTAAAAAAACCAGTTTATGAACGTTTATATAAAACTTCCATTGCAGTTTATTAGCAGATGTTGCATGGCTCATTAAATTGAGGGGCTTTTAAAGAGTATGTAGAGAAGCATCATCATCTGTTATCATTACAGACCTGATGGTACAACTCGTTTCTCTCGTAACATTAACTTCACTTTCTGCTCAGCCCAACTACGTTTCTGCTCTTGTCTCGAGATCTCGAATCGCATCCACTGCCATCATATTTGGACACGGATGTGATCAAATGAAGAAATAAACAAACAAACAAGAAAGATTCGTGCAGTGCACAATACATGCAAGACACACCCCCTCCCCCCCCCCCCCCCCAAAAAGGTTGCCATTGATACTTCAACTTGTCCATTTCATCAACATTAAAATTAACAATCTTAATCAATGCTCAGGTCAATTGGATGAAAATTCATGATTTTTCAGACGAAAATTGATGATTTTAGAAGTTTGACATTGAGTTGAACTTTGACCTTAACAATGGTTGGTTTCCCAATTCAGTGAGGGACTGTGCAATTGCTGTTTAATCTTCAAGTCAATCGGATGAAAATTGACAATTTTTCAGATGAAAATGTATGATTTTAGAGGTTTGACCTGAAGTTGACCTTTGACCTTTTGACCTCAACTTATTGTTTCCCAATTGAGTGACTCAATATGCAAATGCTGTTCAACTTTCAAGTCGATCAGATAAAAAATGATTTTAGAAATTTGACCTCAAGGTGACCTTTGACCTCAAAATCAATAGGTTTCTCAGATGAGACAACCTCTACTACATGGTAAAGCTTCATGATGATAAGTTTAGAATTGTGACCTGTAGGCGAGTGACAAGGAAACAAACAGACAGACAGAAAGCAAAGTCAACTGACCAATATACTTGAAAAATCTTCGATTTTGCAAGTAACAAAAATCTCAAACAGCATGCCACTGATAGATGACCCCATTCCTCAGTTGGAACCCATGGTCATTGTGCTTTCAGGGCCTTCTCCAGTAGCGTTCACACAGGTGACCCCAGCAGCGCTTTCAGTGTCACCTTCAGGGAACAATAACCTTAGTTGATAAAGATATTTAAACTAATTTCTCATCATTACGTCACCGAATTATTACACCAATCAAAAGCTAGAAGCCGATTGGTTATTTTTTTAGAACAAAAGGTCAAAGGTCAATTTTGCATTAAATCATCAATTTTCATCTGATTCACCTGAAACTTTAAGAACTCGCATATTGAGTCAATAAATTGGTTCACCAATCAAAAGCTAGAGGCCGACTGTTTCTTTAGATCAAAAGGTCAAAGGTCAAGGTTGCATAAAATAATCAATTTTAATCTGAGTGACTTGAAATTTAAACAAGAAAAGAAAAATAAAGGAGAAATGTCACAAAATACAGATGTTTTACAGCCTGTTGCATATTAATACCATGGGTGAATCAACGACTCATCGGGAAGGAAGAATTCAGATGAGAGAGAGAGAGCAAAGGTTTCAATAATGACGGGTCACTGCATGAAAATTGGCGAAGCAAACACTCCCTCCAGTGTGCACAAACACATCCACGACGCAGGAAGTGGGAATCGGGCAAGGCAAACAGTGCTCTCTGGCCATCTGCTCCGCCCTTATCTGGAACTCAAAGCAAACAGACAAGCAGTAAAGCACCCCAATAAAAGGCTTTGTGCTGACTTGGCTAATGGATGACCCCTCTGGGAGGGAATCTCTCTTCCAAGAATGAAAAGTGTTTCTCTGATTGAATGGGGTCAAGGGTTAGTATTATTAAAGTCACTGTTGTCTCCAGAAATCCATGTTTAATAATTCTCTACAACTTGGTGAAATATGGTGCATATATATATTGTTACAGATACGACTTTGATGGTATGGTGGGCCGAGCGGGATGGCCGCCGTATCCGTACAAGTTACCCGATTGTACTCGAACGTCGACGAAGCCGCGCTATGCTGGCTCAATAGGAAAGAGAAGACACCCGGCTGGGTTATAATGACACAATACGACACCAGGGGTTCAGTTCTCAAGTATATTCGTACGGAAAAAGGTTGGATTACAGGGACAAGAGGGAAACATAGGAAGGTGGGCACTTAGACACAACCTTATATTAACCCTAGACAGACCACAGATAAACGGGACAACGCTGACTCACACGGGATTTGATGGCAAGGAAAGCGGCAGTCGATGGCTCAGGTGCACCTGGCCCCGGGACAGAATCACGTACGGTGGTGTCCAGCAGATGCGGGGAGGTCGCTCAGCGCTCGTGGGTCGCGACTTTGGTGGAGATGCCGGGGAGGTCGCTCAGCGCTCGGGAGGGTGGCGTCTTGTCCTTCCAAGCTCGGGGCGCATCTGACGTCACGTCCGGCGCGGGGCCGCGTATATCCGGCGGGGAGTCACGCCCTCGCTCGTTAGCTCCGCCCCATATGGCATCGGCCCATGGCTTCTCATTGGGTGCGGGGGTTACCGGCTCCGCCCTTGACGAGGGGCCGACAGGGAGCCCCCTTCTGGGTAACCCCGTCGAGCACATGTTCAATGGCGGCCAACCGAGCCGGAGTGAGGACGCAAAGCCGCTGTTGTTGTGGTTGTTGTTGGAGCTTGAGATGATGGGAAGAGATGCGGGGAGGTATGGGAAGGTCCTAAACTCCTACTGGTGCCATATCATCACATTCTGGTGCAACGAAGAGTCATAATTAATGGAAACAAGTCCTTAACTGACATAGATTAAGAATAACTAGCAAGATGTCCTATAATTGTCTACGTGTGGTGCGGGGGACCTGGGCACGACATTTAATGGGGGAATGAAGGGGAAGATCGGCTCTAATGGGTGTTGTTTACAGACAATGGGACTAGGGAATGGGGTAAGGGGAGAGTTGGGGAGTATCGGAGAAGATAGGGGAATATTTACAAGCGGATATGGAGGCCAAATTCCATATTCGCAACATTGCACCCTTCTCTACCCTCGGGGCGTCCCGACCCGATAAATTTTTACCTACTTTAGTGTGGCACGCAATGTAGTTCCCTCTACTATTAACTCTACCCTGAGTGCGACAGTTTTATAGATATTCACAAATGAGTAAATATGTCCCCCTGCGACGTTGCACCCTTCTCCTCTCAGAAACACACCCACAGGATAACCGAATCCGGAAAGAATCCTCAAACTAAACATACGGCCGGTAGGGAGCATTATTTACAAGACTACGCTGCTATTTACACTACGATCCAGGACCTGTTTTTGGAGGAACACATGCAGATGTTATGCATAGAGAGAGCGCGCTTGCCAACATCGATACACCAACCCACGAGTGCTCTGTGGCCGACGGCCTTTAATAACGTGCAGAGCACCCTTTCCCAGCATCAAAAGCACCACCCCACCACCAATCGGTGCAGTCACCATTGTTCATTGGAATAAAAATAACTTCAACAACCCCTAACCCTGCAGGTGTCTCTTGCTCTTCTTGTGGTGCACTTGGTGGTGTTAACTATTAGTGGTTCACCTGTATGGCATAGGTGCCACGTTGATCCATAGGTCCATCCCCGGGTGGTGCTTGGCCGCAAACGAACTGCGGTCCATTGTGGGTGGCCACAAACATTGCGGTCCATATGGTGTACCGATCCAGGCAGCGAACAGCGAAAGTGCAGGCCCACAACTGCGCAGCCAGCACCTCTCTCTCCTCTCTCTCTACCCCAAAGCCAGATCCTCGGAGGTGGGAGACAAAAGAAGCAGACAAGTGAGTAAGGTGGTAAGGGCGCAAAAGTGCACGCAATGTAAGGTAATGCACACTGGGGGCACATGGGAACCAGGTGAGACAGGTACGTTCCTATCGTACGCCCCCCCCCCACCAGGTAACCTACATGGCCCCTCCCTTACCCCTTACTGCATCCACACAACACTACACTACTCATAAACATCTACTTTACAAATCAACAAACATCCCTACTGTCTTCCCCGTTCCTCCCATATACCAAATTCGTCTTCTCTCCCTCCTAACCAATCAAATTTGCCATTTTCAACTCTCATCAAAATTTGCCATCCCCAACTCAACATCATAATTTGCCATTACCAATTCATCATCAGTCCCTCCTAGGGAGGGAGAGATGGAATCACTCCAATGTCTCATCCACGTCGTGATGCGTCTCACAAATCCACACAGCGATTCATTTCCTGCACACTCATTTCCTGCACAAAACAAAGAAAACACAGGTGTGGAGTCATCATCATCACCTCAGGTAAGTGGCTGCGTATGGTGCGACAGGTTCATCAATCCTAACTATTTCCTAAATGACTTTAACAACTTTACACTACCCGGGGTCTTTCTCCGGCCAAACCATTGGCCCTCTTACACTATGGGTTCTAAAAACCAATTCCCATTGGCCAAACTGTGGTGCTCTTCAATTTGGGGTCTCACTCCCCCGATTCATCTCCCGGTGCCCTCGCACAATTTCTGGGCTGTGGCGTGTACCTCTCCCAGTGGGTCTACCCACCTGCACACCTCCACCACTGCAGTTGCCTCCGAGCTTACCTGCTCCTCACCCTAACCTAACTACCTGGGGAAGGCCCTCTGGCTCTCTCCCCACTCGGTGCCCTCTCTGGCACTGGGCTACCCGATCCACACCCGGGATCCTCAGGCACCCACTCACAACTACCGGCTCCCAGAGCCCACCTGCGGCCTCACCTGGCCGACATCCTCACAGTGGTGGAGTGCTCAACCAACTACACACACTAACAGGCTACACGCCCAGCCATTTCCACAACACTAATGCACCCATTCACAACACCATTCTGCAACCGCACCACAGATGCCAATATCCAACCACAATTTACCTGCACCCTCTACCTAACACTTACACTACCCGCCCCGGGTATCCGTGATGGGGGTCCACTCTTCCCCATCCACACCTTCGCACCATGCACACCACTCCGTACCACTCACTCCAACTCTCTCCACACGCCTGTACCTGCACACCTGTGCTCTCACACCTGGTGCCACCTGCACCCTTCTCTCCCCAAGCGCATTCGCGCTGATCCACACACTCACTACTCATACACTGCTCCACACACCTGTCCAGTTGCACACCTGTGCAATCACACCTGTTCAATTCTCACACACACACGGCATCATCTCAGCTAACTACTCCCTTCTGAAACTTGCGCTTCCCAGTCGTCCCTTTAAACTATTGCGCTCCCTCGTCATTATCATCCATACTAATCTACCTGCGTCCCCACTACAGGTATCAGTCACTAACTAAACTTAACGTCACCTAAGGTCATCTTCTCTAGATCCCTACACACAATATCCTAACCCACCCGGGCTAGTTTTCACTGCCATACACCCCATAATCTATTGCTCCTTTGCCCCCCACTGTGAGGGATGGATGGTGGATTTGCCATCCCACCACATCGGGGGTCTCTCACTACCAATTTCGCACATCAAATTGCAACAAATTTAAAATTTGCCAATCACTGCCCATCATCTGCCAATCACTACTGCCAATCCCTTGCCAATCATCAAATTTTGTTTTTCTCTGATTTTGGGTCCAAAACACTAACCTCATCACCCAGTCGACTCACTAATACCTCTCGGTGCGCCAATTCCTGTCCAAAGCCCGGCTTCGTAAAGCCAAGCCATGAATGCTGGTTGTTCTGTGCCAGCGGCTGGGTGCGTCCCGCATTCGGTGCAGGGAAGGAGGTTTACCCGGGCCGAGATCCCACGCACCATCTCGGCACGGAGCCATCCAATGCCCCGATCTCGACCTGCCGGCACGTCTCACCAAAAAGTGGTCGCCATGACGACCCTTTCTATCGGGCTGCCAGCTCCGCCTAGTGGAGCCTGGACGCGGCCGTTCAAAGCGAGGCCCGGCACGCACCGAGGGCCTGCTTCGGCTAAAAGTCGCTCTAACCTCTAACCCGTGTAACGTCGATGCTTCACCTGGACGCTTACACCCCGCAGCCCGTTCCTTGCTCACACATCCAGCCGTTTCCATGCTCCTCGTACCGTTCCTTACACACCTCGGTACACCCATTCCACTCACAGCCTTGGTCACACACCTGACCACCGAACACTTTGGCACACATTCGTTGGTCGCACACCTCACCAAAACACCTCTTCGCGCCCCCTCCTCAGTCACCTCCTCTGTGACAATCACAGGTGTGCTCTCATTCGCACACCCAACCACGTGCCTCACTACCAATTCCAGCGTGCATTCCCACTCACGCTCTACCATTCCAGGTGTGCATCCTTCCATCCCAGGTGTACATCCTCGCTCACCTGTCACAACTAACTCACGCTCCATGTCACTCTCACTACTTTCACCTCCATTCCTGACAGCGCACTCACCCTTACTCTTGACAGCACACTCTTTCCCCATGCACCTGTCCGTCACACACCTTTCTCGCGCACACTCTCCCGTTACACCCTCTGTAACACTCACCACAGGTGGACACTCTTCCTTACTTCTGACAGCGCACTCTTTCCTCATGCACCTGTCGGTCACACACCTTTCTCGCGCACACTCTCCCGTTACACCCTCTGTAACACTCACCACACCACGCTTCCATGTGCTCCCTCGCACACGCGCTACGACCGACTCACTCCCGCCAGCACACTCACTCCTTGGCACGCACTTTTTCCTCACACACCCCATGGTCGGACATTCTCGCACACCTCCTTTTTCGCACACCAGACCTTTCGCACACTTCACCAGTGGCCTCTCACGAACACCCGGGTCCATCTCGACCCCCAAGCTCATTAAATCCCCTGGCGCATCATACGCACGACCATATTGGTCACCACTTACACCGGGTCCTCTTTCTCTTCGCTTCTCCTCCATCACCTGCGAATCCCTCATCCGGTTAATGAGCACATCATCACGATCCGAACACAGACTCTGGACCAATTCTTTTACCTCCTCTTTTATCTCTTTCTTATCCTCTCTCCGTCGCTTTTTAATTTCGCTCACCCCTTCTTCCACTTCTTCTAATTTTTGCTTCATCTCCTTCATCTCTTCGTGCGCCCCTTTAAGTTCTTCCTCTAACTCCACTTTATTTTTTTCTATGTGCTCCCGCACCTCCCGCTCTTTAACCTCCATTACCTCTACCACCTTGTCCATTTTCCTCGTCAGGTCCTCATGTACCGTCTGACACTCTTTTTTAATTACCCCTACGTCCTTTTTCATCTCCTTCTGTGTCGATTTTAAACCCTCTATTACCGCTGTGTTCTTCTTTACCTGGTCCCCCAACTCCTTTTGTCCCACTGTCAGTTGTTCTACTCCCAGCGTCAACTCCTCTATACCACCTTGCAATTTTACAGTCCCCTTTCTCACCTCTTTCTCCATGCGCTCCTTACAGTGCCTCACCTCCTCGCGCACTCCTCCGACTTCCTCACTCACTCCTCTTCTGATCTCCTCTCCCATCACTTGCATCTCCTGCCCAGATGCCACCCTCATCTGCTCCATTTCCTCCCTGTGAGCATCCAGTTTGGTTTCTACCCCCATTCTGACCCCCTCTATCTGCTGCTCCATTTGTTTAACTTCCCTTTCCGCTTGGTCCCTCATGTCCCTCAATTTGCCTTCCATACTGTTTTCTAACCCCTCTAACCCATTTTTCACTCCCTCTATTTGATTCTCTTGAGCGGCCATTCTGTTTTCTACCCCCGTTAACCCAGTTTTCACTCCCTCTATCTGATTCTCCTGGGCAGCCATTCTATTTTCTACCCCCATTAACCCATTTTTCACTTCTTTTATCCCGTTGTCTAACCCCTCAAAATTATTGTCTAACTTCCCAATTTTCTTGTCTAACTCCTCAAAATTATTGTCTAACTTCTCACCGGTACCCCTCGCTTCGTCCCTCATTACCCCCATTTGGTTTCCCATTACCCCCATTTGGCCCTCCAATCGCTCACCCTGAGCATCCATCCGGTTCCCCAATTGGTTACTCTGCAGTTTGAGGGACGCCTGCATTTGCGCCATAAATTGCTCCATGAGGACCTGCATCTGGGCCATCCCTCCCACTTGTGCAGCGGGTGCGGCCGCCGTAGCTATGTGCGAGGCGCCGTTTCGCGCGTCTGCTACCCCCGCTGTTTCGCTCTCCTCACGTGTCTCAATTTGGTCCTGGACCGACCCTGCTTCACTCTCCCCTACCGGACCCCAGCCGTCTTGATCCGCCATAGCGCGACTTGCAAAATTCGAGTTTCGTAAAACAAAACAAATTTCGGCCGCTCCAAATTTTGACCAAATTTTTTTTTTCCTCTATTCGTTTTTTTTTTTTTCCAAAATTTGGTCGGGCCTCGAATCTCACTCCCGACACCAATTGTTACAGATACGACTTTGATGGTATGGTGGGCCGAGCGGGATGGCCGCCGTATCCGTACAAGTTACCCGATTGTACTCGAACGTCGACGAAGCCGCGCTATGCTGGCTCAATAGGAAAGAGAAGACACCCGGCTGGGTTATAATGACACAATACGACACCAGGGGTTCAGTTCTCAAGTATATTCGTACGGAAAAAGGTTGGATTACAGGGACAAGAGGGAAACATAGGAAGGTGGGCACTTAGACACAACCTTATATTAACCCTAGACAGACCACAGATAAACGGGACAACGCTGACTCACACGGGATTTGATGGCAAGGAAAGCGGCAGTCGATGGCTCAGGTGCACCTGGCCCCGGGACAGAATCACGTACGGTGGTGTCCAGCAGATGCGGGGAGGTCGCTCAGCGCTCGTGGGTCGCGACTTTGGTGGAGATGCCGGGGAGGTCGCTCAGCGCTCGGGAGGGTGGCGTCTTGTCCTTCCAAGCTCGGGGCGCATCTGACGTCACGTCCGGCGCGGGGCCGCGTATATCCGGCGGGGAGTCACGCCCTCGCTCGTTAGCTCCGCCCCATATGGCATCGGCCCATGGCTTCTCATTGGGTGCGGGGGTTACCGGCTCCGCCCTTGACGAGGGGCCGACAGGGAGCCCCCTTCTGGGTAACCCCGTCGAGCACATGTTCAATGGCGGCCAACCGAGCCGGAGTGAGGACGCAAAGCCGCTGTTGTTGTGGTTGTTGTTGGAGCTTGAGATGATGGGAAGAGATGCGGGGAGGTATGGGAAGGTCCTAAACTCCTACTGGTGCCATATCATCACATTCTGGTGCAACGAAGAGTCATAATTAATGGAAACAAGTCCTTAACTGACATAGATTAAGAATAACTAGCAAGATGTCCTATAATTGTCTACGTGTGGTGCGGGGGACCTGGGCACGACATTTAATGGGGGAATGAAGGGGAAGATCGGCTCTAATGGGTGTTGTTTACAGACAATGGGACTAGGGAATGGGGTAAGGGGAGAGTTGGGGAGTATCGGAGAAGATAGGGGAATATTTACAAGCGGATATGGAGGCCAAATTCCATATTCGCAACAATATATATACACACACACAGTGCATTCAGAGAGTATTCAGACCCCTTCACTTTTTTCACATGTTGTTATGTTGCAGTCTCATGCTGAAATCGTTTAAATTCATTTTTCCCTCATCAATCTATACTCAATACCCCATAATGACAAAGAGAAAACAGGATTTTAGAAAGTTTTGCAAAGTTATTAAAAAGAAAAAACTGAAATATCACATTGACATAAGTATTCAGACCCTTTGCTATGACATTTGAAATTTACCTCAGGTGCCTCCCATTTCTCTTGATCATCTTTGAGATGTTTCTACACCTTGATTGGAGTCCACCTGTGGTAAATTCAATTGATTGGACATGATTTGGAAAGGCACACACCTGTCTATATAAGGTCTCACAGCTGACAATGCATATCAGAGCAAAAACCAAGCCATGAGGTCGAAGGAACTGCCTGCAGAGCTCAGAGACAGGATTGTGTCGAGGCACAGATCTGGGGAAGCCGACAGAAAAATTTCTGCTGCATTGAAGGTTCCCAAGAGCACAGTGGCCTCCATAATTCTTAAATGGAAGAAGTTTGGAACAACCAGGACTCTTCCTGCAGCTGGCCGCCCGGCAAACTGAGCAATCGGGGAAGAAGGGCCTTGGTAATAGAGGTGACCAACAACCCAATGGTCACTCTGGCTGAGCTCCAGAGATCCTGTGTGGAGATGGGAGAAACTTCCAGAAGGACAACCATCACTGCAACACTCCACCGATCTGGGCTTTATGGCAGAGTGGCCAGACGGAAGCCTCTCCTCAGTGAAAGACACATAAAAGCCCGCTTGAGGTTTGCAAAAAAGCACCTAAAGGACTCTCAAACTGTGAGAAACAAGATTCTGTGGTCTGATGAAACCAAGATTGATCTGTTTGGCTTCCGTTTTTTGTCTCTGCAGGCAGTTCCTTCGACCTCATGGCTTGGTTTTTGCTCTGATATGCATTGTCAGCTGTGAATCCTTATATAGACAGGTGTGTGCCTTTCCAAATCATGTCCAATCAATTGAATTTACCACAGGTGGACTCCAATCAAGGTGTAGAAACATCTCAAAGATGATCAAGAGAAATGGGAGGCAGCTGAGCTAAATTTCAAGTGTCATAGCAAAGGGTCTGAATACTTATGTCAATGTGATATTTCAGTTTTTTTTTTAAAATAAATTTGCAAAACTTTCTGAAATCCTGTTTTCTCTTTGTCATTATGGGGTATTGAGTGTAGATTGATGAGGGAAAAAATGAATTTAAACGATTTCTCAGCATAAGGCTGTAACATAACAACATGTGAAAAAAGTGAAGGGGTCTGAATACTTTCTGAATGCACTGTATATTTGACTGAGGAAGCACACTAACCCTACGACATGACACTGACGTCGTGCATATAAACTACACCAACACATCACCTCCAAACTAGGAAGCATCCGCATGGTACTCAAGACTTTGCAGACTGAGATTAGAGCTCCATGGTCACGAATAGACAAAGGCAGGGATGTCGATCTAGATTTCGCCCTCAGATGGCTTCAGAAAGAGGCCGATGCTATTGTTGAATCATTGCAGAAGTGGTGACACTATCTGACTGGGCACCACTTCACCCTGATCACCAATCAGAAGTCCGTAGCCTTCATGTTCGACTCCAAACAATCGGGCAAGATCAAGAATGATAAAATACAAAGATGGAGGATCGAGCTTGCCTGTTAAAACTTCGACATACAGTTCCGATTGGGAGCGACAATATAGTGGCAGACACATTATCCAGAGCATACTGCTAGGAAATCAGCACGGACACATTGATCAAACTACACAATTCTCTTTGTCATCCGGGCGTCACAAGGATGATACATTTTGGAAGAACTCGGAATCTTCCCTTCTCTGTTGAGGATGTAAAGAAGGTAACGGCCTCCTGTCCAGTGTGTGCCAGTGTGTGCAAGCCACGATTCCATCGACCGCAACAGTCACATTTGATAAAAGCTACACAACCCTTTGGAAGACTCACCATGGATTTCAAGGGGCCCTTACCATCATCTACAGCTAACCACTACTTGCTTACTGTTTTAGATGAGTGCTCTCGTTTCCCATTCGCCTTTCGTTGTCCTGACATGACAACTTGCACCGTGATCAGATGTCTGCGTCAACTCTTTGCTAAATTTGGTATCCCAGCTTACATACATTCTGAGAGGGGAAGAGTCCTTTATATCAACGTAATTGAAGCACTTCCTACGCTCTCGTGGTGTCTCGACCAGTCGTACAATCCCGTGCAATCCCGAAGGGAACGGCCATTGTGAACGTTACAACGGTGTGATTTGGAAGAATATTACTCTGGCTCTCAAATCACGAGGCCTATCAAGACCTCAATGGGAGGACGTTCTGTTAGATGCGTTACATTATATACAGTCACGTGAAAAAGTAAGTACACCCCATGCAAAGTTTTGACTTTTTCAACATATTTCAACATACAGCTATTTGATCTTCATTTCAACAATATTGATAGATAAAGGTGATATAATATAACAAATATCATGAAACATTTACATTTTGTATTCCATTGTATAATTTAAATAAACATAAATGCAAATTTCGCATGTGGAAAAAGTAAGTACACCCTTGGCTCTAATAGGTGGTATTGCCCTCTTTGGCAGAAACAACCTCAAGTAGGCGTTTCTTATAACTGTCGACCAGTCTCTGACATCGACTGGGAAAATTTTTTGCCCCCTCCTCCATGCAGAATTCTTTCAGCTGTGCGATGTTTGAGGGGTTTCTTGCATGCACAGCTCGTTTCAAATCCCCCCACAACATCTTGATGGGATTTAGATCCGGTCTTTGACTTGGCCATTCCAGAACCCTCCATTTCTTTCTTTTCAGCCATTCCTTGGTGGATTTACTGGTATGTTTAGGGGCATTGTCATGTTGCAAGGTCCACCTTCGGTTGAGCTTCAACTTTCCGACAGATGGCCTCACATTATCCTCAAGTACCCTCTGGTACAATGAAGAATTCATAGTGGATTATATGATGGTGAGCTGCCCAGGCACTGATGTAGCAAAGCTGCCCCAAACCATAATATTTCCACCACCATGCTTTACAGTTGGTATCAGGTTCTTGTGGTCAAATGCTGTCTTTGGTTTTCACCAAACATGTCTTCTGGTACTGTGGCCAAATAGCTCTACCTTTGACTCATCTGTCCAGAGCACATTGTTCCAGAAGTGCTGGTCTTTGCCTTGGTGTTCATTCGCAAACTTTAGTCTTGCCCTGATGTTCAGATGTTCAGCAAAGGTTTCCTCCTGGCACACCTCCCATGTAGATCAAATTTGTGCAGCCTCTTTCAAATGGTAGACTCGTCCACTTTGACATCAACAGTGGCAAGAGCTACCTGTAGGTCCCTCCATGATGACATTCTGGGGGTTCTTAGAGACTTCTTTCAGCATCTTGCGGTCTGCACTCGGGAGGAATTTGCTGGGGCGGCCTGGCCTGAAGAAGTTGGCAGTTGTTTGGAATATTCTCCACTTGTAGATGATATTCCGGACAGTCAAATGATTGATTTCAAATTGTTTGCGGATCTTTTAAAATCCCTTCCCAGACTCGTAGGCATCTATTACCTTCTTTCTGAAGGCCTCAGAGAGCTATTTTAATCTAGGCATGGTGACGCCGCACACTTCAACAACAAAGAGCAAACCAAACTAAATGTCTGAGGTTTAAATAAGACAGGTTCCTCCAAGATCCTCTCTAACGATGTTCTAATCATTTGCACCTGAGCTGGTGCACCTGATTCTAATTTTAGGTATTTGAAGTAGTGATAAATGTAGACGTGTACTTACTTTTTCCACATGCGAAATTTGCATTTATGTTTATTTCAATTACACAATGGACTACAAAATGTAAATGTTTCATGATATTTGTTATATTATATCACCTTTATCTATCAATATTGTTGAAATGAAGATCAAATAGCTGTATGTTGAAATATGTTGAAAAAGTCAAAACTTTACATGGGGTGTACTTACTTTTTCACGTGACTGTACGTTCACTACTCTCGACTGCTCCCAATGTTACTCCACACAAGCGTTTATTCAATTATCAACGTCAGTCTACAAGTGGCTGTTCAATTCCGACATGGCTTTCCTCACCTGGACCTGTTCTCTTGAAACGTTATGTGCGACAATCAAAGTATGACCCACTCATTGAGGAGGTGGAACTTCTTGAGGCAAACCCATCGTATGCTCATGTGCGTTACCCTTGTGGTAAAGGTAAAGAGACAACTGTGGCTCTGCGTGACCTGGCACCATGTGGTGAGGTCCAAAACTCTGGTGGCATAGATCCTCCTGTACATCAACCGTCTGAACTAGTCACGGACGCAATCTGGGGGGTTCCGTCACCCATTGTCATTCAAATCCTGTGTACTGCAAGCCCTCGACCTTCGCCTTCTAACAACAACAGCGCATGGGCTATATATTTCCGGGTCCCCCCATTACCCATAATCATTACGATTTTCAAGATGGTTACTGGAGGTGTGTGTGATAATTGCGGTAGGCCTATTAATTACTATGCATGTTGTATTGTTACGCTTGTCAAATATGACGGGCCTATCTTTACATCTGTTGTTACAGGTTGTTCAGTTCTTGCTGAGTAAAGGTTTCAATCTACTTGAATGGTTTCAATTGAGTCAAGCCTCTTCTATACTCCCTACGGCTTATCACAGATCTACTTCACTGTTTTGATATTTTATATTGCAATACATTATATTGCCTTTCATATTTTCCTTCTGGCCTTTTTGTGTTGAAATATCTTTATATTGGTTTAAGTATTTTATAACTTGTATCTTGCTGCATTTTATCTCTGACGGGAATATAATAAACAGAATCTGGGTCCATCATCTAGAGGGAATTTGAAAAACAGATCGCACGTACAGTGGAGCAGTGGCGTGTCGAAGAAAAATGATGCTTGGGCGAGATGTCAAATTGCCGCTACTCGTCACTTCCCATAAGTCTTTGAATGCTGTGTATGTGTGTCCGTGTGTGTGTCCCCCCGTGTGTGTGTCCCCCCGTGTGTGTGTCCCCCCGCCTCCCTCCCCCCCCCCCCCGTGTGTGTCACCCTGCGTGTGTGTGCGCCCCCGTGTGTGTGCCCCCCCCCTCCCCCATGTGTGTGTGTCCACCTCCCGTGGTGTGTGTGTGTCCATGTGTGTGTGTGCATCCCGCCTTGTGTTCGTGTGTGTTCGTGTGTGTGTGTGTGTGTGTGTGTGTGTGTGTGTGTGTGTGTGTGTGTGTGTGTGCAGTGTCCATGTCAGGGCTGTAACCTTTTTACCATTTGAGTTTTGTCATCAAATTTTCACCAAAGCTTTATTATGAGAATATGGAGAAGGCAAATTAATAATTTTGTCAAAAGATCAAAGGTAACCAAACGGTCAAAAAAACGGCAACCATAAAGATTTACCGAAAATAAAGTATATAAATGTGAAAATTACATATAAATGAGAAAATAAATCAGCAAAATGTGCAAACCACTGAGAGCAGACAAAATGTCGACTTCACATTTGCAAAGAAAATTAGTTCCACATGGTGGACGTTTGATTTTTTTTTTTTTTTTAATCAGTATATTATTGAAGGTTCTTTACTGAATGAATGAATGATCATTTTAAGGCCAGTTTTCCCTGCTAGAGCAGGGGTTAGCCTTGCAGGCCCCATGACAATCATGGCTCCCTGTTTGAGGCAATGTTTTTATGGCCGGACCGGATGCCCTTCCTGACGCCAACCCTTAGTCGCCTCCTACGATGCACAGGGATACGGTGTACCTATTCTAAACCTGGGTACACACCAGGATCATTCATCCCAGCAAGTTGGTACTCAATTTGCCGACCTCGGAAGGATGACAGGCTGAGTCAACCCCCCTGGTGTTAATTCAGCGATGACCAGGATTTGAACTCAGGATCCTAGGATCCCAAGCCGGCACCCTAACCGCTAAGCCAACACCCGGCTATGAAGGTACATTACTCTAACTATTTATTAATACAATGAAAGTATATCGCATAAAAATGTGAGCTCTGTCTACTGTAATGGCATGGCTTGCAAAAGCAGCCTGAATAGCGTTCACCAGTTGCTAGATATGGTAAATTTTGTCAGATTTCACTCCAGATTTGGAGATTAATTTAGTCTACAGCATCCAAACCTGATATCCGAATCCAGATTTTGATGATATACTTCAATGATGTCATGATAATCGATCGTGTTTCCAAGGCAAGGCACGTTTGAGTAGCCCGAGACAAAATGGCGGCTTCAGAACGCAGCGAGGTGCAGTGGGCTGACAAAGATTGTGGGCCGCCATATTGGTAAGCCACCACATTGGGTCTTTCTTATGAGCACCTCGTTAATCATCTTCAAAAAGGGTGTTATAACTTACCCAAGCACCCAGTTTTTATCCTTGCAATATGTTGGAGGTCGGGGTGTATGCATGCAAAGTTTGGGGCCGCTAGGTTTCATGGTTTTGGAGTTATGGAGGAGACGGACGGACGGGCACTGCCTTTTATTATGATAGATTGTAACTTATTATTGTAATCAAAATGTCGTATTTGTAATTTGACTGCAATTCAACCTATGGCTGCGAAAGTCTTTTTGGAATAAACCGATTTTTATTATTATTATTATTATCATAATACAGCAGAATTGTTTTCGTAATAATAATAATAGCGTTAATACTAATATGAAAATATGCATTGCGTAGAGTGAGAGCTTCGTCGACAATGGTCAGTCGATAGAGTACGCAGCCCTCGCAAACATCTGTAGGCCTAGGCCTAGTATTGTTTAGTTGAGAGATGTGAACTACGTGGTGGTGTCGACTCTAAAGGTAGTTAAAGTGTATTCAGGATTGTTTCCTGTCATTGCGTAACGGAAATTAAGCCTTAATTTGAAGAAAGCCGGAAGTAGAAAAATAAAACGGAAATGCGTCACGTTCTTCGTGTGGCCTTCGTTTAACGCTTGAGAGATCGGCCAGCAAAGCAAGATCATGTGAGCAAGATGGCGGATCATGGAAGGGACATTTGAAATGACAACATGAAATTTTGTTCCCAAGGGAATAGGGAATGACATTGAAATTTTGAATGGATTTACATATCTATCTATAATTCCAGTAATCTCTGTCTGTCTGTACGTTTGTCTGTGACCGCTGTTTCTCGACAACCACGGGTCCGATATACTTTTAACTTGCCAGGTATATTGCTGGGGACCCGAGGATGTGCCTTTTCAAGGTTTCATATTAATCGGACAATTACTTACCGAGCTATGTCCAAAAAACGATTCAACCAATCAGAGAGCAGCGAACGATCGCGTGTGCCGAACGTGGCGGGCACACTCTGCCTCGGATGGCACATTTGAGAGCGTATTCATTTATTTCACGTTTGCAAACTATGTTGGCGTTAAACTATGTTTTACAACTAATAAAAACGAATTTGCGATTCATTCGCTTTCCTGCGCGTTTGTGCACGCGATGGCGATTTCTTTACCAAACTCCGGAAGCCGTTCGCTTTGGACCAAACCATTGCATGTAAATAGAGGGGGGGGATTGTCACCGTACTCGCAAGCCGTTCGCTTTGGACCAAACCATTTCATGTAAATAGAGGGGGGGGGATATAATTTTAGATATCTATATAGTACGGGCATGCCCTAGTACATGCAATTGCCATAGAGGTTCGCTTACGAAGCTTTCTATCCAATAATATAGTAAATATAATTGTAACACTGAATAATATAGTAAATCCCTTTGTCATTATTGCAAAGTTTCTAGATTGAAGCGGTGTATGGTTCGTTCATTGTTGACTCGAAACATAAAATAAACCAGTGCCTCAATGAAAAACAAAATTAATACCTACTTTTTTTGCTAACTGATATCCCCACCCAGGTCATACCATCCTCTTCAACTAAAGTATCAAACAAGCTTGGCTACGCTGATGTTAGACTTTCGGTGTTGTTTTATTATGCCTCTGTTGATGAAGTCGCCGGAGGCATTACGTTTTCAGGTTGTCCGTCCGGCTGTCCGTCCTTCCGTCCGTCCGTGATAGGTTTTCGTTACCGAGATAACTTGAGAATGGCTGAAGGAATCAATCAAACTTGGTGCAGGTATGTATAATGAGGTAATGATGAACTGATTAGATTTTGTGGTCACAACGTCAAAGGCCAAAGTTCAGAGGTCATGTCAGGTAAAATTGTGATAACCTGTGAACAGCTGAAGGGATTTAAATTATGACTTGGTTCAGGTATGTATAATGATGGAAGCATGAACTGATTAAATTTTGGGATCAAGAAGTCAAAGGTCAGAGGCCATGTCAGGTAAAAATGTGATATCTTGAGAACAACTGAATGGATTTAAATCAAACTTGGTACAAGTATGATAATGATGTCATAATGTGTGCGGAGGCATATCGGTCGAAGTCCTGATATTAGAAGAATGTTGTTCTAGTTTCAAATGTCCAACATTCCATCAACATAGCCAGTCAAACCATCTGGTACAGGTATTTCTAAATCATCTTTCCTTCCATTATTTTCCTGTCTCAGCATAATTGTTAACATCTTATTTTTCCTGCTTTTGACTGATTAGACCTTCGTTTGCCTGTTACTCAATAAAGGCAATTTAATTATTAGAGGACATTTTGTGGGATGCTGTTCTCCTTTCTTCAGTCAGCACCAGTCTGATTTCCCTGAGGACATGGAGAGCTTTAGGATGCTGACAAACACAACATCCAACAAGATCCTAATGATGTTGTGATAGATTAACAACTTGGCTTCCTGCTGACCACTATTACTGCTGTGGTTTCCTGTACAAAGTAGACAATTTTTATGGAAAAATATATAAATATAAATATTTCAACAAACGAATAAATAAAATATAATTACTGTATATAAAAAATATAAACAAATATATCACCATGGTGATGTCATTGGTGCCTTTCCTTTGGTGATGTCCCTATCCCGCTTTCGTCCTCCGCATTCCTCAATAGTTAGAAATCAATATTGTGTTGATGGACACAATGCAGACAATAGTGCATATATCATTATTTACATATTGCACATTGTTATGACAATAGCATAATAGTGCAGACACAATGGGCCAAATGACCTGCTCCTTTATCCTTGTGTATATCTCAAGTTGAATTAAAATACTGTGTACTTGGAAGAAAATGATAGGATTTGAGGCACAATGTTTGAGTGCAGTTCCAGCATAAGCCTGGCCTCTCACATAAGATAAACATTTAAAAGATCTCGTGTTTTTTCCGAAAGGAAAGGTGAACCACAGACAAAGGTATTTGTTAAATGGCATCGTTACATTAATAATTATACAATTTTAATGCCACTCTTTTAGTGCCATATTTTCTTTTCACAGGCAGCAATGCACTAATTCCCAAATGAAGGTTGTTGAAGACCGAAATACCATTGAAGATGAAAGCCAGGAGCAGCTGGTTAATGGCTGGAATGTGGGGAAGTTGTAAACACCTGCAAAGCCGGTTTCCTCCATTCACTTCCACGAATTGTGTGTTCCGCACAGTTCAAGCTCAGTTGGAAGGCCAAGCTACGAGTAAGTAAAACTTACAGGAAAATCATGAAAGCCCCTTTAAAGGATATTTCCCAGCTGAAATATAAACTATCAAAGTCCAAAGATTTGTTGGGTAACTTGAACTGGCAATTAAACATCACACAAAAAGCGGTGAAAGACTGTTGCCCGACAAAATGGCGGCTCACTTTGCAAAAGCTAGCCAACGTCTGGATTCTACATGAATGCCTATTCTGATGGGGGGGGGGGGGGGGGGGGAAATCATATATACCTAGAATCCAGAAATTTTGAACCAAGGAGCACAGGTACAGATATCACCAAGATTCACTGTTGAATTGAGCATATTTACTTTGACAAGAGGGTTCCAGCACCAGAAAGGTATTTGCTAACAAAACAGAACTTCGGCATATACTGTACGTACTCCAAACATCAACACCTGACTGTATTTAATGGGGAATATATCAACACTTTTAAAGGTAATAAAAACAATACAAGTTCCTATACAAGGAACTGCAACTCAGGATGAGGCCATTAGGCCCATCAAGCTTGCGCAATGGTTGCCAACCTGTGGTCGTTTGTCCGTGCTCTATACTTTTCAAATGCTGAACATCAAACATGGAAGCGGCACGTACCATGACTCAGCTGGGGTCAGATTCGAACCATCGACCTCCCAGACTCAGGGCAGATGCTCAAAACCATAATCACATCGCAAGGTATGATCGAAGTAGATAACTGATCAAGAGTGAATGTTTAAAAAACAAACAAATCGCACCCGTGTCTGAAGGAGGTGGTTCAGTTTGGCATTTTTAATATGAAATAGACAGCCTATAAACGAACGAAACCCATTAGAATTACCCTTTAGAATCCTTTAGAATTACCCTGTGGAATCCTTTAGAATTATCCTTCAGAATTACTCTTTCAAATTACCCCTTATAATTACCCTTACAACCCATTACAATTACCCTTTAGAATCACCCTTTGGAATTTACCATTTAGAATTACCTTTTAGAATTACTCTTTACAACCCTTTAGAACCTTTTAGAATTACCCTTTAAAATTTAACATTTACAATTACGCTTCAGAATTTACCATGTAGAATTACCCTTTAGGATTTACCATTTAGAATAACCCTTTAGAATTACTCCATTGAACCCTTTAAAATTACCCTTCAGAATTTACCATTTAGAACTACTGTTTAGAATTTACCATTTAGAATTTCTGTGGCATACAATTACTGTTTATATTGTTGCGGTTTTGGGAATAAAGGCAACCCCCCCCCCCCCCCCCATAGTTAGTTACACCACAACATGTAGCCTCACATAGTTAGTTATTTCTTATTAAATGTGAAGTATAGTCTCCTTCCCAGTGTTAGTATGCGTTGAGGCAGGCAGGGTAATGGTAGGCCTCATTGCAGCCTGAAGTGCCATGTCATGGGCCTAGGCCAGGCCTTGCAGGCCCGAGGGAGGAGCTGGAGGGTGTGGCCGGTGAACAGCCAATGGGAGCTAGAGGGAGTGGCCAATAAGTTGCAGCCAATGGGAGCTGAAGGGAGTGGCCGAGGGTGACCAATAAGGGGCTGTCACGACACGTGACCCCAGGCGGCCAATGGAGGCCCGTGGAACATTCGAGGGGGGGCTCCGGGGGGATATAAACCCGGCCCGGACCCCCGCTCGCTCTCTCTCTGCCCCGACGCTCTCTCTGCCTGGACTCCCTGCATATAGATGCCCTTATAATGGGTTCTCTAGTTCATGTTCGTTTGTTCTATAGTTGTATAGTTCAATTGCATAATCGTTCTGTAGTTCAATTATAAGGGGATGTTGAGATGATTTTATCACTCTTGAGGAAGATTAATGGAGGCATGTGGCTTTGTCACATGTTGTTAATCGAAACGTTGTCATTGTTTGTTCAATTAAAGGTTGGAGACCTTACCATGGAGTAATTTGGATTTACTCCCAACTGCAAATCTTTGCATATTATATATATATATATATATATATATATATATATATATATATATATATATACACACATATATATATATATATATATATATATATATATATATATATATATATACACGTATATATATATATATATATATATATATATATAAATAAATATAATATATATACATATAATATATATACACAAAGAATTAAGTTAAGCACCCCCCCCCCCCCCCCGTTTTTTTACAACCTCGCACATTACAAGTTTGTTGTCGTCAAAACAGTGTAATATACCCATGATATTGCTATATTTTCTGGAGAAGTGATATTATGGTCACATAAAAACATAACAATCATGCCGTTTTCAATATTTTATTCTGAATAATTTAAGGTGAAATTTTTTGGGAATTTTAGGCATATTTGCACCTCAATTTAAGTATGGAGCTATAGGTCCATCACGGACAGTGTGGATGACGTTTATGTTTTCTAACGTACAGTCATTGTTCTGAGAAGACCTCTAGCGATCTTTGCGTCAATAACGTGTGTAGGACCCACGTGATCGGATCACTGACTCAACCCTACGTCTCATAGACCCTGTAAGCCGTCGTATGCGTTGCTGTGGCAGGTTGTTCCATTCCCGATGTAATGCACGTTCCAATTCATCCAGATTGGCTATTGGAGGGACCATCTTCGCAATTTGTCGTCCCAACATGTCCCAAACGTGCTCGAGGGGGTTCAGGTCAGGACTGTACGCAGGCCAGGGGATGGTTGTCACAGCACCTTGCTCCAGCAAGGCTCGGACGCATCTCGCACGGTGAGGCCTGGCGTTGTCATCCATGAAGATGGGTCTGCTGGCGAGGGTGTGGTCATCGAAGTGCGGGATTACGGTGGTATTCAGGATTTCCTCGGCATATCGCTCTCCGTTGAGGTTACCTCGCACAGTTATCAGGTCCAACTTACAGTCATGGGAGAAGCATCCCCAGACCATAATCGAGCCACCACCAAAGGGTACCGTTGGTTGAATGTTTTTAGGTGCATACGCGGTGTTTTTGTGGCGCCACACCCGAACACGCCCATCTGTCACGTACAGCAAGAACCGGCTTTCATCCGACCAATGAACTCGCCTCCAAGACCGGATGTTCCATCCACGTCGCGCTAGGCACCATGCCAAACGCTCCCTCTGATGTCGTTCGAGTAGCCTTGGACGCTTGATCACTCGTCTTGACCTTAAACCGGCCGATTTCAGGCGGTTCCTCACGGTACGGTGACATAGCCTTCTGTTGGGCAGCCAGTTGTCCTTCAGGAAATGGCTCGAGGCGAAGGGATATCGTCGCACCAGTCTCAAAAGCGCTCTATCTTGGCGGACTGTTGTCACGCGAGGTCTTCCAGACCTTGGGCGGTCCTTCACCGCATCCGTTTCCTGGTGTTTCTGCACCAACCGACTGATCACCGAATGGTGGTAACCAAACGTTCGAGCTACAGCTTTTCTGGACATTCCGGACTCGATCATGCCTATTATCCGCCATCGTTCTCCGTCCGACAACCGTCTACGAGCCACCATTACGAGAAAATGACCATGTAACCCCCACACGAGCTCAGGCGTGACTTGCAATAACCCGTGATGATAGTGCATTTACAGAAAATCACGACCACGTGGATGATAACACGTGCTGCACGAGCGATGGGCGTCACAGATGAGTGCACTCATCTGCATTTCATCAATGGATAATTGCTAATGTCATACCAATCATTATTTTATCTCACATACCTTAGAATATATGCCAATGTATACATATACACAAAGAATATATATTAGGGGGTGCTTACCTTAATTCGTTGTGTAGGGGTGCTTAACTTAATTCTTTGTGTATATATACAGACTTGGCATTTAATGTGGATTTTTTTTTTTTCTTGACTTGGGTTTACTTTCTTCACTCAGTATATCAATCTTGTGAGTTTCTTTTACACTTTGGTGATTTATTTGTTAAAAGAACCATGTCACTGATTGTCTGTCGCAGCAAGAAGTCAACAACAGGATTATATCACAGGTGGCGTGGCAAAGTGTACGGACAGGTGCATTGATGATTGGCTTCACAGTCGGGTATACAAGGGTTGTTGCGTTCTGTATTAGTGGAAAACAACTGCTGCGCGTCTACAAAAGTTATTGCCGCTTCCTCTGGAGATGGTCCGTCAACTCGACAATGCTGTTTGTCATGGAGTGGTGGCTTTACGAAATTACGGCATGAAACAGCATGCTATTGCTCGGCAGTATGGCATCACTCAAGGTCAGGTGTCAAAGATCCTGAAACGAAATGCTCAGAGGGGTGTCCCTACTCCAATACCGAGGCCAGGACGTTCCCGCAAACCACAAGGAGGGATGATCGCCAGCTGCACCGGTTAGTCCGCAATGGCCGTACCAAGTCAGCTAATCGGCTTGGGGCTGAGTGGCAGCAACTGGCAAATGTGCCTGTATCCAGAAGGCTATTCAACCAACGACTGGTTCAAGCAGGCTATCGTGCCAGGTGTCCCCTGAGAAAGCCACGCCTGATCAGACAACACCGCCAGCGCCGATTGCAGTGGGCCAGAGAGCACCGTCAAATGGCAGCCAGGACACTGGAATCACGTGATCTTCAGTGAAGAGTCTAGATTTCTGGCCTATCGTCAAGATGGCCGCGTCCGAGTGCGCAGACAAGTGCATGAAGCCTACAACAAAGATTGTATAGTGCCAAGAGTCCAAGCTGGAGGTGGTGGGGTGACCGTTTGGGCTGCTTTTCATGCAGGCGGCAAAACTGACCTGGTTGTTCTGAATGGAAACCTGAACCAGTTCAAGTACAGGGCCATTCTGGAAGAAACATTGCTTCCATTTGCTCGTGCAGCCTTTCGAGGAAACTTGTCTTCCAAGATGACAATGCATGGCCTCATCGTGCTCGCATGATCCAACACTTTTCTTGCTGACCGTGGTGTCGAGCATATGGAGTGGCCTGCCATGTCCCCGGATATGAATCCGATAGAGAACTTGTGGGCAGAATTAACGCGTCAAATCGACCACTTGGACCAGCAGCCGACCTCTGTGCGTGAATTGCAGCAGGCCGTTGTCACTGCATTGCAAGCGATTCCTGTCCAAACCTTGGCAAATCTCGTGCACAGCATGCCTCAATGTGTACGTGCTCTCCTGAATGCTCGTGGGGGTTACACGAAGTACTGAACTGTAATTTTACTGTCTGTAATCCCAGTCGTAATTTAACTTTTGTTTTTGTTTTAAAAAATTTTGGAGATAATGTGCAATATAAAGAGATACTTCTGGAATACGTACAGAAGTTTAACAGTACTGTCCATGAATTGAGTTCGATATCAGTTTACATCACTTTCAAGGATCAATTTATTTGTTTCGAAATGTCAAATGTGGTTTTTCTTTCTTTTAAAGGTCACATTAACAAAATCTAGAATAATTTCAACATAATTCCAATGAACTTTTGGTTCTAAGACATCTTGAAAAGTAAGTTCACCGCCAGAAAAAAATATTCCATATTAAATGCCAAGTCTGTGTATATATATATATATATATATATATATACATATATATATATATATATATATATATATATATATATATATATACACTCGTGGGGTCACCCGTGGGAATCCTACGGGCATGGACGTGTGTGACATTTGGACATCTTGATTTAGATGCTGCACATTAAATTTTACAAAATGGTTACTGGCAATTCATCAGATCCAGAAATGGTGTAATGAACACAATTTATTTATTTCACATAATATGTGACCCCTCACTCCTCTCCACCTGACACTCTCCTCTCTCCACCCTCATGCCACTCCAATCCCACTCCTCCTCACACCCCTCTCCAATACCTCCTCACACTCCTCTCCAAAACCTCACACCCCTCTTCAATCCCTCACACTCCTCTCCAATTCCTCACACTCCTCTCCAATCGCTCCTCACTCTCCTCTCCAATCGCTCCTCACTCTCCTCTGCAATCGCTCCTCACTCTTCGCTCCAATCGGCCCTCACTCTCCAACTCCTTGCCCCTCACTCTCCAACCACTCAATCCTCACTCTCCAACCCCTCGCGTTCCACTCTCCAACCCCTCGCTCTTCACTCTCCAACCCCTCGCTCTTCACTCTCCAACCCCTCGCTCTTCACTCTCCAACCCCTCGCTCCTCACTCTCCAACCCCTCGCTCCTCACTCTCCAACCCCTCACTCCTCACTCTCCAACTCCCCGCTCCCCACTCTCCAACTCCCCGCTCCCCACTCTCCAACTCCCCGCTCCTCACTCTCCAACTCCCCGCTCCTCACTCTCCAACTCCCCGCTCCTCACTCTCCAACTCCCCGCTCCTCACTCTCCAACTCCCTGCTCCTCACTCTCCAACCCCTCGCCCCTCACTCTCCAACTGCTCGCTCTTCACTTTCCAACTCCTCGCTCCTCACTTTCCAACTCCTCGCTCCTCACTCTCCAACCCCTCGCTCCTCACTCTCCAACTCCTCACCCCTCACTCTCCAACTCCTCGCTCGCTCCTCTCCAACTCCTCGCTCCTCTCCAACCCCTCGCTCCTCTCCAATTTCTCGCTCCTCTCCAACCCCTGGCTTCTCATTCTCCAACCCCTGGCTTCTCACTCTCCAACCCCTCGCTCCTCACTCTCCAACCACTCGCTCCTCACTTTCCAACTCCTCGCTCCTCACTCTCCAACCCCTTTCCTCTCACTCTCCAACCCCTTGCCCCTCACTCTCCAACCCCTTGCCCCTCACTCTCCAACCCCTCGCTACTCTCTCCAACCCCTTGCTCCTCGCTCTCCAACCCCTTGCTCCTCGCTCTCCAACCCCTTGCTCCTCGCTCTCCAACCCCTCGCTCCTCGCTCTCCAGCTCCTCGCCCTCCAACCCCTCGCTCCTCACTCTCCAACTCCCCGCTCCTCACTCTCCAACCCCTCGTGCTCCAAACCCTTACTCCTCACTCTCCAACCCCTTGCCTCTCACTCTCCAACCCCTTGCCCCTCACTCTCCAACCCCTTGCCCCTCACTCTCCAACCCCTCGCTACTCTCTCCAACCCCTTGCTCCTCGCTCTCCAACCCCTTGCTCCTCGCTCTCCAACCCCTCGCTCCTCACTCTCCAACCCCTCGCTCCTCACTCTCCACCCCCTCGCTCCTCACTCTCCAACCCATCGCTCCTCACTCTCCAACCCCTCGTGCTCCAAACCCTTACTCCTCACTCTCCAACCCCTCACTCTCCAACCCCTCGCTCCTCACTCTCCAACTCCTCGCTCCTTGCTCCTCTCCCATCTCATTCATTTTGGAAATGGAAGTTTCCACACAACACAACGCATGAATTGTCACGATCCTCAAGAGGAAGTGTCTTGTAATCATCAAATGGCAAGTAAATTACATTGTGAAAATTAAAGATTTCAAATAAATCTATTTAAAGTGTATGCACACATAAGTAATAAAAAAAAACAAAGAAATATCTCTCGGTAATTTCCTGAAACATATTTTAGTTTTTACTTCTGGATAATAATGTTGAATGAAATATGAACGAAGAAATATATGTCGTTTTGTGACGACTGTCATCAAAAGTAAAAGTAATATATCTTAACGGAAAAGAAAAAGCGAATTTTTAATATATGTCGACATTTTCCCCGTCTATTATTTTAGGCGGTGTATTTTCGTGTATCGTCGTAGCGCGATTTAAAAATATATATCTCTGCATTTTCCCGTGTGTGCGTGAATGTTCTCAATTATTTCTGACACCGAGTCTAAAACCATCGATAAAAATTAAATCAGATTGTGAATTCGAGATAAAATCGTGAGGGTGACTCAATGAATGGGGTTTATTTTACCGGCTTTTGGGAAATCGTTTCGTTCCATAAACGGAAACTTTCATGGGATTTTCTTCCCGTTTTTTTTTTACAACCGAGTCTACGAGGTGTGTTCAAAAGTATGCGACCTTAATTTGTCGTGCGTAAACAAATGAAGCTAGGGAGGCGTTGATTGGTGCACGTATGTAGGCGATCCTAATGCGCACGCGTGAATTTTTTCCCACCTGCAGAAGCTGTCATTCGACGGCAGACCGCCGATGAGTGAGGAAGTGTAAGTGAGCGCCGTCGGATTTTCGTTTTTGACAAAATGACGGAAAAACTTGAACAACGCTACTGCATCAAATTTTGTGTAAAGCTTGGCGATTCCCAAGTGGAAACGATCCGCAAGATTCAACAGGCCTTCGGGGACGAAGCAATGAGCACCACACAGATAAAGGAGTGGTACAACCGCTTCAAAGATGGCCGCACATCAGTGGAGAGTGAAGCACGTTCGGGTAGGCCCTCAACATCCCGAAATGAGATCGTCATTGACCAATTGAGGACCCTGGTGATGCAGGATCATCGAATCACGATCAGAGAACTTGCAGACGAGGTGGGCGTCAGCATTGGATCTGTTCATTCCATTATGAAGGAGAACTTGGGCTTCAGGAGAATCTCAGTGAAGTTCGTACCAAAGCTGCTAACGATTGAGCAGAAGCAACTCCGTTTGGAGATCGCACAGGACATGCTGGAGACTGTGAACAGCGATCCCAGCTTCCTCAACACAGTGATCACTGGCGATGAGTCCTGGGTTTATGGGTACGACCCAGAAACCAAGTTGCAGTCATCACAATGGAAGCATCCAACATCCCCGAGGCCAAAAAAAGCAAGGCAGGTCCGCAGCAATGTCAAAGTCATGCTGACCGTCTTCTTCGACTCCAGTGGCGTGGTTCATCACGAGTACGCACCACACGGCACAACCATCACCAAGGAGTATTACCAAGAGGTTCTGCATCGCCTTAGTGACGCTGTGCGACGCAAACGGCTGGACCTGTGGGCAGCGGGAAATTGGCAGCTCCATCACGATAATGCATCCACCCATTCTTCACATTTGATACAGAGTTTCTTGGCCAAACACAACACACCTGTGCTTAGTCAGGCTCCCTACTCTCCCGACATGGCTCCGTGTGACTTCTGGCTTTTCTCCAAGCTGAAAATGCCCCTGAAAGGGACCCGATTTCAGTCCAGAGAAGACATCATGCGGAATGCGACGGACCAGCTGCGCGCCACCCCAAAAGAGGCATTCCAGCGCTGCTTCCGACAGTGGCAGAACCGTTGGGAGAAGTGTGTGGCAGCCCAAGGGGACTACTTTGAAGGAGATTAGTGTAAGTTTGTTGTATCTGGATACGAGTATTTTTTATGAACAAAGGTCGGATACTTTTTGAACACACCTCATAAAACTATGTTAGCGACTGATAAAAATGAAATGATATATCGAATTAGAGTTTAAATAAACCTGTGTGAGAGAGAGAAAGACAACACGGGCCCAACTAAACAGGCCTCAAAGCTATTCGAGTTAATAAAATGGTGGATATTTGTTTACATGAAGCCTCTCCAAGAATGGGTGGAGCTACTCTGTAAACGGAGTAAGCCACACCCCCAGACAGACAGACAGAATCACCTTCGCCTATTATAATATTATAATATATATGAGATATATATATTATATATATATATATTAGAAATGCCCTTTGGAAACCTTTAGAACATTTATTTTACTATTTAGAATAACCCTTTAGAATAACCCTTTAGAATAACCCTTTAGAATAACCCTTTAGAATACCCCTTTAGAATAACCCATTAGAATAACCCTTTAGAATAACCCTTTAGAATTACTCTTTAGAATTAGTCTTTCGAATAACCCTTTAGAACACTTTAAATTACCCTTTGGAATTACTCTTTAGATTTAACCATTAATTACCCTCCATGTTAGAATTACCCTTGAGAATCCCCCTTTATAATTACTCTTTAGAATTACCCTTTAGAATTACTCTTTAGAATTACCCTTTATAACCCTTTAGAATTACCCTTTAGAATTACCCTTTGCAATTACTCATTAGAATTACCCTTTATAATTATCCTTTAGAACCCCTTCGAATTACCCATCAGAATTACTCTTTAGAATTACACATTGGAATTACTCTTTAGAATTACTCTTTAGAATTACTCTTTAAAACCCTTTATAATTACTCTTTAAAATTGCCCTTTATAATTACCCTTTAGAATTACTCTTTAGAATTACCCTTTAAAACCCTTTAGAATTACTCTTTAGAATTACTCTTTCGAATTACTCTTTAGAATTACTCTTTAGAATTACTCTTTAAAATTACTCTTTAGAATTACTCTTTAGAATTACTCTTTCGAATTACTCTTTAGAATTACTCTTTAGAATTACTCTTTAAAATTACTCTTTAAAATTACTCTTTAAAATTACTCTTTAAAATTACTCTTTAAAATTACTCTTTAAAATCTCTCTTTAAAATTGCCCTTTCGAATTACTCTTTAGAATTACCCTTTAGAATTACTCTTTAAAACCGTTTAGAATTACTCTTTAGAATTACTCTTTAAAATTACTCTTTAAAATTACTCTTTAAAATCTCTCTTTAAAATTGCCCTTTCGAATTACTCTTTAGAATTACCCTTTAGAATTACTCTTTAAAACCGTTTAGAATTACTCTTTAGAATTACTCTTTAGAATTACTCTTTAGAATTACTCTTTAAAATTACTCTTTAAAATCTCTCTTTAAAATTGCCCTTTCGAATTACTCTTTAGAATTACCCTTTAGAATTACTCTTTAAAACCGTTTAGAATTACTCTTTAGAATTACTCTTTAGAATTACTCTTTAGAATTACTCTTTAAAATTACTCTTTAAAATCTCTCTTTAAAATTACCCTTTAGAATTACTCTTTAAAACCGTTTAGAATTACTCTTTAGAATTACTCTTTAGAATTACTCTTTAGAATTACTCTTTAAAATTACTCTTTAAAATCTCTCTTTAAAATTGCCCTTTCGAATTACTCTTTAGAATTACCCTTTAGAATTACTCTTTAAAACCGTTTAGAATTACTCTTTAGAATTACCCTTTAGAATTACTCTTTAAAACCGTTTAGAATTACTCTTTAGAATTACTCTTTAGAATTACTCTTTAGAATTACTCTTTAGAATTACTCTTTAGAATTACTCTTTAAAATTGCCCTTTAGAATTACTCTTTAGAATTACACTTTGGAATTACTCTTTAGAATTACCCTTTGGAATTACTCTTTAAACCCATTTAGAATTACTCTTTTGCATTACTCTTTAGAATTACCCTTTGGAATTACTCTTTAAACCCATTTAGAATTACTCTTTAGAATTACCCTTTAGAATTACTCTTTAAAACCGTTTAGAATTACTCTTTAGAATTACTCTTTAGAATTACTCTTTAAAATTGCCCTTTAGAATTACCCTTTAGAATTATTCTTTAAAACCGTTTAGAATTACTCTTTAGAATTACTCTTTAGAATTACTCTTTAAAATTGCCCTTTAGAATTACTCTTTAGAATTACTCTTTAGAATTACTCTTTAAAACCGTTTAGAATTACTCTTTAGAATTACTCTTTAAAACCGTTTAGAATTACTCTTTAGAATTACTCTTTAGAATTACTCTTTAAAATTGCCCTTTAGAATTACTCTTTAGAATTATCCTTTGGAATTACTCTTTAAAACCGTTTAGAATTACTCTTTAGAATTACTCTTTAAAACCGTTTAGAATTACCCTTTAGAATTACTCTTTAGAATTACTCTTTAAAACCGTTTAGAATTACCCTTTAGAATTACTCTTTAGAATTACCCTTTAGAACCGTTTAGAATTACTCTTTAGAATTACTCTTTAGAATTACCCTTTAGAATTACTCTTTAGAATTACTCTTTAAAACCGTTTAGAATTACTCTTTAGAATTACCCTTTAAAACCGTTTAGAATTACTCTTTAGAATTACTCTTTAGAATTACCCTTTAGAATTACTCTTTAGAATTACTCTTTAAAACCGTTTAGAATTACTCTTTAGAATTACCCTTTAGAATTACTCTTTAAAACCGTTTAGAATTACTCTTTAGAATTACTCTTTAAAACCGTTTAGAATTACCCTTTAGAATTACCCTTTAGAATTACTCTTTAAAACCGTTTAGAATTACTCTTTAGAATTACCCTTTAGAATTACTCTTTAAAACCGTTTAGAATTACTCTTTTGCATTACTCTTTAAAACCGTTTAGAATTACTCTTTAGAATTACCCTTTAGAATTACTCTTTAGAATTACTCTTTAAAACCGTTTAGAATTACCCTTTAGAATTACTCTTTAAAATTACTCTTTAAAACCGTTTAGAATTACCCTTTAGAATTACTCTTTAAAACCGTTTAGAATTACTCTTTAGAATTACTCTTTAAAACCGTTTAGAATTACTCTTTAGAATTACTCTTTAAAACCGTTTAGAATTACTCTTTAGAATTACCCTTTAAAACCGTTTAGAATTACTCTTTAGAATTACTCTTTAGAATTACCCTTTAGAATTACCCTTTAAAACCGTTTAGAATTACTCTTTAGAATTACTCTTTAGAATTACCCTTTAGAATTACTCTTTAAAACCGTTTAGAATTACTCTTTAGAATTACTCTTTAAAACCGTTTAGAATTACTCTTTAGAATTACCCTTTAAAACCGTTTAGAATTACTCTTTAGAATTACTCTTTAGAATTACCCTTTAGAATTACTCTTTAGAATTACTCTTTAAAACCGTTTAGAATTACTCTTTAGAATTACCCTTTAGAATTACTCTTTAAAACCGTTTAGAATTACTCTTTAGAATTACTCTTTAAAACCGTTTAGAATTACCCTTTAGAATTACCCTTTAGAATTACTCTTTAAAACCGTTTAGAATTACTCTTTAGAATTACCCTTTAGAATTACTCTTTAGAATTACTCTTTAAACCGTTTAGAATTACCCTTTAGAATTACTCTTTAGAATTACTCTTTAAAACCGTTTAGAATTACCCTTTAGAATTACCCTTTAGAATTACTCTTTAAAACCGTTTAGAATTACTCTTTAGAATTACCCTTTAGAATTACTCTTTAAAACCGTTTAGAATTACTCTTTTGCATTACTCTTTAAAACCGTTTAGAATTACTCTTTAGAATTACCCTTTAGAATTACTCTTTAGAATTACTCTTTAAAACCGTTTAGAATTACCCTTTAGAATTACTCTTTAGAATTACTCTTTAAAACCGTTTAGAATTACCCTTTAGAATTACTCTTTAGAATTACTCTTTAAAACCGTTTAGAATTACTCTTTAGAATTACCCTTTAGAATTACTCTTTAAAACCGTTTAGAATTACTCTTTAGAATTACTCTTTAAAACCGTTTAGAATTACCCTTTAGAATTACCCTTTAGAATTACTCTTTAAAACCGTTTAGAATTACTCTTTAGAATTACCCTTTAGAATTACTCTTTAGAATTACTCTTTAAAACCGTTTAGAATTACCCTTTAGAATTACCCTTTAGAATTACTCTTTAAAACCGTTTAGAATTACCCTTTAGAATTACCCTTTAGAATTACTCTTTAAAACCGTTTAGAATTACTCTTTAGAATTACCCTTTAGAATTACTCTTTAAAACCGTTTAGAATTACTCTTTAGAATTACTCTTTAAAACCGTTTAGAATTACCCTTTAGAATTACCCTTTAGAATTACTCTTTAAAACCGTTTAGAATTACTCTTTAGAATTACCCTTTAGAATTACTCTTTAGAATTACTCTTTAAAACCGTTTAGAATTACCCTTTAGAATTACCCTTTAGAATTACTCTTTAAAACCGTTTAGAATTACTCTTTAGAATTACCCTTTAGAATTACTCTTTAAAACCGTTTAGAATTACTCTTTTGCATTACTCTTTAAAACCGTTTAGAATTACTCTTTAGAATTACTCTTTAGAATTACTCTTTAGAATTACTCTTTAAAACCGTTTAGAATTACTCTTTAGAATTACCCTTTAGAATTACTCTTTAGAATTACTCTTTAAAACCGTTTAGAATTACCCTTTAGAATTACTCTTTAGAATTACTCTTTAAAACCGTTTAGAATTACCCTTTAGAATTACTCTTTAGAATTACTCTTTAAAACCGTTTAGAATTACCCTTTAGAATTACTCTTTAGAATTACTCTTTAAAACCGTTTAGAATTACTCTTTAGAATTACCCTTTAGAATTACTCTTTAAAACCGTTTAGAATTACCCTTTAGAATTACTCTTTAAAACCGTTTAGAATTACCCTTTAAAACCGTTTAGAATTATCCTTTGGAATTACTCTTTTGCATTACTCTTTCGAATTACCGATTAATTACCCTCCATGTTAGAATTACTCATTAGAATTACCCCTTTAGAACCGATTATAATTAAACACGGTGGGGTAGAAATGTTCTTCTTCATTTTTGATAGACGAATGGATGGGTGGAAGCAAAGACATAGCCAAATATTGAAGCGACTTCACCGCTTAAAAAGAGGAAAATAAATGGTGGGAAAACACAACAGAGCAAAACGTTCTCCCTCTATCATTCCATTTATGCTGAAGGTTGAATTTACCAACCAAGATAATTTGGTTACAAGTCCCCAGCTTAACATCCCATTCATGGGGCACTCATTGATTTAAGTGGAACAGTCTGCATGTGAAACACAGTAGCAGCTTATAGTCAAGCCAGGAATATGATCCAGACTTGAGAATGCAAAAGGTGCAATGACACTAATCAATACTGGAAGCAAGGCACTCCAAGAACCTCGAAGATGGTCTATCTGGGTATGCGGGTGTCTTCTGATACCTCAGGGAGATGGATGCTTCTGCCTTGCATAGCCCCTTGCATAGGAATGCAAAAGGAATCCAAAATTCTGCAAAGGTGACCAACTCCACCAAAAATGTGAAAAATGTGAAATTACTCTTCCAGTTTAATTTGTTTGGTCGAGGGGAAGACATTTAAATCCTGAGAGAATTAACCAGATAAATGTGTAAATACAACGGAAGCTCAAAATAACCCATTGGTTTGAAGGCTCATCAAGCTTTTATTGTGCAGAAACTTGTACAATGATCATTTTCATTCATTCAAACTTGTACATTTTTATGGCCACCAAACCTCTAATATGTCTAAAATGGTCTCATCTAAAAAGCTCTAATATGGCCAAAAATATTGGCACCCCTTGCACTTTTTTTTAAATAATGCACCATTTCTTCCAGAAAATTGTCGACATCTAAAAATATTTTGGTATCCACATATGTATTTCTTTGGTTTGCAGTGGAACCGAACAAAAAAGCTGAAAAAATTTAATAAATCTATTTCACACAGAAATCCTAAAATGGCCCAGACAATATTATTTGCACCTTTTAGAAGTTGTTAGAAATAATTAGATTTCAAGCAGGTGATTCTCTTTTACTTTGGAATTGAACTCACCTGTGGTAAGTTGTAGGTGCCTGCACTGTAAAAATCACTCATTCAATCGGTTTGAATCGAGAAAAGGAGTTATTCTGCTGTTTTGTGTCAATGTGTGTACCACAATGAGCATGGAGAAAAGAAAGAAAGCCAGAGAATTGTCTGAGGAGGTCAGACAAAATTGTAGTCAAGCATGGACAATCTCAAGGCTACAAGTCCATCTCCCAGAGATTATGATGTTCCTGTGTCCACCGTATGCAATGCTATCAGGAAGTTTAAGGCCCATGGCACTGTAGCCAACCTCCCTGAACGTGGCTACAAGAGAAAACTTGATGGAAGATTGCAGCGAAGGATTGTTGGAATGGTGGAGAAAGCACCTTGATCAACTGCCAAACAGATTCAAGCTGACCTTCAGACACAAGGTACGACAGTTTCAACTCTCACCATCCGTCGCCAACTCAATAAAAGGGGGTTCTATGGTGAGAGAGAGAGAGAGAGAGGAGAGAGAGAGAGAGAGAGAGAGAGAGAGAGAGAGAGAGAGAGAGAGAGAAGAGAAGAGAAGAGAGGAAGAGAGAGAAGAGAGAGAATAGAGAGAAGAGAGAGAAGAGAGAGAAGAGAGAGAGAAGAGAGAGAAGAGAGAGAGAGAAGAGAGAGACTTTTGACTTTTGACGTCCTTTTATTCCAAAAATTATAAAGTGCATGGATGTACAGTGTATAAAATCAACAAAGCCAAAAACAAGAGAAAACGATGAAGCGAGGAAACAATACAGATATATGCGTTGATCAGTTCAACTTTTACCGAAAACAAATGCAATCTTCTGCAGCACTATTATGAATTGTAGAAATTATGAACAATCATGAGAAAAATAATACCAACTCGTTTTGGCGGACTTCACAGACACTTTTCAAACACCATTTTTCCACAAATCCATCAATTTCGCCCATGCTCTTGGAAAACTCAAACTCATGTTTTAGCCTTGCAGCACACAGTGCATTGAAAAACGTCATGACCTTGCACTGAGGAATGGGCTTACCATTCCGCTTCTCCTTTCTGGACAGGTAAGTGGCAAGCTTTGCTGTAGCTACAAAAAAGCACAACAGTTCATAGTCCTTGTTGTGTTGCCGTCTCTTTTTGAGCCCAAAAATAAAGGATCGAAAAGTAAATCTGAAATTCATTTTGAACGACACAAAGTCTAACCATTCAAATAAAGGAAAAAGTCTTTCACAGCCAATGAAAAAATGAAAAACATCCTCATTTACAGAACAAAAGGGGCAACATGCAGATATTGGGGCAAAATTCCATACATATGTATTACATGGGATGATCCCGTGGGCAAGGCGCCACTGAAGATCACCTGTTCTTTTGTTGATCAGCTTACTATACATTGATTCCCATACAGGTTCATTGGGGGGCCCGGCAGGGAGTAGCCTCTTCCATCGTGCTACTCCATTTAGCGGAGGAATACCAAGAACTTGAGATAACCACCACCTATACAGGCTCTTGCTGCTCTCAGCATGCAATACACTTGTCCCTGTGCTTACAGGTGGAAGTTCGTTTGGAAAGCAGGCAAAAATCAGTTTCGGAAACGGGGACTCGTTGGGGTGTCCAAAAGTATTCCAAGTCCAAAGTTTCTGTAGCTGATGACGTTTTTGAACAACTTTCCTCAAAATCGTTCCAATTGTCCTCTTGGACCGAATCGCCGTCAAGGTTGAAATTTCCTCCACATTCCTCCACCCGACACCGGAGTTTGGCCGAAGGTGCCATACTTTGTTTATGCCTGCCTCAATAAAGCGTTGGCACAAATGGCGACTCTTGAGAACATCAGGGAAGAGAGGGTTGAAGAACAGGGGTTCAACCTCGAACATCCCTGGGGAGTAGGTGTCCGCTTTACGGCTCACGGAAAGTCTTTCCCAGGCACTGAGAAGGCTCTGGTAAAATATGGGGAGCGTTGATGTATTCACGTACTTGAGGTGAGTCAGGAATACTTCGAGACCATAGCCGAGTCTACCCGCCTGCTGTAAAATATGGCAAGCCAAGGCATGGTTTGGCAGGTTTTCACCAAATAGGAGGCGTTGAATGGAGCACAGGCGAAAAGCCATGAGACGGGATCTCACGTGAACAAGGCTCTGACCACCTTCCGATGAAGTAAGGCATATTACACTTGGCCGCAGCCAATGATGGCCTCCCCCAAAAAAGTCCACAAGTTTGGCCTGTATCCTGTCCAGCAACACTTCTGGTGGTTGCAGGCAAATAAAGCGATGCCACAACGTTGCAGCAACCAAGTTGTTTGCCACTAAGACTCGGCCCTTAAATGAGAGGTGCGGTAGGGCTCTTTTCCACAGGTTCAGCCTCCTGTCTATTTCTCCGGTCACACCTTCCCAATTCCTTTTCTCAAATTGTGTAGAGCCCAGGGACACACCAAGGTAATCAACACCATCTGTTTTCCACTCCAAGTTTTCTGGAAGAGCAGGCAGATGTGTTGAGACAGGTAGGCAGCTATTAAGGTATGGCACCCAAAGAGCTTTGCTTTTCGTCCAATTAACCTTCAGAGATGAAGCCATGAAAAAGGTTCTTAAGGACTTTACAAGAGCAACAATGTCTTGGTGGTTTTTTATAATGACGCAAACATCGTCTGCATAGGCCGATATAGTCATTGGTGGGCTTCCAGGAAAACAGGTCAGGCCAGAGATATTCTTTCTCAGTGTGCAAAGAAATGGCTCCATTGCTAGCGCAAAAAGCAAACCTGAGACTGGGCAACCCTGCCGTACCCCCCTCTGAACCTTTATGGGGGGAACCAGTTCATTGTTCACCTTAATTACACTGGAGATGTCAGTGTACAATAAAGTTATAAAGGCCCTGAAAATTACCCCAAACCCACATGCTTCAAGAACATGGCACAAGAAAACATGGTCAATGCTGTCAAAGGCTTTTTCAAAGTCTAGAAAACATATTCCAAAATCATTTTGGTCATGGCGAGCATACATTAAATCCCGCACGAAAAAAATGTTGTCGTAAATCGAACGACTGGGGATGCAGAATGTCTGATCAGGTAAAACCAGATCACCAATGACTTTTTTTAAGCGATTTGCCATTGCTTTCGAAAACAGTTTATAGTCGGTACACATTATTGAAACCGGTCTCCAATTCTCCATCCGCCGGAGGTCTCCTGACTTTGGGAGAAGACTCACCACTGCTCTCCTTAGGCTTAGTGGCATTACACCTTTTCGCAAGGATTCTTGGATTACAATCAATAGTTCTGGGCCCAAAATGTCCCAAAATTCCATGTAAAACTCAGCTGGCAGGCCATCAATTCCAGGAGCCTTTCCAGATTCCATTCCAACCAGGGCACGCTGTAATTCATCAAGGCTTAAAGGCACATCCAGCTCCAGGCGTTGAGTCTCAGTTAGGGTTGGGAGATGGGAGGTAAAACATTTTATTTTATCCTCATATATATCTTTTTTAGCAAATAGTTCAGAATAATACTTTCTAATAGTGATTTTTACCCCATCAGAACTTGTAATTTCATTCCCACTGGGGTCCTTAACTGATGAAATAAGCTGGGGAGGCTTCGTTTCAGCTTCTAAGTGAAAGAAGGCTTTGCTAGGACTATCCGATACTTTGATGCTTTTTACTCTCAGTCTAACTAGCAGTCCTGCAGCCTTCTCCTGTAATAGTTCCCAGAGTTGGGTCCTTTTTTCAAGGAGCAATTTATAATTTGCCTCATTTTCCTGCTCTGCCATTTTGTTTTGCAGTTTTAGAATTTCGGTTTCCAACCGTGCCAATGTGATTTGATTTTCATGGGTGATGTGGGAATTAAACTGTTGACAAAAAAGTCGTATATGAGTTTTCATATTATCCCACCAAAGGTTAGTGGAAGCAAAGAGGGGCTTTTTTCCAACTATTGCTATCCATAGGATGCGAAAGGCTTCCTTAAACAGGGTATCATCCAAAAGGCTTGTATTGAATTTCCAATAGGCGCTCCTCCGTTTGAATTGTGGGAAAGATAGGCCCATCGTGACCATGTGGTGGTCAGAGAAGATGGAAGGGGTGATAGTTGAGGAGGTTGCAATATTCCTTAATCGTGGGGTGATGTACCAGCGGTCAAGCCTCGCTAAGGATACTTGGCCATTGGAGCATCGACACCATGTAAACTGCCGGTCATTTGGGTGCATCAATCGCCATACATCCAAAAAAACCCCACCTGAAAGGAACTGGGAGAGGTTACCGTGGGACTCGGGATGTGGTTCCGGTGAATTTCTGTCTATTTTGGGCTCTAGCGTACAATTGAAATCTCCCCCCATGCATATGCACTGATTTGGGTCAAACAAGTTTAAATGGTTTATCACTTCAGTAAAGAAGGCTTTACGGTCAGTACTCTCGCTTGGTGCATATACATTAAAAATAATAAGCTTCAGGCTATTGATCACCAATTCTAGGGAGGCAAAACGTCCCCGAATCACCTCCTGAAAGAGGCAAGATTCAGGTACAAGTCCTGGTTTTAACAAAAACCCCACTCCAGCAGATACAGATGACATATTACTGAAGAAACATTTACCTTTGAACATGCTGCTCCAGTCATGTTCAACCTTCTCAATAATATGAGTTTCTTGCAGTAATATTACATCGACTTGTTTCCTTTTGAATAAACTATTCACTTGGATCTGGCGGATGTGACTGGCCCCACCGCCATTTATATTGAGTGTTGCAAGATTAAGCGTCTTCATCACTCATTAGTAAATTTTGTCTGACACTGTGAGTACTCACTCTTTGCCTTTGTTATGATTTTCTTTAGTCGATGAAACTGCGATTTTGTTAGGTTTAGTTCCTCAGATTTTTTTATGACTAGTTTTGCAGCCTGAATAAAGGGAGCCAAATCAGGGAAATGATCCCCAATGATGACATTTCGCTGTCTATACGTTTCATTGAGGAATGAGAGAACAATATGGGGAGGGGTTGGGGGTTGATCTGGCATTAATTGTGATAATGCTGTTACCTCCACCTCCTCTTCCGATTCTGATAAATCAGAAAGTGGTCCAATGGGGTCTGGGTCAATACCGTTTTCTTCTCCTGCTATGCAACCTAGCCTTCCCTTGTCTGGGGGGTCCACGCAGTGCTGTGTTTGGGAAACATCAGCACATTGATTACTGATTTCCTCAATTGGCATGAAATCATTATTCCCACATTCCTGTGGATTTATGTTTCCGCTCTTTTCTGCTATATTGGCAGATTTATTATGGATGTCAGCCTGTTCGGCGACATTCGCTTGGATCAATGATGCGCCATTCACGGTATCGTGGCCTGAAGTATTTACATCATTAACGTCGTCTGTGTGAGTAATGGAAGCGCGTTGTTTTAGCGGCTGAACCCTGATGCTCTTTTCTGGGTTTTCCTCTTTATTTATTTGGTCCGCGCTTTGCAGAGAGATTCCAGGTGCATCCTGAAGAGTTTTTTCACTAACAGCCTGAAAATCGAGCACGACCTTTTTACCTGCTCCAGATGAGTCACTATCATGCGGAGCCCTTCGTTTACTCGTCCCCACCTTGCTATCAGTGTCCATTTCAACATTTTGCTGAGGAAGAATAAATACGTTCACGCTTGGAACACTGGATTCACCCTCATTAGGAATTTTAGGCGGTGGCAATGCGATAGCCTCCCCCCCACTGGGAATCTCAATTAGTGGAGCAACGTTAACCTCCCTCCCACTGGGAGTATTCATTAGTGGAGCAGCGTTTACCTCCCTCCCCCTGGGCGTATTCATTAGCAGAGCAACCTCCTCCTTACAAACTATGGCAGTGTGACCCGTCTTGCCACACCTGACACACGAGGCTTTGGGACAAGAACGTTTTAAATGTCCATACGCTCCACACTGAAAGCATGCTAAGGTGGTGGACGATGCGTATAGCTGGAAATTTGCCTCTTCAAAATTAATTTTGAAAGTGATATTGAGGCCTGTGTCGTCCCCACAGTCTGGAAGGACCATATATACCTGTCTGCGGAAGCTCATTACGTGCTTAACACGTTCATTCCGACACCCAAGAGGGATTGTTGAAATCCTCGATACCATTTTACCGTACCGTGATAGCACGGTCATTAACTTGTCATTTGGGATAAATGGTGGTACGTTGGAAATAACCACTCTCGTCGCGGGAGTTAATAGCGGCGATGCCATCATAAAGTGACCGCTTTCCGTGGTTATTCCCGCGCTTACCACGTCATGGACGAGTTCCTCGTCCGAAACGAACACCACCACTTTCTGGTTCATACGCGAAGCTGCACGTATATTTTCATCTCCAACAATGCTCCCCACAGCGAGGATGATGTCCTCGACAGGGACTCCATCCGGAGGCACGCACACAAACGCGTGCTTCCTGGTTAAGCCTTCAAAGTCATCGCGACGAGAGCGTGCATTCGCCATTCCGGCGAAAATACCCCCCCCCCCCCCCTCTCCCCGCTTGTCCGAGCCGGACAAGAGGGTATCAAACCTAAAAAAACGAACTAAAGTAAAAAATAAACGTGCATTATAAGCACAGAAATGGCTTACAACGCGCCGTCAACGCCAGTAGGCCGCGCCCAGAATGGGCCCGCTCTCAATCCTCTCTCTCTCGAAGGCAAAGGTGTAGAACAGATGGGAACAAATGCCAAAGCACACAGGATGGAAAAGGAGAGGGAGGGGGGGGCAGGGGAGGGCAGGAGAGGGGGGAAAACTCACGACGAACTCACCAAAACACAGAGCAGTTGCTCACAGCCGCCATGACGCTACACCCAACGTACCGAGGGCCGATAGGTGGCGCGAGAGAGAGAGAGAGAGAGAGAGAGAGAGAGAGAGAGAGAGAGAAAGAGAGAGAGACAAACAAAAGAAAGCCTGACTGGAGTTTGCCAAAACACACCTGAACAAGCCAAAATTCTTCTGGGAGAATGTCCTGTGGACAGATGAGACCATATTAGAGCTTTTTGGTAAAGTACATCATCTCTATGTTTACTGAAAATAAAATGAAACCTTCAAATAAAAGAACACCTTCCATACAGTCAAATATGGAGGAGGTTCAGTGATGTTTTGGGGTTGCTGTGCTGCCCCTGGCAATGGGTGCCTTGAGTGTGTGCATGGCATCATGAAATCAGGAGATTGCCAAGGCATTTTGAGCGCAATGTTCAACCCAGTGTCAGAAAGCTGGGTCTCCGTCGAAGGTCATGGGTCTTGCAGCAGCAGAGTGACCCCAGGCCACCAGATGTGCAGAGCCATCTGCAATTTAAACCGCATGGCTTCGGACCGTTAATCTGGTAAGGGGGGCTGACAGGTACTACACCTTGCCCACAGGTGACCTGGGGCTATGCAAGGCAGAAGCATCCATCTCCCTGAGGTATCAGAAGACACCCGCATACCCAGATAGACCATCTTCGAGGTTCTTGGAGTGCCTTGCTTCCAGTATTGATTAGTGTCATTTGTTGGATGGCGTGTCTAGGATACAGGTTTTTTTTTTTTTTTTTTTTTTTTTTTTTTTTTTTTTTTGTATACAATATCGAGGCTCGTGAAAGAGCGAACATTAATCACATGAACACACAGAAAGACAAACCGACACATAAAACATATAACATAGGGAGCGGTAGACAAGATGGGGAGAGAGGGGGAAGGACACAAACACAACATTTGAGAGCAGGGACCGAGAGACATGGAGACATCGAGAGATCTGAGAGAGGGCGAGGGCTTTGGGGGGGGGGGGGCGTGGGAAGGGGGCAGTGGGAGAGGTATAAAACATATGGACACTGCCAGGACTATATAAGTCAAATTTGTGGCCATATTGCAGGCAATGACATGCTATGGCCGACTGTGTCGCCTTTCCCATCCTAACTGCTCTATCATGTACATCTAGCCTCTGTTTCAAATTCCTTCCAGTTTCACAAATGTAGAATTTGTCATGGTCTTTGCATGAAGAATGGTAAACTACTGATTTGTAGTTTGGGGTTAGTTGATGTTGTGTCTTTTAGTTTTGAAATGACATTACGGACGGTGTGTAAAGGATTGTAGGCTACACCAATCTGTGTGCTGCGTACTCTCTTGCTGATCCTTTTTGAAAGGCCCAGGTCGTACGGCAGTACACAGTGCTCAAGAGTGTCTGGCTCATTCCGTTCTGCTCGTTTTGGCTCTTTCAGGATGGGGAGTATCCCTTTGCTATATCCATTTTTGAGCAGGGCCCCTCTAACCACGAGTAATTTAATTTATTTCATTGCATCAGCTTTGGAATTTCATGTCGGAGTACAAAGCCCATGCTAAACGTGTTGCAATAATTAAAATCCAGTAATCTTCTGGTGTGGGTCGGTTTCCTGTAAACTGACGTCTTTACGTAGCCACCAGGCTTCCGATAAACCTCCACATCCAAAAAGGCAAATATAAATTGAAAAAGAAAGCAAATTGGCCTTGCACAAACACGCATCTTTCCAGGTTTACAGTTTATCCCCCCTCCTGCCCCTGTTTTTTTTCTATTCCATTTTGCTTCTTATCCAGTTTTCCCATCCACTTCTGTGATTGAGAGTTTTGCTTGGATTCAGCTTGTTCTCCCACTGAGTCCTCCCCCTTGCTCTCATTCGATATGGTCTGGCACCCCGCTCTGCTTACCAAACTCTCCTCCTTTGGTATCCATGGAAATCTCCAAGCATGGCTGGTGGACTTCCTCTCTAGTCGTAGTGAACGTGTGGCCCTGAATGGGTTTCTCTCATCTCCTCTTCCTGTTCAGGCTTGAGTTCCCCAAGGCAGTGTTCTGGGCCCTGTGCTTTTTCTGGTCTTCATCAATGATCTCTCTGACTCTTGAAAAACCTCTCTATCTCTTTGCTGATGACTCTATTCTCTGTCGCTCCATTCCTCATCCCTCAGATCGGCAGTCTGCAGCCTCCTCACTCTGCAGACCTGGACAAAATCACAGACTGGGAAAACAAGTGGAACATGTCTTTCAATCCTGACAAATCTCACACTCTTTCGATGTCTCTCCGAAAAGACCGACTGGACAACCCTCCCATCCACTTTCTGAATAATCCTCTCCAAGAAGTTCTGTCGCTCAAGCTTTTGGGTCTCACTATCTGCCATGATCTTTCCTGGGAAAACCACATTTCAAATCTGGCCTCCAAAGCCAGTCGCCGACTGGGCATCCTCCGTCGTGCGAAGTCCTTCCTTGGCACACCTGAGCTCCTCACCACATACAAGGCTTTCATCCGCAGCTCAATGGAATACTGCTCTCCCCTCTGGGCTGGTGCTCCTGCCTCACACATAGCTCGTCTTCACGCTGTTGAAACCAAAGCGTTCAGAATCATTGGAATCTCCCGCGATGAAGCTAACTCCAAGGGCCTTTCACTCACTCACCGCAGGCAGGTTGGTGGTCTTTCCGTCTTCTACCAACTCCTCTCTGGCCTTGCCCCCCAGCTCTCTCTGGGTTCTGTCCCCCAAATATTCCTACAGGTCGCAGAAGATCTGCCTGCAACCCTCTTATGGTTAAACTGCCAAAATCAAGACTCTCTGCTCACCTTCACTCCTTCATTCCTCTTTTCTCCCGCCTCTGGAACAAACTCCCTCACTCTCTTCAATCCCACTCCACCCTCCAGGTCTTTAAAACAGCTGTTCACCACCATCTCTTATCTTCCCCCATCCAAAACCTTGATCTTTTCTACCCCCGCTAATTTCACCCCAAATCCACTTTTTTGAAATACCAACTTCTGTCCGGGAAGTCCTTGGTGTCCTTGTGTTTTATACTTCTCCCACCCCCACCCCCCCCCCCCCCCTTCCCACGCCTCCTGCCCCCAATCCAATCCCTCTCCCTCCCACACATCTCCCTGCTCTCAAATGTTATGTGTGTGCTTCCCCTTCTCTCCCCATCTTGTTCCGCTCCCTCTTTTTATATATTTTGTTTTTCTGGTTGATTTGTTTGTGAAATAAATGTTAGCTCTTTCACGAGCCTCGATTCAGTATACAATAAATAAAAAAAATCTTTCCTTTGTCATTTCACCTCTAGATCTCCATCTATTTTGTCCCTTTACTCTGCTGTTGTGGTGTCCCTCTCTCTTTTCACTGTTATTTTGTTCTGTTATGTCCTGGTCCATTTTATGTCCTAGCTCCTCCATGTGCCTCAATTCTGCACACAAAAACCAAACATCAAGGAACAAGAACGGCAAAAGGTAGATACCTCCACCAGGATGAACAGTTTACGTTTTGTATCCCACTGATAGGCCGGATCTGCATCTGCACCTGAACAAAATCGAATTGGCTTGTTCTTGTCACCTACCCAACTCATCCAACAAGTTTTGTCATAATCCATCCACAACCTTTTGAACTCTAATGCTGGCTATATATCGTTTCTAGCCCTATTTCTCAATGGTGAAGAGTAACTCATAATTTTTTTTTTTAATATAGATCTTGATCTGGATCTGGATTTGAATCTTCACCAAAATTGAAGTCATCCTTGTCACATACGCAACATGTCAACCAAGTTTTGTCTGAATCTGTCCACCACTTTTTGAGATGTCCTCCTCACAAACAGACAAACAGGGTGAAAACATAACCTCTGTTCACCTTCAGTTGCAAAGGTAAAACAGCAAGATAACATTAAAGTTGTAGACTGATGCTAACACCAAACTTGAAAAGGAAAAAAAGAACATCCACTGCAGAAGGTAGTATCTTATGAAAGTCACAGTAATGTACAAATAACTAGTCCAAAACCAAGTGAACGTTTGTGAGAAAAAAAGCTCATGCATCTGCATTGAGATGAACCACGGCCATGCAAATCAATGACAGGCAAGCCTCTCTCTGAATGTGCCAAGCCTCTCAATGATGGAAAGCTCTTGGGAAAACTCAGTGGTAGAGATGATATTGCATGCAGAATCAGAAATATCATCCTGCTTGCCTGGCAAGAGCATAACAGAAAGAGGGCCCATCTGAAAAGTCTGAGACGTAAAGCAAGGCCAAGCATTGGTCTTTGAGAATGTAGTCAAGCTGACCATGGTTCTACAGGATATGAGCAATCCTTTTCAAGACAAGCAAGCTGACCTGCTTACACTGGACACCAGGGGCTTTGTCCACCAAAGTGTTTTTGAAATCATTAGTACATACTACACAAGAAACAGTGAACAATTCATGGATAGACTAGAAAGTAAAGATGGATGCTTGTTTTAGCAGTCAAATGAGAAGAACAAGATTGCCTTCTTCAACCAGGAACTGGTATATAATGACACAAAGTAAATAGTAATGTAGGAAGACTTCTGTCTTTTCTCTCAACTTTTATTCTCATGTCAGGAAGCAGACAGTGTGGCTTACATGAGTTCTTTCAGCATGAGAACCAGGCAATTCCCTTAGCTTTGAGTGGCAATAGGATGCTTCCCACTAGTGAGACATCTTAGCTCTTTGAAACTCTTGAAGCCCAGGTGACAATACCTGACGATGAACAAGGGGCAGAAGTTCTTTCAGCATGAGAACCAGGCAATTCCCATAGCTTTGAGTAGCAATGGGATGCTTCCCACTAGTGAGACATCTTAGCTTGTTGAAACTCTTGAAGCCCAAGTGACAGCACCTGACGATGAACTAGGGGCTGAAGTCATCATCAATAACAGCTCAGCATTGGTGAATCCTCTTCCACCGCATACATCCAATAAGACATTTGATAACTGTACCAAAGAAGATACCCTTCCCATAATAAGCGGAGACTCGATATGGTACACTATAAAGCGTCATCGATGTCTTCAATGTATACCTACCATCCTGCCTGGAGTTCGAAATAAGGTCAAAGTGAGGACATGGAGTCAGACGTAGGGTGACAGGAATCAACAAGCCACCAAAAAACGGCAGGAGTTTCTTGCAAAATGACAACAAGAAGACATTGCTTTTCCACTTCCTTGCAGATAATATGGCTGTGATAGGCCCAGCAAACCTGGTTATTGTGACAAAAGGAGAAAAGGCTTCCAGCAACCAAATGATCAGCTTGGACAGTGTGGCTCCTTGTTCTCATGAAGAGGCAGATACATGCATTTGGTTCATGCCAGGAATGCAGCAGTAGAAGAGGCAACAAGGTCTTCATGATCAAAGCAAATGACACAGATGTTGTAGTGATTGCCATGTCTGTTTTGCAATCTCTGCTGGACCTTGGTTTGGAGAATTTGTGGATTGCTTTTGGTCAAATATTTGAGATGGATTACAGTACATGACTTTCTATCTACCATTGGTCCTGAGAAGACAAGTGGAATCCTTTTTTCCACACATTCAATGGTTGTGACATTGTGTCTGCTTTCTGTGGCGAAGCAAAGTCTGCAGCGCAAACATTGAACATGTTGCTTGAGGCCACATATGTCTTCACAAAGCTAAGCCAGTATTCAAAATCGCTTGGAGAAGATGATCTTGCAATTCTTGAGAAGTTTGTGATCACTACAACAGTTAATGATGCACAATCTTGCAACATTCCAAGTGTGCTCATACCAAGCAGGTATAGAGTCAGTCCACAGTGTGCCAGCCAGAAATTCAGAACCCTGCAGATTGGAGATGGATCCAACAAAGTGAAATGTGGCACACCTGCTGGTCAACTCTTCTACCCATTGCAGCACGTTGCCAAGAACAAACAAAATGTGGATGTAAAACAGAGTGCACAGGAAGTTGCAAAAGTTCTTGCTTTCATCTCAGCTGCAATGCATTGTGCAGCTGCACATGCCAAGATTAAATTATGTTAAAACACATCGATAAACATTTAAATAATTGTTTGATTAAATAGGATTACTCTCTTCTATGTAAATTAGAAAATACTTATTTTCATCTAAAAATTGTGGTTACTTTTGAATTTAAGGAAAATCGTGTATGTTTTACATATCAAAATCAGGCTTGGCATGTTCAAAATTGGCAAAATGACCACTCACAATATTATGCATTTCTATTGCGATGTATGTCCAAGATATGCTGCAATGGGTGGAAGAGTTGACCAGTAGATGTGGCGCATTTCACCTTGTTGGATCCATCTCCGATCTGCGAGACTCGGAATTTCTGGCTGGCACACTGTGCCGACTCCATACGGAGTCTCCATACGACTCCATACGACTCCATACGACCGACTCCATACGGATCCTGCTTCGTAGACAACACACTTTCAATGTAACATATGACATGATGGATATCAACCATTTTCGGAAAATTTGAACCATCCTGAAAAATGGCAATGATCTTGGCCAGCCAGAAAAGCCATTTATTGATGGCAGTTTTTTCCTAATAAATGACCAAAGGAGAAATAGCATTCCAATTTTTACCTCTGCCATTGAAGGTGAACGGATGTATGTTTTGACATCCGCTTGTCTGTGAGCAGGATGTCTCAAAAAGTTATGGACGGATTCAGATGGAATTTGGTGGACATGTTGGGCATGTGACAAGGGTAAATCGATCCAATTTTAGTGAAGATCTGGATCCTGATCCAAGAATTTTTAATTTTCAAGTGATTCTTCACCATTGAGAGATGGGGCCAAAACCATTGAGAGATTTGAGATTTTGGTTAAGATCTGGATGCAGATCCGGCCTATCAGTGGGATACAAAATGTAAACTGTTCAGCCTGGCAAAGGTATACTGTCTACCAGTGCTGTTCTAGTTGTGCTCGTATCACTATGTGAATGATGTTTCACTTGTATATTCCACCAACATTGGTTGGAAAGCAATGCAACATTGAGCCAATCGCATTCACTGCTCCATAGTGTTCCGTCTAACAAACCTGAACAGCCATCGATATGATCACCGATGGAAAATATACAGAAGAGCAAATAAAATCCAATTTTATTAGAGAAAGAGACGCAAAGCACTGCAATTACTTAACTTCCCTATCGGTTGAATCACACATCATCTTATGGAGCTGCGAGGAAGATTCTGCATCCCACGTTACAAGGACACTATAAAGTGCCGGGCTCCTTCGGGACATGCGGCCTCTTTCCGGGGCCGCGGGCAAAACAGTCTGCGGCTCGGCCAAGGAGTCTTTGGAACGGCTTGAAAGGGATGTGCAGAAAGCCACATCAGAGGGATGACCCACACCTATCGCCTTCACAATGTATCGTCGGGTTTCGACAAACGCAGACACAAACATGCACTCCCGCTCCTGGTCCATCTGCTGGATGTTATGTTTGCCTCTGGTCATAAAGAGAAAAATTCACCAAAGAAGTATTGCAATAACATACAATAACGAGCAAAGTAAATACACTACCACTGTCTTTTGGAAGCCATCCAATTACAATTGAGCTTTATTTAACCTGACCTATCAAACTCATGTCATACTTACATTGTCCCTAGTTATTTCATGACAGTTGCAATCATGTTATTTCACAAGTGCAAATGTGTTTACCCATAACCCTCATCAGCAACCTGAGAAATCTCCTACCTTCAGCAACCACTCTTTTTAGCTTAATCTCGACACAGTTGCAAAAGATTCTGTTGTCATCCCCCCCTTTTATTGGCGGCACTGGCAGCTACAGCTGCTGGGAATTAAAGCTACTGGAAAATTAAAAGGGAAAGAGAGCAGATGTGGAAAGTGCTTCAACTGTTTGTACATGTCGCCAGCAGATGCGAACGATGCTTTTGTAGGAACACCGCCCCCTTTTTCAAAGAGGGGGCCTTGCCCCTGGCCCCCCGCACACCCCCACTAACCCCCGCCCGCGGCTGCAGATGGTAACCGTCAAGTAAACGCCACAGATTTCAAATGGCTTCCAAACCTCTACCGACTAGGCTTGTGAACAGGCGGGAATTTACTCCTTATTGGAAACCCAGCGGTCTGGCCTTTCCCAAGACGCATTGCTTGTTTTCTTTACCTGTACCTTGCGGGGCTAATGCATTGTGGTCTATTTCATAGGCACTCTGCTTTAAGTGCACCTGACTTATGCAGTTTCTTTTCCTCCTAGTCGTCTTACTCACGAGTTTACTTTTACGCTACCATGATGGAAACCTAATATGTACAACTCTGCACACTTCCCACAAACAAAATCAGAAAGCAATAACAATGTTTTGGATAAATCAATAACCTCTATTGAGTGCAGACACAGAAAAAGCAAGTCAAATAAAGGAATTTAAGAAGAAAAAGGAAGATGGAAGCTGCGAGTACCATCCATGCTTACAAATTGACGGAAAACAACACAAAACAATAACAAGAAAGAGCAATCAGAGATTGCAGATACTCACCAGGACGTGTTTGTAGTTTGTGTGGTGTTTATTAGCTGCTGTGTTTGTTTGGTTTATTGATGACACTAGCGTGACTCGGCGCGCTCCGCGCGCCTCACAACGCGCTGTTTCAGAGGGATAGGCATATTTGACCATTTCGGTGTCTTTTGGGTCTTCATGGTGTTTTGGGTCTTCAGGGCCATTTGGGTCTTCAGGGTCTTTTGGATCCTCTGGACCTTTAAGGATATTTTGGGTCTTTGAGGTGTTTTGAGTCTTCAGGGTCTTTTGGGTCTTTGGTGTCTTCAAAGGTTTTTGGGTCTTCGATGTCTTTTGGGTCTTCAGGGTCTTCAGGGGCTTTTGGTTATTAAGGGTCTTTTGGTTATTCTTGGTCTTTAAGGGTATTTGGGTCGTTTTGGGTCTTCAGGGTCTTTTGGGTCTTTAGTGTCTTCAAAGGTTTTTGGGTCTTCAGGATCTTCGGGGGCTTTTGGGTCTCAAGGGTCTTTTGGTTCTTCTTGGTCTTTAAGGGTATTTGGGTCTTTTTGGGTCTTCGGGGTATGTTTGGTCTTCGGGGTATTTTGGGTCTTCGGGGTCTTTTTGGTCTTCAGGGTCTTTTGGGTGTTCGGGGTGTTTTGGGTCTTGGGGCGTTTTGGGTCTCCGGGGTGTTTTGGGTCTCCGGGGTGTTTTGGGTCTCCGGGGTGTTTTGGGTCTTCGGGGTGATTTGGGTCTTCGGGGTGTTTTGGGTCTTCGGGGTGTTTTGGGTCTTCGGGGTGTTTTGGGTCTTCAGGGTGTTTTGGGTCTTCGGGATGTTTTGGGTTTTCGGGGTGTTTTGGGTCTTCGGGGTGTTTTGGGTCTTCGGGGTGTTTTGGGTCTTCGGGATGTTTTGGGTCTTCGGGATGTTTTGGGTTTTTGGGTATTCAGGGTCTTTTTGAGCCTCAGGGCCTTGAAGGGTATTTTGGGTCTTTGGGGTGTTTTGGGGTATTTTGGGTCTTCAGGGGTCTTGGTGGTCTGAAGGGTCTTGGGGGAATTAAAAGGTCGTCAAAGGTCTGAGGGGTCTCAGTAGTCTTAACGCAATTAAGAGGGTGGTAATTTTATTTGAAGAAGAAGAAGACGGTTTCGTCGCATGTAAACATAGCGACAAACATAGCGACATAACGACATAACCATATACGTTGGCTCTATTATAATAAGATATATTTATGTTCAATCCAACATGACTGCCGAAACACGTGACTGACATCATTAATTTAATTCTCCCATATCATTTTTGTGTAGATCATGCACAAGAAATTTCAAATTGATTGGATCAAGCGTTCTACTTGTCTAATTATGACGTCATAATTAAGGCACCAATTACATCATCATGAATATGTGTTGTTTCCTATGAGAAGTACTTGACAATGAGCCACATTATATATTTTTTCCGATGGAGCAGTTTCGGAGATATATAGAGGTGAAAATGTTTTCGGTTATTCCAAGATGGCGCCCATACCACATAACTTATGACAGAAATAATTGAGACAGGTCTTATTGCAAAGAACTCTCCATGCGGAGTAACATGTGAATGATGACGTCATAGGTGCCACAGTTATGACGTCATAATTCGATGAGTAAAAAACTTTATCCGTTCAGGATGAAATTTCTTGAGCATCTTCACGGTATAAATTGATGCAGAAATATAATTATAATGACGTCGTTAGGTCACGGTTCGGACGCCATTTCATTTTGAGTGAAAAGCCTGAAAAACCACTAAAATCCAATTTTCTCCACAATGACAACAGATCGAGGCCAAACTTTGCGGGAAGGATCGCATACCCATGACGAACAAAAAAAGTCAGCGAGCATGACGCCATGCGTCACATGGTTTCAGAGTTATGACGTTTTTAAGCATAAGCTTTTAAAACCTAGCTCCTCCCTCATTTTTGATCCTATCGAGGGGAATCTTCACAGATGTGTTCAGCATATCAGTCTACTAAAATGACCGTTTGGAATTTGCGATAGTTGACGTGGTTTGGCAGATTAAAATAATTAAACGAAAATATTTTAAAAAATTATAACTGTTGAACCACCTCATTGCTCGACGTGAAACTTTATATTATACAAGAGGTAATGAAGTGCAACAAGTGTGCAACATTTCAATATGATTGGATGTACGGTCTGGAAGCTAGAAGTTGTTATTGCATGAAGAAGAAGTCTTCCAGAGTGGGCATGGAATTAATTATCACACTGCACAAGACGAGCAGGTAAAGTACGGAGCGACCTCACGGGGTCATTTTGACCTCAAATAAAATTCTGATTTCAGATTTGTCAATCGCTGAGGTATATTAACACACGACCAAAACAGATTTGGCGAAATTCCGACGATTTTTGACGAAAATATAACATTTGTGTCTGCAATTAAGTGAAATAAAGTGTGTGCCGTGTCAGCATTTAAAAAATTGAAATGTGGTTCATTGTAAATAACTCCATATGGGGAATAGGTGTTCTTAACGATGACGTCATTGGTGCCATAATTATGACGTCATAATTCGACAGGGACAACGCTTAGTCTGATCAGTTCTAAATTTATTGAGCATGATCTATGCAACAATTATTTAGAGAATATAAATTTATGATGTCATCAATCACGTGGTCTGGCAGCCATATTGGATTTAAAAATAAAGAAATGTTCAAAAACAGAAGAGTTGGCTCACACCAAGTTGACTGCGCAGGGAAAGTATTCTATTAATACCATCTAGTTAACGTACGTTATTCCACATGGAGAGTTCTTTACAATGAGCCATGTCTCAATTTTTTTTTCCACAGCACTTTTGGAGATACGGAGGTGCAAAGATTTTCGGTTTTTCCAAGATGGCGCCTGTACCACGTGACCTATGACGTCATAATTAATTTATCATAAAAATTTATACAGGAAGAGGTGCACCTATGTGAAAATTTCCTGTTAATTGGACCAACGGTTGCAGAGAAAAACATACTTATTCTGTGCGGACAAACACAGACAATCGGACCCAAATGCAATACCCCCTCCTCTGGCGAGGGTAATCATAGTGATAAGAAGCGTTACGCCTAGGTCCCCCATCGGTGAAGTGATGTGAGTTGATAAAGTGGAGGACGCAAGGCGGCCATCTTGGATTTTGATGTGGCGACCCAATTTTCAATAGCGTTCTCCCTTATGCGTAGATACACCCACACACCAGATTAGAAGTTAGTAGTTCGTTTATTTTTCAAGATATTTCACTCACAAGTTTCAGACATATATATGGTGGCGGCCATCTTGGATTTTGACGTGGCGACCCAATTTTCAATAGCATTCTTCCTTATGCCTAGATACACCCACACACCAGATTAGAAGTTGGTACTTCGCTTATTTTTCAAGATATTCCGCTCACAAGGTTCAGACATACATGGCGGCGGCCATCTTGGATTTTGACGTCGCGACCCAATTTCCAATAGCGTTATTCCTTATGCGTAGATACACCCACACACCAGATTAGAAGTTAGTAGTTCGATTATTTTTCAAGATATTTCGCTCACAAGGTTCAGACATATATATATGGTGGCGGCCATCTTGGATGTTGATGTGGCGACCCAATTTTCAATAGCCTTATTCCTTATGCGTAGATACACCCACACACCAGCTTAGAAGTTAGTAGTTCGTTTATTTTTCAAGATATTTCGCTCAAGGTTCAGACACATATATGGTGGCGGTCATCTTGGATATTGACGTGGCGACCCAATTTTCAATAGCGTTCTTCCTTATGCCTAGATACACCCACACACCAGATTACAAGTTGGTACTTCGCTTATTTTTCAAGATATTCCGCTCACAAGGTTCAGACATACATGGGCGTCAGACATACATGGCGACGGCCATCTTGGATTTTGAGGTGGGTTGCACCCACACACCAAATTAGAATTTGGTCCTTCGCTTACGCACACACGCACGCCCGGACGGACGGACGGACACACGGACGGAGGGGAAAACCATTGTCCCCCTTTCGCTCTGCGGTGCGACGGGGGACAATGAGCAGAATAGTGAAAGGAGACAGATGCAGGAAAAAAAAAACTGGAACGACACTCAGTGGAGAGCATACCTCCGCCTGATTGGCCATATCACTCATTGGTGGAGAATCACTTAAAAAATTAAATAATTATCATATCCGAATCCATATTCAGATCTTCACCAAAATCGAATCGATTCTTCCTTGTCACACAAACAACCTGTCCACCAAGTTTTGTCCAAATCCATCCATAACTTTTTTTAGATATCCCTCAATGTATAGTGTTTGGCCCTATCTCCCAAAGGGGAAGAATTACTTAAAATTTTAAATAATTCTCATATCCGAATCCATATTCAGATCTTCACCAAAATCGAATCGATTCTTCCTTGCCACACACACAACCTGTCCACCAAGTTTTGTCCATATTCATCCATAACTTTTTGAGATATCCTGCAATGTATAGTTTTTGGCCCGATCTCCCAATGTTGAAGAATCACTTGAAGAATTAAATAACTCTCATATCCGAATCCATATTCAGATCTTCGCCAAAATCGAATCTATTTGTCCTTGTCAGACACCAAGTTTCGTCCAAATCCGTCCACAACTTTTTGAGATATCCTGCTATGTATAATTTTTGGCCTTATCTACCAATGGTGAAGAATCACTTTAAAACTTCTACTAGCCGGATCCGAATCCGGATCTTCACCAAAATCGAATCATTTCGTCCTTGTCACACATGCTCCCTCTCTGCTAAATTTTGTCTGAATACGTCCACAACATTTTGAGATATCTTGTTCACAAACTGAGACAGACAGACATAGTCTGGAGGCATATCCCCAAAAGTGGCCTAGAAAAGGTGGTAGGGGTACACTCATGTTACAAGCTGGCAACAATGTTTTTCTGAAAGCCCAGACCTCTAGGAACCCAAAAAGTCTTGTTGCCAGCTTGGGAAATGGTTTGGACCAGATTTGTGGCCATTTTTCAAAATGGCCGCCTACATTTTTGGTGTTTTCTAATATTTGAGCTCTAGAACTTATATCTGGCTGTCTTAAAGGTCTCTAGGGTTATGACCTTATAACATATAGTCATACAACAATCCTCACCCAAATTGGGGTGCATGGCATATCTATAAGTGGTTTTATTGAAGCAAAAAGGCAAAAATATGCCTGAAAAACGCCTTCATTTTGATTTTTCCAAATCATTAAATTGCATACTGTGAAGTTGTTCTTTGGTCAATTTCTTTCAAAATAGTTTTAAAATTTGCCCAGATCCCTCCTCTTCATTAGCAAATCTTCAGGAATATACCCAAGTTCTCAGAAAATATGTTTTATGCATGATCAGCTACCCCTACCCCCTAAATCACAAAACGTGCCAATTTTCAATATTTCCAGATTCCAACCAATATCATTGTTGTATGACTTTTTCTCATCATGATAGGTCCAAATTAACTTACTCTATGTGATTAGGTGTTAATAAAAATTGAATTTCACACTTTAGTGAAAATCCAAGATGGCTGCCAAATGGCCATAGAATATTTGGTGGCGCGAGACCATAAGACTGCAATTTCATTCAGAGGCACTTCTAAAATGTTCCATTTATACTAAATATATGAGGCACTACTATTCTATAGGTCACATGTATGTGAAAGAGTCTTGATGAGTTGAAGATGTATTATTTTAGAGGGGGACTTTATGTAAAATTTATGTTTTATAACATTTGAATTTCAGGAAAGTAGTGTGGATTTGGAAGTGCCTTGTTTGCGGAGTATATTAGTTCCAACATAGCTGACAAACAAGGCACTTACATAAATGAAGACATAGAAGATTGTAAAATATAAGCTATATTATTTAATGTAAAACAAAAATAAACATACATAACTTGTATACATAATGCAAACATTATTATGTTACACTGATCCAAACAATACAAACGTCAATGCAATGCTTGCACCTTTAAACTAAACAAATATTTGGCACTGAATTAACAAAGTCATACCCAACAAGCTAATCTGGCTATTCATACATAAGTGACAGAATGTGGGATACAGTCATATCATAGACTAGTAATACATTGGTGGAACAGAGCTGAAGCAAGACTAGTTACATTACGTCAAATACAGCCAGCATAGTAACAATATGACATTATGGAATATACTCAAGTTTCCATGCATGTCGTCTAATCACTATCAGAGTCATTGAGGGGGTTCCTGCATAAGTCTGCACATTTGCATGCCAATGTGCACCGCAATCCATTTTTCCTACAGTTGCACCTGCCAGTTAGACATGGACGGGCCTTTGAGGTACATGCACACGTCGCAATTTTGACACATTCTGCTGTGAGCCCTTCCTTGGTCATGAGACGGGGCATCAGCTGGTTGTCCTCAAGGTACCAGCCGGATGTTGTTGGATTGGGTATTCCTGGATTTGGCACATTGGCATTTCGCCACACAAGGGCTTGATGATGTGCCCTTAAAATGTGCTGGTGCAATGCATCCTCTGTTGGTGGCATGTTCTCTGGCTTTTTACCAACTTTTCTGAATTGGGAACATCTCAGCGCCTGGATTTCCTTTGCGTCTCCTTTCGGGTTGTAAAGACGGCAGACAAACTCCTCAGCCTTTGCACAAATCTCTTCACTTGGAACATGTGCAACCCCTAGCTGGGAGAGTAGGTGAGGAACTTCACAAAATATTTTCCATGCTGCCTTCTTTGATATGCCTGCGAGTTGACTGGTGCTGTCACATCCTGTAATGGCATGGAAAGCTAGAAGACTGTCCCTGACATCATCAGTGCAATCAATTTTGTGGCCAGCAATGTAGCGCCTGTATTTAGAGGTCCCTGATTTCATCCATACCTCTTCTGGCATTTGGGGCTGGAAGGCCATCAAAAGCAATAATACATCGGTATCACTACTGGTGATGACGATCCTCTCATATCCTCTAGCCTTTGCTTCCAGAGCATGAAGAATCATACGCGTGTCTGCCTCCTCTTGTGATGAACAGAGATGCTCCATGTTCCTGCCTGTGGAAGAGGCAGCCATGCCATTGTTTCCACCACTAACCACCAATTCCTGTGTGGCTTCATGTTCATGTTCAAGTAGTTCTTCCTTGAGAAGCTTTGTAAGAGCCACTTTGTTGTCATTGACATCCATGAAAGATTTCCATTGCTGTGGTAGCTTGAGATCTCTGTTGCTTATTTCACATCTAATGCCACGACCCTTTCCAACCCGCCTCTTTCTTGTTGCATCTTTGATTGAGTGCTTTTCATAGCAGTCAAAGACCACATCCACACGGTTACAGGGCTCCTTGAAGTTGTTTGACACTGCAGCTACGACCCTCTTGGCATAGTCTCGTCTTGGCATAGAGACTACATGGTCTTAGTAGTCTCTTCTCATCATGTAACAGTATTGGTGCCAGATGGTTTTCATGGTATAGATGTCTCCTCCAGACAGCCCAGCATCCACCTCCTCGATCATTTTGTTGAAACAAACATCTGGTGGATATTCTGGGCCTTCTTCTACCACAGTTGACTCAGACTTCCTCCTGAAGGTTACATAACAAGGAAGGTGGTACTTCCCTTCAGCAGCTATTAGGTCACTTATTCCTGCCAACCGGCATCTCATAATCTTGTTCTTTTGAGCATCATTTAGTATTCTGTCTGAGGTCTCTAAAGTGGCTACATTCCTCAATTGCTTTCCTGCCTTATCCTCCTGACAGAAAATACATTTGTCCCAGGACACTGAAGCAACTGATGCTCTAGAAGAGGGGCGAATGCATGTAGATGGTTGGTCACACGAGTCCTTTGCTTCCTTTTCATGCCGATTTTTCAGTCTCTCAATATGGTTGGCATGTGTAAACTTTGAATAACAGCCCCTGTGCCATACTATGTGTTCTTTTTCATCATCAAGGTCAATACTCTGTATTCTGTCAAGTGTTGAGATGTACTCATGGTCATGGTATTTCTGTCTCGTAATCACACAGTCTTTAAAGCGTTCGAGACCAACATCTGTGGGCTTGGTTGTCTTTTCATTTTTTCTGTTGCCTTGGCAAATGAAGCATGTGCTCCAGTCGATGTCCAGTGCAACTGATTCTCTCTTCCGTCTCCCGCCTATCACAGCTACAGGTTCCATCTTCATTCATATCTGGAAAGAGACAAAGACTATGTCTACCACAACACTGAAAGCTATTTACAGCACATGCAACAAGCAATATGTTATAGTACATTGTTAACACAACAATTATGTTAAAATGATGATTCGGGCAGGACCTGAGGAAGGATACAAAGGAAAGCATCATTATTGCAATATATTATGTCTCAAAAATGTGTTGGTATCAAATGGTAGACTGCATTACCTTAACTTAACGTCATAATGTGAAATATTATATTTTATTGGCCATTTGGCAGCCATCTTGGATTTTCACTAAAGTGTGAAATTCAATTTTTATTAACACCTAATCACATAGAGTAAGTTAATTTGGACCTATCATGATGAGAAAAAGTCATACAACAATGATATTGGTTGGAATCTGGAAATATTGAAAATTGGCACGTTTTGTGATTTAGGGGGTAGGGGTAGCTGATCATGCATAAAACATATTTTCTGAGAACTTGGGTATATTCCTGAAGATTTGCTAATGAAGAGGAGGGATCTGGGCAAATTTTAAAACTATTTTGAAAGAAATTAACCAAAGAACAACTTCACAGTATGCAATTAAATGATTTGGAAAAATCAAAATGAAGGCGTTTTTCAGGCATATTTTTGCCTTTTTGCTTCAATAAAACCACTTATAGATATGCCATGCACCCCAATTTGGGTGAGGATTGTTGTATGACTATATGTTATAAGGTCATAACCCTAGAGACCTTTAAGACAGCCAGATATAAGTTCTAGAGCTCAAATATTAGAAAACACCAAAAATGTAGGCGGCCATTTTGAAAAATGGCCACAAATCTGGTCCAAACCATTTCCCAAGCTGGCAACAAGACTTTTTGGGTTCCTAGAGGTCTGGGCTTTCAGAAAAACATTGTTGCCAGCTTGTAACATGAGTGTACCCCTACTGTCACATTTCCTGGAAGTGCCTCCAGACTAACAGGGGTGAAAACATAACCTCCATCCATCTTTGGTGGCGGAGGTAAAAATCTTAATATAATCCATTTTAAATTCAGGCTGTAACATAAAATGTGAAAAAGTCAAGGGGTGTGATTACTTTCTGAAGGCACTGTATGTCCAGGATGTATATGCGACCTATATTGATCCAATTGTGGACGCCTGGTGTTGGCTTTGCGGTTAGGGTGCCGGCTTGGGATCGTATGATCCCGAGTTTGAATCCCGGTCGATCCTTGAATTAACGCAAGGGGGATTAACTCAGCCTGCCATCCTTCCGAGGTCGGCAAATTGAGCATCCAGGTTGTTGGGATGAATGTGCCGGTGTGTGCGCCAGCTTAGAATAGGTACACCGTACCCCTGCGTGTCGTAATCGGCGACCAAAGGGTTGGCGTCATGAAGGGCATCCGGCCATAAAAATCATTGCCTCAAAAAGGGAACCATGATTATTGTCATGGGGCCTGCAAGACCAACCCCCGCTCTAGCCGGGAAAAGGAATTTTTTATGTCGATGGAGACACACCTAACATGTCGATCAAGAAGCAGAACATAAAAATGTAAATTCCACCATTACTCCTGGAGAAATGTTTGTCCTTTGCTGTCCTCTTTGCACTGAAAGAAAAACTCAAAAGCTACATAATATCAGTACATGCAAGTACAGTACATTACAAACCCCATTTAACATTAAAAAAATCAATCATATGATTATTAAACAACTCAAAATGGCTTTGCTTACGGGCATCGCACAGGTAATCACCCAGAAACCTGGAGAATAATATAATCAGCCCTTGATGACCGATCAACATGGCAACTAACATGAACCAATTATACAACGATTAGACAATTGCACTGCGATGGTGTTAGACAATTGCACAAATAAGATTCATATGTGCCCAATAAATTCAAGTAAAATGAGTTCTCTGCTGTTGCCAAAAATACAAGTATTGATGGCGACATGAACAGAGTATGGGAGCAGGTGGGACGTCTTCGACAGAGCCGTGCAAGGCCCCAGGAACTCATTCTTCATTGAAACAAAGCAAACCCTTGATATATGCCGAGATATTAAATGTTTCCTGGTTTTTCATAAAGTGAGATGATTTTATGTCGAAGTGAAAAATATATGTTTGGTTACGCTCAGGATATTATTATTATTATTATTATTATTATTATTATTATGTCACTGTTATCAGCAAAATAACAGTAGCTATAACTTCCCAATTCAACACATAGACCATTACTAATGCCGCCCAGCAAATTAATTGACTTCCTGGAACAAGACAGTAACAAACTCCACCCAGCAACAAAACATTGCCCTGCTTCGTGCGTGATCTTGCATTTTCTGAAACAGTTTTGACAACTATTTTCCTTGTTTGTTCATGTAATCCTCTCAAAATTGTATGTGAAGGATGAAAGTATTTTTAATATCATCATAGCAACATCATGAACTTTGGGAAGAAAAACAAAAACGACTCCTCAATCAAGCAGTGGACATCTCATGCCATGTTATATATGGACCATGACAGGAGTCTCAATATTGAGGAATTTTAATATATTGATCACCATACTGGACCAATCATCACCATCAATGCACCATACTCAATACAGAGTGTGGGCACTACCGAAGCAGTCTTGGCAAGGTTTTGTTGTTGTTGGTGTTGTTGTTGCATAGCCCCGGACAGTTCTCTCGAACAAGCCCGCGGGACATAGACAGCCGATCGGTCTCACAGAAGCGACCCAGAGATCCCACACATCTAGGATGGTGTTTTTTATATTTTTTTGTAGACAGAATCGAGACTCGAGTAAGAGCTAAGATGGTGTGCCTATGATGGCTCGTGTAAGGATGGTGTACCATCTCGTGTAAGGATGTAGTAAGATGCTAAGATGGCTCATGTAAGGATGGTGTACCCCCTTCTTCACTAAGTCAGGGCCACGACGGAGTTGGAGAGAGAGAGAGAGAGAAGAGGCAGAGACAATAGGGAAAGGGCCGGCCCATGAGGACCGATCGGCACTCAGACGGTGACCTGGCTGTTCTGAAAAATCTGGGCAGCAGGGAAGAATGGGGAGGATTTGGCCCGACTTGGGTTGGGGGTACAACCACCACAAATTTTTGTAAAATACATTATGACATCCAAGAGTAATTGCAAAAAATGAAATGTGGGCTTAAAATCCCTTGTTAAAAGCAAAATGTCTGGGAAGTGCTACAATTGGACTACAGTATAACTTCTGGACGCCGCAGCAAGTGTCCAATGAGAAACTCCCAGTGCAATTGGTAAGGAGTATATTTGTATAGACCACGGCTCACGCCGGAAGCATACATGCCTTTACCCAAGAAACAAATTCAAAGCAACAATTCAACTCGTAGTGCCAGAGTTCCAACACATCTGGCCGTTAATTAAATGCCCACAAGGATAAATCAACCAACTGGATACCAAAACCAGGAAACATTTCTGTTAGCATCTTCACTTTACTCCAAAACCAGGAAAGTGAGTACCAAGATTATAACTGCCGAGAAGAAGAGACGGTGACCTCTTGGAGACTACTCAGTCATTGAAATAACTTCCGAGTGATTGGCCACAGATAGAAAAGAAAATCCTAACAAAACTATGGAATAGATTTTGTATGTAAACACACAGAAGACAAGCTGAAAGCCCCCATCTCTAACTCATCTTGTTTGAAAGTACCAAGAACTAGTACAATTAGAAAATATGACATGAAATGAAGAAGAAAGCAGCGAACAACGTAGCAATGGCAAACAAGAAAAAGAGCAATCAGAGATTGCAAACTCTCACCAGGATGTATTTTCAGTGGTTTTTAAAGCTTTTGTGTTAAAACAAATATGGCGGCCGAACCACGTGACCGATGACGTCATCATTAATATTTTTCTCCACCAGTTTGTCAACATGGCGCTCAAGAAATTTCATCTTGATTGGATGAAGTTTTGTACTTGTCGAATTATGACGTCATAATGGAGGCACCTATGACATCATCATTACTCCCGCCAGGGAGTAATGCATTCACTCGTGTCTGTGTGTGTGTGTGTGTGTTCGTGTGTTTGTGAACAAGATATGTGGAAAAGTTCTGAACAGATTTGGATGAAAGTTGGTGGGATGATTGCCTTTGGGATAAGGAAGAATTGATTAGTTTTTGGTGAAGCTCAGGATATTATTCCCGATCCAGGAATTTTTTGAAGGATTCTTTTACCATTGGAAGATGGGGCTCATTTTTTTTTTTACATTATCTTCTATATATTCTATATTTAACATTGTGATATGAAAATAGTTTTCATATTTGTTGTAAATGTAGTTTAAACTCGTGGTTATGCGTTAGAGCGGTGTATTTAGTAGCAGCGTCATCTTCAATGTTAATTTTTTTTCTAATAAAGACATATTCTGTCATTTTAAAACCACCAAAGTGTGTATTAGGTTTCCCCGTTTCATAAAAAGTGTCGTTTGATACGTATAATGCTTTAAAACTGTTTTTTTTTTTTTTGTTTTTTTACCTCAGAAGAGATATCAACATTTAGCTTAGCGAATGTCATTCGTGGTGTCAGTATTTGATGAACGTATGAAGACTTAGTTCCAGATTTGTCAATGGCTGAGGTATATTAACAAACGAATAAAACAGATTTGGCAAAATTCCATCTTTTTTTTAAAAAGATCGCATATTCACCCAGGGTTGTGAGAGGCTGAAGAAGAAGAAACCTCGCATGGGCTTCCCAGACCAAATAAATAATTCTGGTTCTGGCTCTGCGATTTTCAGGTTTATTACTCCCGCCAGGGAGTAACGCATTCGATCGTGTCCGTCCGTGTGTGTGTGTGTTCGTATGTTCGTGTGTTTGTGTGTTTGTGAACAAGATATCTGGAAAGGTTCTGAACGGATTTGGATGAAAGTTGGTGGGATGATTGCCCTTGGGATAAGGAAGAATTGATTAGTTTTTGGTGAAGCTCAGGATATTATTCCGGATCCAGGAATTTTTTTTGGGAAATTTTTTTGGGAAAGATTTTTTCTGTTTTACTGCATTAAAGCTTTTATTCTTATTCTTAAATGATGTTTTTCTCCTCTAATTCCGAGATATATCAAAATAAATTCTCTGACAGTTAGGGCTTACTTTCCTTTTCATTTATTGTTTTGGGGAAAGGGGATGTTTTACAAAACGTATTATTCCAATTAAACCCACGGCGGGAGTATGTGCTCTACTGAGTGGCGTTCTAGTTAACATATTTTATATTTTATTCCCCATGGAGAGTTCTTTACAATGAGCCATGTCTCAATTTTTTTCTATTCAGCGCTTTCGGAGATATAGAGGTGCAAAGTTTTTCGGTTTTTCCAAGATGGCGGCCGAACCACGTGACATATGACGTCATAATTATCATTAGAAAAATTATACAGGTGGAGTTGCACTTATGGTGAAAATTTGCTGTCAATCAGACCAACGGTTGCAGAGAAAATCATATTTATTCTGTGCGGACAAACAAACAGACAGACAAATAGACAGACAAACAAACAGAATCAAATGCAATACCCTCTCCTCCGGCGAGGGGTAATCTTACTACAATTCACCAAATGTCCGTCCGTCTGTCTGTCTGTCCGTTTGAAGGTACCGCAAAATCGGCTGAACCGATCGCAACAATATTTTGGGTGGGTAATCCTGGGATCTCCAGGAGTAAAATAGGCTATTTAGTTTTCCCAATTTCAGCTTTGGTCTCCAGCATTTTCAGGTTTGGACTCCCGCATAACATTCGCGTTTGCATAACGTTCATTGTGACGATGTTTCCATTGTGACGATGTTGTTTTCCCGGGTGCCGCACAAACGGCTGCACCGATCGCTGTATGGCTGCACCGATCGGACTCGGTGACCTCGGACAAAGACCTTTTATAAGGACACGGGTTGAATCCCTGCTTGAGAGAATTCCAACCCCCTCCCCGCCATCAAGGCCCTCTCCAACTCACAATCCCACAAGATATGCGGAAAGGACGACCCAAAACCAATATAAACATCATTAAACATCATTCGTATATAAACATCATTAAAAGTAGATGATGACCTCGGCCAAAGTTCAAACGACGTTTAATCTCTACATGAGAGAATTCCACATAGCTATTTGGGTGGTGTATACGCTAACAGATCGCTGTCTCCATCGATCTTGCCAAGGCTGCAACACCTATCAGCTCAAAATCCTTTTAACTGTTAATTTGGTCGTTTTTACAATGAAGGAAACACGTATCGGGAGTACATATGACATCGGGAGTACTAACTGCATGCGTCTTCAGTATCAAGCTTAAATCTCTCATGGCGGATCTGAAGAGTGAATGCTTGGAGAAGTGCTGGGCTACTTCGGCATGAAGGAGGATCAGAAATGTGGACTCCCACACTGCCACATCCTGCTGATACTTGCTTCCGCATGACGTTATTTTCCCGGGTGTCGCACAAACGGCAGCACCGATCGAGATTTAATGGATGTTTATATAAATCGTTTAAAATAAAATAAAAAGCCTTCAATTTCTGATATTTAGCCTTTTCATTTGGGCCTCCCAATTGAAGCCCCGCCCGTAGGGCGGGTACCGTTGCTAGTAAGACAAAAGAGAAACTTCCAAAACAAAATACCAACAAATACATGCCAAAAACTAGGAGATTGTTCAAGAGCAGGAACATCAGAAAATGAGCTGGAAAGACTGGATATCGATAAGAAAGGCTCTTACTGGAATGGCTAAGAACAGATGAAATGAACTGTTGATGGAGGACAGATCATATAAATGTCCAAGATCATGGAAAATTGATGAATGGCTTAAAGAAAATGGCGGGACTGGGTTAAAGAGTCAAGTGTATGTTCTGCAAACTGAATCTAAAGCACATTTCACCTTCTCTGATGATGCAGAACACTTATCTCAAAAGAACTGTTCATAGAAAGATGTAACGTCTTGCGCAGACAAATCGATCAGAATAATCCGTAAAAAAAACTTCAATGTTCCAGTCCCTGAAAAATAGTTCAAGTGTGTTCCAGAAATAACGATTAATCGTGATGACAACCACAGATATCTCCTAACAATTCTACCTTGTGTGACCATTGAAGACAAGGCAGTATGAACAGATGTAGTCTTCGTAAAACAGAATTGATGGCAATGCTTATTGGAATATCAATACCCAATGACTTGGAAACAAACTGGCATTAGTAAGAGAACAACCAATAGTGCCTGATACATAAATATAGGCTTATATGGCACACAACTTAAGAAGCATATAACTACCTAATGAAAATGCATGTAGGTTACAAAGTATGCAAAAATTGAATGAAATGCGTAGCTGTCAGAGTGATTGAACAGGCCTATCGGTACTTCAGATAGCAAGAAAGGTCGATTAGAACAAGAAAGAGCAATCAGATTGTATACCCTCGCCAGGACGTGTTTGTGTGGTGTGTTTTTGTGTGGTGTTTATTAGCTGCTGTGTTTGTGTGGTTTATCGACGACGTAGATATATGTTCAATCCAATGTGGAACACCTGAAAATTATCTGATGCTTAAGCATGAAATCATCTCAACTCGGTCCAGGAAACATAAACCGCATTTTAAAAAAACAATATGGATGGATACTTTAGACCCAGGTAGGACCTCATTCAGCCTTGATCCCCACCTGAATTCGATCCAACCAACACAAACGCAATTTAAGATAGCCTTGTTAAAAATAAGTTATTCAGTATCTTTGTTGTCCCAGAAGGCAAAGATTGTCATCAGTATCTGGCTATGCAGAAACGTGATGTCCAATCAACCATAAAGACCAGACCTCCACTCTGAGTCTGGGAAGTAAGCGGATCAAATCTCGGCCGAGTCATGGTATGTGCTGCTTCCTTGCCTGGCGTTCGGCATTTATTAGCTTAAGAATACGAACAATCCCCATAGGTTGCCATCCATTGGGAGAAGGAAATGCCTCCTTTAGAAATTCCCCACTGAGTGTGATAAGAAAAGCAGTGCCATTGTTTTGACATCGCTAATATACAGAGTACTCCAGGAAGTGACGCCACTTCCCCCCAAGCTCAGTGTTTGTCTCGTCTGACAGTTGTGTTGTGTCGCGTAAGTTTGTCTGTATGTCCACATGCATATGCGCGTGCGTGTGGCAGCTCCACTAAAAGCCTTAGATAATGTTGTTGTTTTTTACGAATGTGGAAGACTTTTAGAAAGTGTGTGTATAATTACAATTACATAATCAATATAACTTAACCCGAGGACGTTTTGACGCGAGTAAGTGTCGAGCTATTTCAAGGAAGTCACTTGAATGGAACCACATTGCTGCAGTGTTGCATTTCCCACACCAGCTACAGCTGCAGTCCATGACTCACCCCAACCAAATGGATTCCCTGCAGCTGGAATAACACAAAAGAGAAAATTGCTCCTAAATTTATAAATTCCCTGAAATAAACAGGCAGCAATGGCACTTTGAAATGTGCACCAAAAGGTTTATCAACAATTGCGTTGGTTTGATGAAGGACTTCATTGACATGGAAGATTTGTAAGTCTAACAAATGCTGACAAAATGTGTATACAAGAGAAAGATAAACTCAACTCTATCACTATTGAGTTTTTCGATATGAGAGTCTGCATTTTAATTTTTTTTGGAAAAAACAATGCATCAAATATGGCAGTGAACTTCCCAATAATAACTTGGACAGGTGCACCATGTCCTACCGTTGCGGATTCCCGATTGGATGCTAAAAAGCATGTTTACCAAAGTGGAATACACAATGCCAAGTTTTTCAGTGCTTTTCAGTGGTTTCAGTAGAAAACATAATTTTCAGTGGCAAATTCGAAAAGTTTATCATCTCTTGAGTTTGCAAACAAAAATTATCCACAAAATAAAACTTAACTTTGTTGGCACATTGGATTTAAACTGAGCAGGTTGAGGAAGGAACAATAAGTTATTCCTCCAGATGTAGTAACATGTGCGGTAAAGCTTGTTCAAAATTGTGATGGAGTATGGAACAAGTTTCCTTTTCAAAATACATTTTGAGGAAACATAATAAGAGTTTCGTGTTGAATGCCTGAAGTGCTTGTGATTTTACTCCTTGTTGGCACAAGGATGGATTCCTCCATGAGGCTTCAGATGTTCGACGAGACTTTCCAAGGAGTACTGTAGATTGCAGAACAGTTCATTCTTTTTTCGAGTCCGTAAGGATTTTTGCGATCTCACTAATGTCAAAAAACGTGTATGTGCGGAACTACATCATTAGGAAAATATAAGAGTACAAGAGTCTGCGTTTGTAATAATCCGAGGAGTGTTTTCACCCAATTAGAGCATAAACGTAAACTGAGAATGATTCACAATGAGTCCTTCACCCTTTCCAGGATGAGGATGCTGCCGAAGTAGCTCATGGCAAAGGGTGGTTTGCCAACGGCTTCCCAGCGGTAGTATCAATCATGGAAGAAAGTAGGAGTTTGGCCAGGACTACTCTTTGCAAAATAAAATGGGATCTACAGCATCCACCAGCTGAAAAATAAATAAATAAAATACCCTGGCAGACAGGACACTAGTCTAATTACACCCCTAGTAGCACTGCGGATTCACAACCTGTCTGCAAAATCACTAGGAGGACAGTGGGGGTTAGGATTCAACCCAGAATAAACACCTCAAATGTAAGTACACGACCTCTAAGTCATCCTGCCAATCCTACATTAAGAATTTGAACAACAGCAATTCCCCTTCTGCCGCTCCTCCTTCTTCGTTATGCTCATTTATGCGAGGGGGTTGGCAGGCTCTTCTGACATTCATCTTATTCACATTATCTTATGGGAACAAGTAGCAGTCTCTTCTGCACACAAGTCACTGCACAGGGCAGCCACCACAAGTGGGTGTATCCATTGGCAATGGTCATTATGTGTGACATCACAATGACCTTTGGTTAAATTCTGTCACACTGCTCCTGTTTTACCATGGAAATCAATGATCTTGTGCTCAAATATATAACATTACCAATGACCATACACGCATGATTTACTACCTGTTAGCTATATTATTTGTTGAAAAGAATCATTGTTGCCTAACCATCACTTGATGAAAAAAATATTATTCACCTTTCTAGATTAAAAGAAGAAAAAGAAAGGTTTTCAGGACTATTATAGGTACACTCACACCGAAGTGCTGATATTGGCCAGGCCTGTGCAGGTATTGACCCATTATAAACCATGTGCAAGGCAATTTAGAACAAAGATATCAAAATGAATTGCTAGCATCTATAGAGAGTTAATCCAGATTTCAGAATTTTTGCAATTAAAAGTCAAATTCTTCTTTTTCTTCTTCACAATTAGCCGTGACATCACACTAGGAAGTAGACTGCCCTATCCATAGTTTGCGGATTAAATCGCAGTACGATTCAACATAAACGGTGAATGATTATAGATTTTCCACAAATATGCCAGGTCAATACGTCTTTGGTGGTTGTAATAATATAAACCGAAATGGTTTCAAGCTACACCAGTGGCCGAAAGACACAATGTTTGCTAGAAATTGGACGAGGTTTGTCTGAAATACCTGAGCGTGGATCAGGCCTACAGATGTTGGCTTTTGTGCTCGGAAGATTTTACAGAGCACTGTTATGAAACAACAGAGATGGCTAGATCTTGTGGTTACCGCCATGATTGAGAGGAGTTGCAACCCCCATGATTAAGTGGAAGAAACAGCCGTCACCCGAAACTGTAATACCATCTTCACCCATATACCAACACCTGTACATGAGCGATTTAAGCGGTGAATCAAACACCTGTGTTGGACTGCCGGCAACTTATCTCACCGCAAAACCACCCCACAACCTCCCCCTTTCTTCCTCCTCTACTAGGATGGGAAATCAACATGGCATGGCATGAACACAGAGCAGACACGGCATGGATATGAGGGTGAGACATGGCGTGAACTCGATGGTGGGACACGACACAGCATGACCACAGACAGCATTTGTTGGCCATTTTGCCATGTCGTTCTGTTCTATGTCCACGTTGTGTCGTGCCATGACCATGCAGTGTCGTGCCATATTTCTTCTAGAGTAATATAAATGATTTATTAATTAATACAAAATCCCTGATAAACCATTGATTGAACAGAAAAACAAAATTATCAATCTGTACTGAACATGCAACCGGCGTTTGCATCTTCACCAACACCTCCATTGTCACCATCTTCATCTAAATTGCTCGCACAATGCTCGAAACGATACAGATCCATAATTCCCCCGAAAGCGTTTCCATCAACTAATTTTGGTTCCAACAGTTTCTTCAAAATCCCACTGATCAGTTTAAACATACTGAGAACCTTCCAGAGGTGCTAATGAGGGAGGAATTGGAATGCAATCCGAGCTCGAAATATACTGTTTCTCTATGTAAACCACCATTTGGATCAAGGTGAGTTCATCGTGTGACGTCACTGGCAAAATTGATAATCGACATTCTCTGGATTTCTTCGAGACTGTGATTGGAAAAAAAAAAATATATATATTCCTTTCAAATGAGACCATGATTAATGATTTTCAATGGTTTTCAGAAAAAAAATGTTGCATTTGGGTTTCCCTTTAAGTTAAAAAGGTCTCCTTTTGGATCACTATAAATCATGTCCTTGTCAATATATTCCAAATATTAAATTGAGTAAAGAAAACCATGGACTCGCACTGATATGGCCATCTTAGTGTTCCATTGTATTTGTTATCTACATTATCTGTTTTATCAATGTTAACCTATCGATACAAACAGTTTTCCATTTCCACCAGGCTTTGTGAAAACACAAAATGACAAAAGCATTGTATGGGTGTCCACTGTCCACATATGGATCATGGAGGATGAACCAAATGGAAGGTGTGCCAAATGGAGGGTGCGCTCCTAATCAGGCCCCAGATATTGATGAAAATACCAGAAAATCATCATATACATTACCATTCAAACAAGTGATTAAACCAGATACAACTTGCATGATGGGAATGATGGCAACATGCTAAAGAGTGCTAGAAATTAAATAATGGAAAATTGAAAAACATCTTCAAACAAGAGATGGACAGAATTCAAGTGCAATGATGAACTCTTGCGACAGAGCCACCATTGAAAACATCTTAACTATTGCATAAAAAGTTGTGATTGCTGTATGTGGAAACAGATAAATAGACTAAAGGGTATCTAAATTAAAACAAATAATTCCAGTAATCTCTGTGTGTATGTATGTATGTATGTATGTATGTATGTATGTATGTATGTATGTATGTATGTCTGTGACCGCTGTTTCTCGACAACCACGGGTCCGATATACTTGAAACTTGCCAGGTATATAGCTGGGGACCCGAGGATGTGCCTTTTCAAGGTTTCATATTAATCGGACAAGTAGTTACCGAGCTATGTCCAAAAAACGATTCAACCAATCAGAGAGCAGCGAGTTATCACGTGTGCCGAATGTGGCGAACAGACTCTGCCTCGGACGGCACATTTGAGAGCGTATTCATTTATTTCACGTTGGCAAACTATGTTGCCGCTATGTTGGCGTTAAACTATGTTTTAAAACTAATTAAAACTAATTTGCGATTCTTTCGCTTTCCTGCGCGTTTGTGCACGCGATGGCGATTTCTTTACCAAACTCCGCAAGCCGTTCACTTTGGACCAAACCATTTCATGTAAATAGAGGGGGGGGGGATTGTCACCGTACTCGCAAACCGTTCGCTTTGGACCAAACCATTTCATGTAAATAGAGGGGGGGGGATATAATTTTAGATATAGATATAGTACGGGCATGCCCTAGTTAAAACAAATTAAACTAGAGAGCTCATAAACCATGATACCCCCGCCGTGTTTATGTATACATTCTTCAAGTGCACATATAGGAGTGCCCTGTCGTTCGTGGGGGTTGCATTCTTGAAAATCCCTGTGAACCGTAAATCTGCAAACTTACTTATTACTTGGGGTGATGGGGGAACATAGGGTTAGGGATTTTAATTTTTTAATTTGTCCAAACTGTACCCATAATTAACATGTTTGTGCATTGTTTTGTGCTATTTATTTTCATTAATAAAATAGTTATTAAGAACATGAAATAAAGTATTTTTCCTGTATCTATATCTATATAATTATAAAATTGAAATCTTGCGTGTTTGTATGTAACATTCGATCGGTCCGGGGGCGTGGCTTACCCCTTTGAGAGAGTAGTAATATCCACCATTTTATTAACTCGCATAGCTTTGAGGCCTGTTTTGTAGGCCCGTGGTGTCTTGCTCTCTCTCTCAGTTTTATTTCAAATCAAATTCGATATATCATTTCATTTTTCACAGTCGCTAACATAGTTTTAGACTCTGTTGAAAAAAAACGGGAAGAAAATCCGATGAAAGTTTCCATTTATAGAACGAAATGAATTCTGAAAGGCTTGTATCTTCAAGGCCATTGAGTCTGTTTCACGCCTTTATCTTCAATCTAAGTCGCCATCTGATTTCATTTTTATCGATGGTTTTAGACTCGGTAAAAGAAATAATTGAGAACACTCACGCACACACGGGAAATTGCAGAGATATATTTTAAAAATCGCGCCACGTTGATATACGAAAATACACCGCCTAAAATAACAGGCATACAGTATATATCTTCGTCATTTCATTGAACATTATTACCCGGAAGTAAAATATGTTTCAGGAAATTACCGAGAGATATTTCTTCGATTTTTTTTATTATTTATATGCGCATACACTTTAAATAGGTTTATTTGAAATCTTTAATTTTCACAATGTAATTTATTTGTCATTTGATGATCGGCAAAACGATAGCACAAACACAATACTATTTGCAGGAAGAATGTCGTATCAACCCTCCGACGGCGCTACGGACGCGGACAACGAATCACACCTCACGTCTATGGACGCGAATAGCAACATCCGCACGAATCAGTCATCAATGATTTTCATTGACGCGCCTGGAGGCACAGGGAAGACGTTTCTTATTAACCTGATTCTCTCTAAAGTGAGAGCGAGTGGAGAAGTTGCCCCCTGCGGTGGCCTCATCTGGCATAGCTGCTACCCTCATGCCTGGTGGAAGAACAGCGCACTCAAGGTTCCAAATCCCTCTGACACCGAGGGAAGATGGCGTATGCAACATTGATAAAAATTCCACTATCGCAGACCTCTTTCGAAGTACAAAACTCATCGTGTGGGATGAGTGTCCTATGATCAGGAGAGGGTTTCGAGGCTGTGGATCGCACGTTGCGTGATCTATGTGACAAAGACGAGCCTTTTGGAGGGATCTTGACGATATGCTGTGGTGATTTCCGTCAACGTGATCGAAGATAAGGGCCGAAATCACGTGTCACAGGTAAGTGATTTAGAACGCTGGAGAGGTGAGCCTTATGGCTTGCTGGCCCAAATAATCTCCCTGATGATGTCCAGCGTTCGCTTTATTTCTATTCTCATATCTATTCAAACTGACATTGACCCAACGGGTCATGGGTCGTCTAGGGGTAGCATCATCATCATCATTGGCTGAGGGGTAGCATCATTGGCTGAGGGGTAGCATCATCATCATCATTGGCTGAGGGGTAGCATCATTGGCTGAGGCGTAGCATCATTGGCTGAGGGGTAGCATCATTGGCTGAGGGGTAGCATCATTGGCTGAGGGGCGACATCATTGGCTGAGGTGTAGCATCATTGGCTGAGGGGCGACATCATTGGCTGAGGTGTAGCATCATTGGCTGAGGGGCGACATCATTGGCTGAGGTGTAGCATCATTGGCTGAGGGGTAGCATAATTGGCTGAGGGGTCACATCATTGGCTGAGGGGTAGCATCATTGGCTGAGGGGTAGCATCATTGGCTGAGGGGTCACATCATTGGCTGAGGGGTGGCATCATTGGCTGAGGTGTAGCATCATTGGCTGAGGGGTCACATCATTGGCTGAGGGGTAGCATCATTGGCTGAGGGGTCACATCATTGGCTGAGGGGTCACATCATTGGCTGTGGGGTGGCATCATTGGCTGAGGGGTCACATCATTGGCTGAGGGGTCACATCATTGGCTGAGGGGTAGCATCATTGGCTGAGGTGCAGCATCATTGGCTGAGGGGTCACATCATTGGCTGCGGGGTGGCATCATTGGCTGAGGGGTCACATCATTGGCTGAGGGGTCACATCATTGGCTGAGGGGTAGCATCATTGGCTGAGGTGCAGCATCATTGGCTGAGGGGTCACATCATTGGCTGCGGGGTGGCATCATTGGCTGAGGGGTCACATCATTGGCTGAGGGATCACATCATTGGCTGAGGGGTGGCATCATTGGCTGAGGTGTAGCATCATTGGCTGAGGGGTCACATCATTGGCTGCGGGGTGGCATCATTGGCTGAGGGGTCACATCATTGGCTGAGGGGTCACATCATTGGCTGAGGGATGGCATCATTGGCTGAGGTGTAGCATCATTGGCTGAGGGGTAGCATCATTGGCTGAGGGGTGACATCATTGGCTGAGGTGTAGCATCATTGGCTGAGGGGTAGCATCATTGGCTGAGGGGTAGCATCATTGGCTGAGGGGTAGCATCATTGGCTGAGGTGTAGCATCATTGGCTGAGGGGTAGCATCATTGGCTGAGGTGTAGCATCATTTGCTGAGGGGTAGCATCATTGGCTGAGGGGCGACATCATTGGCTGAGGGGTAGCATCATTGGCTGAGGGGTAGCATCATTGGCTGAGGGGTAGCATCATTGGCTGAGGGGTAGCATCATTGGCTTAGGGGTAGCATCATTGGCTGAGGGGTAGCATCATTGGCTGAGGGGTAGCATCATTGGCTGAGGTGTAGCATCATTGGCTGAGGGGTAGCATCATTGGCTGAGGGGTAGCATCATTGGCTGAGGGGTAGCATCATTGGCTGAGGGGTAGCATCATTGGCTGAGGTGTAGCATCATTGGCTGAGGTGTAGCATCATTGGCTGAGGGGTCACATCATTGGCTGAGGGGTGGCATCATTGGCTGAGGGGTGGCATCATTGGCTGAGGGGTGGCATCATTGGCTGAGGGGTAGCATCATTGGCTGAGGGGTAACATCATTGGCTGAGGGGTAGCATCATTGGCTGAGGGGTGGCATCATTGGCTGAGGGGTAGCATCATTGGCTGAGGGGTAGCATCATTGGCTGAGGGGTAGCATCATTGGCTGAGGGGTCACATCATTGGCTGAGGGATGGCATCATTGGCTGAGGTGTAGCATCATTGGCTGAGGGGTAGCATCATTGGCTGAGGGGTGACATCATTGGCTGAGGTGTAGCATCATTGGCTGAGGGGTAGCATCATTGGCTGAGGGGTAGCATCATTCGCTGAGGGGTAGCATCATTGGCTGAGGTGTAGCATCATTGGCTGAGGGGTAGCATCATTGGCTGAGGTGTAGCATCATTGGCTGAGGGGTAGCATCATTGGCTGAGGGGTGACATCATTGGCTGAGGGGTAGCATCATTGGCTGAGGGGTAGCATCATTGGCTGAGGTGTAGCATCATTGGCTGAGGGGTAGCATCATTGGCTGAGGGGTAGCATCATTGGCTTAGGGGTAGCATCATTGGCTGAGGGGTAGCATCATTGGCTGAGGGGTAGCATCATTGGCTGAGGGGTAACATCATTGGCTGAGGGGTAGCATCATTGGCTGAGGGGTGGCATCATTGGCTGAGGGGTAGCATCATTGGCTGAGGGGTAGCATCATTGGCTGAGGGGTAGCATCATTGGCTGAGGGGTAGCATCATTGGCTGAGGGGTGGCATCATTGGCTGAGGGGTCACATCATTGGCTGAGGGGTAGCATCATTGGCTGAGGGGTAGCATCATTGGCTGAGGGGTCACATCATTGGCTGAGGGGTGGCATCATTGGCTGAGGTGTAGCATCATTGGCTGAGGGGTCACATCATTGGCTGAGGGGTAGCATCATTGGCTGAGGGGTCACATCATTGGCTGTGGGGTGGCATCATTGGCTGAGGGGTCACATCATTGGCTGAGGGGTCACATCATTGGCTGAGGGGTAGCGTCATTGGCTGAGGTGCAGCATCATTGGCTGAGGGGTCACATCATTGGCTGCGGGGTGGCATCATTGGCTGAGGGGTCACATCATTGGCTGAGGGGTCACATCATTGGCTGAGGGGTGGCATCATTGGCTGAGGTGTAGCATCATTGGCTGAGGGGTCACATCATTGGCTGCGGGGTGGCATCATTGGCTGAGGTGTAGCATCATTGGCTGAGGGGTGACATCATTGGCTGAGGTGTAGTATCATTGGCTGAGGGGTCACATCATTGGCTGAGGTGTAGCATCATTGGCTGAGGTGTAGCATCATTGGCTGAGGGGTCACATCATTGGCTGAGGGGTAGCATCATTGGCTGAGGGGTCACATCATTGGCTGTGGGGTGGCATCATTGGCTGAGGGTCTTCTCCTCACTGCTCATTACTAAAAACTGCTCTTCTATGTGAGGATTGATAAATAAAAGCAATTAGAACCAGTAAATTTAGTTTTATATGGCATTTTGCCTCTCTATTAGAAAGTGTGAGAAAATTATATATCTTCGCCATAGGTTGACCTTTGACCCCCACTGTAACCATGGTAACCCCTTAATTATATATAATAACATTGACCCAACGGGTCATGGGTCGTCTAGTTAAGAACATAAAATGAAGTACATTTTTTGAGTTATTACTAGTATCTCTGATGTAGCCAGTGGATCTTTGGCTGCATCATTTTCTGGGGTCACGGCTCAAACTCAGGGCACTAAAATCTTAAGCAAGGAAACTTAACCATTAAGCCAATGCCAGGCTTTCTTTCCTGTATGAAGAACATAACAAAGTAAATTTTCTTCAGTTATATTAAGATCATGAAATTTACCTTTAATAATGATGATAATAAACTTGATCCAACAATGTGATCGCGATGTTGATGATGATGACAATAAAGATGAGTTGATGGAGATTATCGGTACATACCCATAATTGCAGAAACTTCTTTAACCTGAAACACATGCCACAGTCTCTAATGCTATATATCAATATATTGCATGGTTCTTGGAAGTATTATAAAGGTAATTGGTTTATACAGTCTTCCAGTATACGCAGTGCCTTCAGAAAGTATTCACACCCCTTGACTTTTTTCACAATTTGTTGTGTTATAGCCTGAATTAAAAATGGATTAAAGTAAGATTTGTTTTGTCACTGATCTACACATAATATCCCATAATGTCATAGTGGAATTTTTGTTTGAGAATTTTTTACAAAATAATTAAAGATTAAATACAGAAATATCTAATTTACATAAATATTCAACCCCCTGAGTCAATACTTCATAGAAGCACCTTTGGTAGTGATTACAGCTTCAAGTCTTCTTTCGTATGTCTGTATCAGCTTTGCATATCTGCATTGGGGAAGTTTCTCCCATTCTTCCTTGCAGATTTGCTGAGGCTCTGTCAAGTTTGATGGGGAGTGTTGGTGAACAGCAATCTTCTAGTCTTTCCACAGATTCTCAATGGAATTCAAGTCATGGCTTGGGCTGGGCCACTCAATAACTTTCATGTTCTTGTTCTGAAGCCATTCCAAAGTTGCTTTGGCTGTATGCTTGGGGTCATTCTGCTGTTGGAACATAAATCTTCGCCACCGTCCAAGGTCTTTTGCACTCTGAAACAGGTTCTCCTCAAGGATTTGCCTGTATTTGACTCCATTCATTGTTCCCTCTATTCTATTGTGCCATTGTTCTATTCTATTATTCTATCTGATGTTCTATCGTTTTATTGTTCAAGTCTCCCAGTCCGTGTCACTGAAAAGCATCCCCTTAGAATGATGCTGCCACCGCCATGCTTCATGGTAGGGATGGTGTTAGATTTATGATGAGCTGTACTCGGTTTCCGCCAGATGCATCGCTTTGTATTCTGGCCAAGATTGGAAGATAAGATTGTGATGAAACAAGCTGGTACTGAAATGTGGTTGTGGAGTGGCTTATGAGAGCATGACATAGTGTCAAACAACATCGTCAGACTGTACACGACCAGGGAATACACTTATTTATTTTATCGTCTGAACTACCCTCGTAATACAATGTCTGGCAGTATGAACAAGACAAGACAACCTTTTAACTAAATGGTACCTCTTTCTTCCAACAGAAACACAAGGTTAAACATGCAAGTCAAAGAACATATTTTCAGCGATGGAAAATGTTTTCTGTTTGCACTTGTCCACACCCAAAACAAACTCCAAAAATGCAGAAGCCTTGTCTATAAATAAATAAATATCTTAAATCAACAACACATTTTGTTAAAAGCATATAAAGAACTCATTTCAACAAGCAATGTATTAATAAATATAATGGATTAGGAAGAAGCCCATCAAATATGATGGGTTTGGAACAGTTTATTTGACGGTGCAGTCTCGTGAGTATGCCAATGTCTGATGCCTCGGCCTGGTGTCAGATGTGCTTATATCTTCATTATTTATTAGACATCCTACGGATGTAAATGAACACTCGTTTTACTCTGCGCACATTGCACATCACATGCAGTGAATTTCACCTCCCTGTGCCTTGTATTTATTGTTTTTAAAAAAAACGTTTCTGTACACCGCCCTTGAGGCCTGTTTTGCTAGCCACCATCTACAATTCCAATAGAAGAGACATAATTACTCTTTTATGGAAAATATTTTTCGAGTTTGTTTTATCCTCAAAAATAGACCATAGTGAACAAACATTTCTGTTAAAAGTTTGGCCTTTAAAACCTACCCTGATGAAGGGGGACAGACATCTGTACAAACACACAAACTGACTGTGTTTTACATGGTAGATTTTACCTCAGATGTATAAAACATCTCATTTTCACCAAACATCCTCTTATATTGTAATATAAGCGTACAGCAAAGTGATTGCTTTGAAAGGAAATGGTCATTTTTGGCCAGAATGTGCAGAAAAAGGCGATAGTAGTATCCAATCGTCCCCAACCAGGCAGCCTGATGTGAATCCATTTTTAAATCGTGAACTCACTTGGTATTTTCCAAAGGCCAGAATCACTCGATGGGGCAAATGCGCAAAATAGCGACGCACCCTTTCACAAGTCTGGAGCAACAGCAAAAGGGAATTAAATGCTCAACACATGCCAAACCACAGAAGCGTGGTAAAAATTTTGCTGCAAAATGTTTAAGGTTTTGTTGAAGCCTAATGGAATTTTAAAAATTATGGTAAAACCATTACTGGCCTGTTCAGGCTCCCATCGGAACCCCTGAGCTTTACAATTTGGGAAACCCAGGTTCAAATTGTGTTTACCCGTGGTGTTTGTCCATTGTCCTTATAATCAATGCAAAAGTACACCAATATCTACTAATGTACTTGCTCTGCATGCAATTTAAGTATGAGCTGCACAAGCTTCAGATCAATGTTAAAGAAACAACATTTGTGTGTTTTGGAAAGTTTCATGATTCGAAATGAGTGTCTTTTTACTATTTGCCATAAAACAGAAGGTTGTACTTTCCTCCGGCAAGTGCACGCCTCACCACCATGTCTGCTATGGAAATAACAAGGCAAGCAGCCTGGGAGGCGTCACATGCAATTAGCTTTACCACATTTGTCTAATTAGAACCATGCAACGATGTCATTAATTGTCCAACTTCCCATGAGAAAATGAGAAAACAAAGTTTCAAGTTGTAATAAAAGTTACTCAAATGTTTCTCAAAATGCACAACTTCTCCCATTTAGTTTAAACAAATAACTAATGTTAATAAATAATAAATTACATCTTTATTAAAAAAAAAATAATACCGCTAATTGAAGAGAATAGAAAATGGCTAAAGATAGGAAGGAGAATAATAAAGAGAGGAACAGTGTTAGCCAGTTCGTGTTCCCATTTGAATTCCTTGCTCACAATTTGGGGACCAAGCTTCAAATCCCATATACTGTTTTCTTCATTGTCTACTGATATCCTTCAGTTCATGCAAAAAATCCCCAAAAACAAAGAGCTGATACTATAGGTTCCACACTTTTTGGGTGGTATGAGGAATAGATCTGTGTAATATGAAAGCAAAATCTTGAACGTTTTTTAAAATATCGCATGTACAAGCCAAGTTACCGAGATAGATAACATGGCAACATAATTCAGCCAATCACAACTGTGATCGAATCAGGTTGAGAAAATGTCATTAGGAATAGATATCTGCAAAATGAAAGATTAAATGTTCAACGGTTTTTGAAATATCGCGTACACAAAAGTACATGGACGGATGATCGGTCGGTGATCGGTCGGACGGATGGAGCTCATTTTTATGTCCTGTCTCCGACCTTGTCGGAGTGACGGGGACAAAATAATAAAGTACAGTAATGTCGACTAATGTTATTGTCTGGCGTTTGATATGTACCCTCGCTCTCATCATCACTCTCCTCCACGGAGAGTCATCACTCTCCTCCACGAGCCAGCAAAGGCCCAGACATGAGGAGTACTAGACATTCTGGCATTTGGCGAACATGCATGATGATGGACATCATGAAACTAAAAAGGCAAAATGTCCCGGACTTGTGGCTCCTGGCTCCACAAGGATACTCTAAATATGGATAGACAGATTACTTGTTACGAGAGTTGCAACATAGTGCTTACATATTTGTCCGATTTATGACGTCTATAACAATTTGTTCAAATATAAAAGTTCTCGTTTCACTTCCAAGACTGCAATGTTCTTCCAAGTTTTTGTAAATGTTTTCCCAAAACAAATGTGGAAATTCTTTCATGAAATGGCCAACAGCTCTGGTGAATTTGATTAGTACAAACAGAAATAAATAAAGCTTAATAGGTTCTTAACTATTTCACAAAGACGCCGAATGATCCATTTCAACATTTCCTTGTCCCCAATAGCTATTAATGGGCCAAATAATTACTTTGTGTCATTCTTTAACTCTTGGATGCAGTGATTGAGCCTCGGAGGCCCACAAGGTTTTTTTTGTTGCAAAACCATGCTGTACAATTTTTTTTGGAATGAGCCTCATTTTCACCGACTTTCATGTTGTTACATAAAATTCAGTAACATAAAAAAATTCATTCAGGCTCGTGGGAAAATCTTCATTCTTCACTTATAACCCAAAAACCCAACACGAATGCAGGTCTGGGGCCTTTGAGGCCCCGCGTAAATGTTGTTGTACTACTATGTTCTATCAATATTTTCTTGATATGAGCCTCATTATATGCTCCTATAACTTGGTTACAAATAATTCAGTGACAAAAATATGAAAATTAAAAACCTTTACACGAATACATTTGTGGGGCCTCTGGGGCCCAATGGCTGCTATATAGGGTGGTCCACAGATATATGTAATACTTAATACTATTAAAAATCCATGCTCCACAAGGCTGCCCTTGTTCCTATGTTTATAAAGATCATATAAACCAAATGTGAGGTCAATTGGAACTTATTTAGCGGTTGCCCAAAAAAATAACATTTTTAATTTATCCTGTTTTTTTCAGATGGCAGAAACGCGCAGCTCTTCCACAGTTTGGTTGCTGGGCAAGTCGGAAAAGGAAATAATATGTGGGGGACGACCAACCAAAGGACACACATTGCAGAAAATGGTGTACCATCACATACAAGAACACCATACAGTTCGTGAAAGTGCCAAACTTAGTGTACAAGCTGTGTGTGCATACTGGGAGAAAGCACGAATTCCAGTGCAGAGAGTAGATTCCTGTGAGCGCCAACTTTTGAAGTTGTATGATGCCTACAAACTGGTAAAGACAAATAGAACCAAGACATTCGAAAACTATAGAGTGAAGGAGCAGATCTTCAAAGATGATCTTCAATCCCTCTTCGATATCTCACCAAATGATGCGCTTGAGAAAATGACGAATGGAGAAGACAAAGCATTCCTCATCATGCAGCGTGAGGATCCCTCAAGTCACGTATGGGCTCTGTGGACAACACTCTGGCAGTGAAGGAGAACAGAAAGCATATCAGGCTTGAGAATGAAGATAAAAGAAAGAAGAAACATGCTGCTGAGACTTTAACAGCAATGCAATCTGTTCCATCAACATCGGCTGTGGTTGATGATGATGATGTGTCTGAGATTGAAAGCTCCGATTCAGGGGACAATGAATTCAAACTCCAAAGTCCATCTTCCTCCAAACAGGCGAAAAAGGCTCCCATCAAGGTGGTCACTCCAGCAATAGTGGCAACTCTGGACAGAGTAAATCTCTCAGATCGGCGTGCTATGTTTGTGGCCAGTGCTTTTGCACAATCTCTTGGTCATACCATTGAAGACAAGTGCAAGCCAACAATAATAAATAATTTGAGGAATTGAAAATAGATAATTATCTATGAATTGATGTATGATGCTAAAAATTCTGTATCTTATTATTCATTAATATTTGTCAACATTTTGAGCAACCTCTAAATATTGTCCAATCAAGCTCAAATTTTCACCACAAGCTACTTTCTTCAATAGGAATAGCGGCAGGCTTGTGGAGAAATGAAAATCCAATCTTCAAATTTTTGGACCACCCGACTGCATAGGTGTAGGATTTTTGACAGTTGTGGACATATACATTCTAAATAAAAGGATTAGTGAATCATATTTTTTTAGCAAATACTCCTCCATGAGCCTCAACTTTATGGAGAAAAAAAAGTTGAAAAACCAAGAACTAATTTTTTTTTGGCGAAAAAAGAAGAAGATTAATTACTTGTATGGGATTCTTCCAACTAATAGGATCAATGATTCACATTTTCTGAGCAAATACACATTCATGAGCATCGACTTGGATTGAAAAAGGATATGAAAGAAAAAAAATCTATTAAAAAAAAAAAAAGAGAGAATAATAATTACACGAATACATCCGTTGGACCTCCGAGGATTTTTTATGCGTTTATGTAGGATTTTTGACGCCTGCATGTGAGAGTTAAGGGAAAACGATCCAGTAACCAGGAGTATCAGCAAATGTGTTTGTCACTTGAGAAATAATTACGTTTTTTGATCAGGTGTTACCTCCGCAACCAAAGGTGGGCACAGGTTATGTTTTCACCCCTATCTGTCTGTTTGTCTGTCTGTGAACGGGTATGGAGGGTTACAGGAGTAGAAACGATCATGAAGTTGGATGGGGGATGCAGTGATCTGAGATGAAAAAAAAACAATCTGAAATGGTGGTGAACAGCCATCTTGAGCACCCAGAGGGAAAAATGAGTTTGAAGAGAATGTGGAAGTTGGTTCCACAGGCAGGAAATAAGAAGGAACGGATGAGTGGAGGAGTGGATTTCGTTGAGTTTCATCAGAAGTGGGTTGCTGGTGGACCACCTGTGCCATGCATAGACCTGGGGGAATGTGGGTTGGGAAGGGGGAAAAACACGAAAAGAGCAGAGGGTGCAAGACCAGAACGGAGGAAAGAGAAGACAGACACCGACCTATCTGCAATGGGAAAGTGATAGACCCTTTGACTCAGCCTTTTCACAGGAGATTACAATTACCTTTGAAGGCCTTGGTTTCCAGGGCATCAAGCAACCCAGAGGGGAGAGCAGTACTCCATCGAGCTGCCGATTAAGAACTCGTAGGTGAATAAGAGATCAGGTGTGCCAAGAAAGGACTTTTCATGACATGCATGTTGGCAACTGTGCTTTGAGGCCAACTTCAAAATGTGGTTTGCTGATTGTGAGACCCAAGAGTTTGAGTGATTGAACTTCTTCAAAAGGCCCAACTGCAGAGAGAGATCAAGAAGCAAACTCACCGTCAGGAATACAAAGAGAGAGAGTGCCAAAATTGATGCATCGTCTTTTATCCCCTCCCCTGTGGCCACTCACAGCACCTTCAAGCGTTCTTCGCTCATGCCTCTGCACCGGCCAATAATGTGGCACATCACTGCAGTGACGTCAAGTCGGCGGGGTGTAGCCACAGGTGCTGTCCAAACCAATGACACAACTCCTTGGAACTCGCCAATGGCATCATACCCTTGGGGTTTTTGTGATGGCCGGTGCCATGCCAGACTCCTTGTACTTAGAGCGTGGGCTATATACTCAGAAGGGGGTTTATAGGACAAAATACAAACCGCCGACACATCCAAATCCACCCCTTTCCTTACCTTGTCTATCTCTACTTTTCTATCCAACCCCAATGTTAACTCTGCCACGTCTCAAGGCATACATAGAGGACAACTTCACTCTAACGGCTCCCTGGTTTCACAAAATGCTCTAACCCTGGTGAACACATGGACATGGACCATGCTAACTTCACGCATTTTACCTAATCTGTACCCCCTCCAATATAACAGTACAGTCGCGTCCCGGGGATGAACACCTCTGGGGACGGATTAGCCAATATATTGAGCTTTACACTCCGAGGCGTTCAATTCAACTATTGCGGAGTTAATACGTGCGGGGGATGAGGGCAGCAAAGAGTAACGAAGCTCTTACCTTTACGGACACCATTGGACGTCTTCGAACCTAGATAGTCAACTCAAACCCGACACGGAATTAAAAAGTACAAATAAACAGGTTAACCCTTTGAGTACGGATGACGTCCAGTGCTGCAACCCGTGAAAAAAGTTTTGTATACGGATGACGTTACTACACGTCATCGACTATACCTATAAATAGATCGTCAGTTCGTGGTTGCATTCCCATACCAAAATGCCAAATTAATCCCATTTTATCAAATTTATCGAGGTTCAAGAATTTTTTTTAAATTTGTTTAGGTTGCTGGGGATCCCGGGATTATCAAAAAAAAATCCCGTACTCAAAGGGTTAATAAAAATAATGCCAGGGAACAAAGAATGCACGGTAAAATATTCCAAAGTTGAGGATCCTCCATACGGACTCAAATTCATACAAGAGGAAAATAAATGAAAATAATTATTGTGTCTTTGTGGTGCGTTTGCCTGCACTCTGTGGGCTCCTCAAGCAGTCCCCGCACCCATCGACGGCGAAATGAACAGGCCAGCACTCCTTCCTGCTCGGCTGCACTGAGCCCCGTCATTCTGCTCAGTCCGCACATGGCACCAGCACGACCGCCACAAGCAAACACCAAGAAGGAGAGAGTTTGTCGGCCTTTTCCCCAGCCTGGAACACCAGGACCAGAGAAAGCACGATTTTGACCCCCAACCATGATTGTCTGAACCAAGTGAGCCGCAAGGATGTTGACCGCTGGTGTTCAATCTCGGGACCAAGAACACGAACTGCGACCGCACGCAATCAAAGCCAGGGTCAAGAGGAAGATGCGCCTGCTCGCGATGAATGTCCCAGGTGTAATAGGATTGTGGCTGCGGCCGTTCACCTTCAAGGTCCCAGCTCAAGATAACAAAATGTCAGGATTCAAGTATTTTGGTTTTCAGAGCTCTTACGTCACCCAATGATGTCGGCGCATGCCCAATCAACGGCCACCACCACATCACTCTATCGCCGTCCTGACCAATCGTTCTTTGGGGCGTGGCCTCATCGCCACTTGCCGGCCTTTGTGATGGCTCGGCTGGCAGAACCCGCGGTAGTTTTCAATGTCCTGCTTCCGGTTGTTTTATTTAGTGTTATTAATTACTAGGGCATGCCCGTACTATATATATATCTAAAATTATATCCCCCCCCCCTCTATTTACATGAAATGGTTTGGTCCAAAGCGAACGGCTTGCGAGTGGTGACAATCCCCCCCCTCTATTTACATGCAATGGTTTGGTCCAAAGCGAACGGCTTCCGGAGTTTGGTAAAGAAATCGCCATCGCGTGCACAAACGCGCAGGAAAGCGAATGAATCGCAAATTCGTTTTTATTAGTTGTAAAACATAGTTTAACGCCAACATAGTTTGCAAACGTGAAATAAATGAATACGCTCTCAAATGTGCCATCCGAGGCAGAGTGTGCCCGCCACGTTCGGCACACGCGATCGTTCGCTGCTCTCTGATTGGTTGAATCGTTTTTTGGACATAGCTCGGTAAGTAATTGTCCGATTAATATGAAACCTTGAAAAGGCACATCCTCGGGTCCCCAGCAATATACCTGGCAAGTTAAAAGTATATCGGACCCGTGGTTGTCGAGAAACAGCGGTCACAGACAAACAAACAAACGTACAGACAGACAGACAGAGATTACTGGAATTATAGATAGATGGTGTCGATTGCTTGGCCTGGCTATGGTGTGTAGTGCGGTGTCATAAGGAACACAGGAAAAGCTTACAGAGGCAATTACATGCAGAGGATTAATTACCCTTAATCCCTAACTAATGAACATAACCCCACTCATCGTCATGGGGACAAAGATACACTCTTACACGACATCCGGTCTAAACAGATCCCTACTTATGGTTCATGGGGGTTCTTCTTCTTCACAACGGTCGGAGCACACTACCTATACAATTATACCTGGACTAAGGTATTGCATTGCCTACCTCCCCCCCCACCCCCCAACCCACACACACACAAACACAACAGTATATTTGGATTGATTGCCTTTTACATCCAATTACATCTACCTTAAACCAAAACAGCATATAGAGGGCAATGTTTAATCAGCTTTTTGACTGGCAGTTAGCAATGTCTGCAAACATATCAGCATGCTAATAATGCTTGGTAACCTAAAAAATTGACAATTCCAGCCAAAAGGATGTGTAAATGGATCTACACTGTCAATACTGGACAAAGAGGTAAAATTAAATAAGGTATTTCCTTGGTAATGAGCGGTTTGGTGCGAGACGCATTAATAAAGCCTTTTAAACTGGCGTGGGTTCGATTCCCATAGCTATTCACGGTGGAAATTTCAACACTATGATGGAGTGGTGACTTGTACAGGGTGGTTTCTTAGGCACAAAAATATTCATGACTTGTGAGTCAAATGCTCCGTAAGGCTCCTCCACAATCACCATTATCACCTGTGAAAGAGCAGTCAGGCCAGTCTGGGACCACACCACCACCACTTTGAAAAGCACAACCCATCGTGCCAGTATGTGCCCTGACCACCACCAAGGTAGGCACAAATTGAATGCCAGTATGTTCCTCCTCTACAATCATCTTGGAATGTACAAACCATCATGTCAATATGGATGATCTCCACCATTATCCACTTGGGACGCACAAACCGTCACTCCAGCATGGACCTCCATAATAATATTGGGAAGCAAAAACCCTTCATTCTGGTATGGTATGGACCTCCAGAAACCACTTCTATATGGGAAGCACAAATCATCATGTCAGTACAAATCTCCACATAATCTTGGAAATAAATCATGCTTCCTGGATGAACCCCCAACATAACTTTGAAAATCAGAAACAATCATGCAAGCATGGACCTCCACCATCACTGAGAGATACAGAAACTATCATGCCAGGGATCTCACATCAAACCTTTATCTATCTATAATTCCATTAATCTCTGTGTGTATGTGTGTTTGTATGTGTGTATGTGTGTATGTGTGTATGTGTGTATGTTTGTCTGTGACCGCTGTTTCTCGACAACCACGGGTCCGATATACTTTAAACTTGCCAGGTATATTGCTGGGGACCCGAGGATGTGCCTTTTCAAGGTTTCATATTAATCGGACAAGTACTTACCGAGCTATGGCGATTTCTTTACCAAACACTGCAAGCCGTTCGCTTTGGACCAAACCATTGCATGTAAATAGAGGGGGGGGTTCTGTGGTCGTTGCGAATGGACCAAACCATTCATGTAAATAGAGGGGGGGGGGATTCTGTGGTCGTTACTGCCACGTGGTTTCAAAGTTTTTTTTTGTTGTTGTTGTTTGCACGCATGTTTTTTTGCACCCACGTACGGGCACGCCCTAGGATGTTTACACACACACACCCCTACACAAATTTTTTTTTTTTTTGGCAAGGAACGGGCACCCACGTACGGGCACGTCCTAGCTTATATATAGTACGGGCATGCCCTAGTAATAATAATTACAGGAGTTCCCTTACAAGGAACTTCGGCGCAGGCGGTGGCCATTAGGCCCATCGAAGCCTACGCTATCATTACCGACCTATAGTTGTTTGTTCGGTCTCTATCCTTTTAAATGCTGAGCATCAAGCAAAGAAGCAGCAAGTACCATTTTAAAAGACTTTGGTATGACTCGGTTGGGGTTCGAACAACCGACCTCCCAGACTCAGAGCGGACGCCCAAAGCCATTACACGGCCGAGGCTGGCCTTCTTTAAATTGAATGCCAAACCACACAAGTCTATTTAGCAAATCCCAAGAAACATGCCACCCAGTATAATCTCTTTGCAACAAATGAAAAACTTTAGCAAACAGGCAGCAGAGCAGTAAAAAAAAGTCTTATCTTCTCTGCGTTCTTAACTCTAAGTTTGATATTGCCATGGTGGTGTTGTCTTTTTAACTCAATTTCTTGGAAGCAATGGGATTATAAACTTACAAACAGCTGTCTCACAATCATTTTGAAGCTCTTCGGCTTTCCCAAAACCAACAACAACAACAGCAGCAGCAGCTAAATACCTCGCTTGAAACACTACCGGACGAGGGTTTATCAATAGGGATCTAAAGGGGCCCGGAACAAACCGAGGCCTTGGAAAACAAGGCCTCCCCCTCGGGACATGCTGAAGTGAGTGCAGGGTAATTACACGAGTAAAGTCCCAGGGTAAACAGTTTATAGCACCGTAAACATAAACATTCAAACAGGAAGGCTGCCCGCCGAAAAGCAGTCCACAATGTCTAAAACAATTAGGCCCACAATTAGACTAGATGAGCAGGTGCCATATTCAGTGTACTTTCATATAACATAAAGATGAGAAAATAACAAGTAAATGCACTCTTAAATAGGATCCATTTGAGGGACAATTTAAAAGAGTCATATATTGGAAGAGTGAGGGTGTCTTCAAATTGAAATCACAATGATCATCCATTGGCAGCGGCACCACAGCAAAGAGCACTCACTGGTGTTGTCTACACAGGAAGTTGATGCAATGCAAGATAAAAAGAGAATAAAACCTTCACAGGATTGTTTAGGATACCAAGAGGCACATATCAAAGAGGTTTCCACGTGTAACCCATCTCATGCCGGCTTTGTTGAAAATTGCTGCAACTGGGAGACGGCGACAAAGAGGCCGGTCCACTCCCAAAATGGTCACAACAAAGTCCCACATCTATATACTTGGGTGGTATCCTGTGTCCTTTTGACACTCGGTCCTTCTCTCGTTTTCTTCCTCCCATCCTCCTTCCAGGCGAGGGCCTCGGGATGCGATTAAATTTGGAAGCCTTGGTGGCTGCGGCTCTTTCGAGGAGGGGGAGTAGTGACCGAAGACGATTGGGCGCGTGCGAGATAACGCGAGGTCAGAAGTTAAACAGAAGTCAGCTGACTTTGCTCTCAAGGCAAAACAACGACTTCTCAGCAAAAAAACAATGACGAAAATTGAATATCTGCACTGACTTTGCCATTTGGAACTGAGCTCGAGATTCCATGTTGTACTCATGTTTCCTGCCCAGTGTGGTGGTGCTCCATCCCAAAGAGAAAACGTCAATCGTACTCGTGGTTCAGTAGTTCCTGAGCAAGTGGGTAGTTGTTGCTGAAGGGGAAAACTTGAAGGATAACAAAATAATTGCAGAAGTCACTCTACAAATGTCTGTTGCTACTCGGACAAGCTCGGTGAAGCGAGTGCATTCTTCGGATGTCCCTGAAAAATTTCCAATTGCAATATTAAAACTTTTTTTTGGCATTTTTCACATCAATAAAAATTGCATTTTTACCTTTACTCGTTAGTTATTACCGACCGGAATGATTTGGCTCGATAGGCCTCCAAAGGCAATGCAATTGCACTCCACGTCCGAGCACCGTTAGCGACAGCAACCCGCACTCGGCATTTGAAGACAATTTGGAGTTATTTTGGCCAAACTACGTGTCCAATGCTATGAACTTTTTGAACGAATGCACACCCTCATTGATTACCTCGCTGAAGACCTATCTGTATGCGCACACTGCACAGCAGAAACATGAGGGCGTTGTGGCCTTTAGTTCAAAAGATCCTTTGCCTTGCATCGGCAAATGCCACCAAAACAGCACAACATGGGGGTTATCACCTCTGCCACCAAACGTGGACGAATGTTAGGTTTTCATCCGCATATCTGTTTAGCTTTTTGTCTGTGGGAATGGTTGTCTCAAAAAGTTATGGACATATTCGGATGGAATGTTGGATGTGTGGCAAGGCTGAATTGGAAAGATTTTGGTGAACATCTGGATCTGGATACTATAATTACCTCCACCACCGAAGGTGTACCCTGTCTGTTTGTTACTTCGCAAAGTGTTTTCGACCCGATCTGTTTGTTAGTTGGCAGAAAAATTTTTTGGACAAGTATGTTGATCACTCCGGTTTGTGTGTTTGTTTGTGTGTGTTTGTCTGTCCGCTCACTTATACTTGCCTGCAGGTCACAATTTTAAACCGATCTTCACGAGACCTCACCAAATGGTAGACTTCGTGGTCCGACAAAATTCTTTCTATTTTGAGGTCAAAAGGTCAACATAGGCCAAAGGTCAACCACTTTTTTCAAATTCCTAAAATCCTCAATTTTCGTCTGATTGACTTGAAATTTGAATAGGATTTTCATATCAGGTCACTTATTTCAACCACCAACTATTTTTTTTGATCAACATAGGTCACAAGGTCAACATAGGCCAAAGGTCAACCACTTTTTTCGAATTTCTAAAAACCTCAATTTTCATCCAATTGACTTGAAATTTGAAAAGGATTTTCATATCCGCCAACTGAATTCAACCACCAACTATTTTTGAGATCAACATAGGTCATAAGGTCAACATAGGCCAAAAGTCAACCACTTTTTTCAAATTCCTAGAATTCTCAATTTTCATCGGATTGACTTGAAATTTGAAAAGGATTTTCATATTAGCTTATTGAAACCAACCACCAACTATTTTTGAGGTCAACATAGGTCAAAGGTCAATATAGGCCACATTTCTAAAATCGTCAATTTTCATCCGATTAACTTAAACTTTGAAGACGATTTTCATATCAGGTCACTGAATTCAACCACTAATTATTTTTGAGGTCAAAAGGATGCTCTACTGAGTGCCATTCTATTTTGTTCTGTTTTGCCAAGTGTTGCTCTATGAGTGATTCTTCATTACTTGGCAAAAAAGTGATTTTTCATTTGTGTCTGTCTGTGAACAATATATCTCAAAAAGTTGTGGACGGATTCGGACGAAATTTGGCGGAGAGGTAGTGTATCTGACAAGGCCGAAATGATTAGATTTTGGTGAAGATCCAGATCAGGATCCGGCTATTAGAATCTTTAAAGTGATTCTTCACCATTAGGAGATAGGGCCAAAACTGACACATAGCAGGATATCTCAAAAAGTTATGGACAGATTTGGACGAAACCTGGTGGACAGGTTGGGTGTGTAACAAGGAAGAATCGATTCGATTTTAATGAAGATCTGAATATGGATTCGGATAGGAGAATAATTTAATTTCTACGTGATTCTTCACCATTGGGAGATAGGGCTAAAACCAATATATAGCACGATATCTAAAAATGTTATGGACGGATTTTGACGAAACTTGGTGGACAGCTTGGGTGTATGATAAGGAAGAATCGATTCGATTTTAATGAAGATCTGAATATGGATTCCGATGCGAGAATTATTTAATTTTTTTAAGTGATTCTTCACCAATGAGAGATCGGCCAGAAAGTGATAAATAACATGATATTTGCAAAAGTTATGGACGAGTTATGACTAATCTTGGGGTTTATGGACGAGTTGGTTCGGTGACAAGAATAAGCCGATTACATCTTGGTTCAGGTCCAACTCCAGCTCCGGCCTATCAGTGGGATACCAAACAAACTGTTCATCCTGGTGGAGGTATGCTCTCTACTGAGTGCCGTTCTGGTTTTCAATTATCATCTGCATCATGTTCACAATTGTGGGGAGGAAGGGTGGAATAACCATACAATGTTCACAATAACCCAGCAAACTGTTACCCAGATGGAATCTAAGCTGTCTCTGTCACACTGACAGACACAGAGACAGAAACAGACACACGCAGAGATGGAGATAGACAGATGGACCGAGACAAACAGAAGGAGACGGATGGACGGACAGATCTCCCCTTTGAGTCGAAGCTCATATGGGACCAAAGGACTAAGTCTTTTGATGCACTTTTTGTTCGTTTTTTTGGTTTAATTTTAGTACCTGTTTGTCTATTAATTGAAAATCGAAGGTTTTTCAAGTACTGTATATTGGTTGGTCTTGTACGTTATTCTGTCTGTCTGTCTGTCTGTTTGTCTGTCAATCGCCTACATGTCACCATTTTAAACCAATCTTCACGAAACCTCACCAGATGGTAGAGCTGGTTATAAGGAAGAAGCCTATTGATTTTGAGGTCAAAGGTCATCTTGAGGTCAAATTTCTAAAATTGTCATTTTTCATCTGATTGACTTGAAAATTGAACAGCATTTGCGTATTGAGTCACTAAATTGGGAAACCAAATATTATTAGAGGTCAAAAGGTCAAAGGTCAACTCAAGGTCAAACTTATAAAATCATCAATTTTAACCCGATTGACGCGAGATTTGATTAAGATCATCAATTTAAATCTTAATGTAATGGACAATTTGATGTATCCATGGCAACTTTTGGGGGGAGGGGGAAGCGGGGAGGGGGGGGGGAAGAGGGGTGCATTTTGCAATTATCATGCTCTGCATGACTTCTTGTTTATTTATTTCTAACAGAGTACTGCTAAATACAAATTTTAGGCTAAGGCACATCAATAGCTAATTATTATTTGGTTGGTTGTAAAATGAAACCAGAATAATTACACTGGTGAACTTACTTGATAATCTACAATGAATTACACTGGTGATTGACAGATCAATTTGTCAAATTCTTTATTTGAGTATGATGGACTCATCAAGCAATATGGAATCATTTTAGTTTCAAACAGCATATTGCATGTATCCAAGCATTCGTACTGCTTCATAATAACCAGCCAGGTACCCACTCAACAAGAGGCAATGATGGTATGACTGTGGTGAAGTTAGAGAGTAATAATTTAAGATTGCAACATCTCTTACATACTCACAAATACCTCCATCTCTACATCGCAGAGGCATCACTGCCTTGCATGTGAAAAGGCATCAAATTTCAAGCTTGGAGATTCGATAACCTTTCCAAATACAAACTCCATACTCTGATTTGACGCTGCTCGCACAGTCTCGTAAAGGCTTTTCGTTAAATGAGTGCACTAAGATGACAATTATTAAAAAGCGTTTACTTACTCCATCTGGGCGCCGATTGTGAGCACTTTGTTCAGGATTTCCTCCAACAAAAGTATCCCCAAAGAGTGATCACGACAAAAAAGAAGAGCAACTGTAATCAGATTACAGGTCTTAAAATTACTATAATCTCAACTGATTACAGTTATTGATTCTCAGTAATCAGATTTCAAGAGTTAACAAGGACAAAAATACATAAAATGTCATAGCCGGTAGCCCCCATGGTTTTAGCAATTTTCTAAGATGTTCTAAAGGCCACCAGTCTACCATCTTTGGTTGGCCATCTTCTGCATATGTACACTCTCATGTATTGTCTTTGTGCCAAATTTGAACAAGATCGATAAATGCATGTCCGAGAAATGGTTGAGGACGTGATCAACATCGGGGTGTTTTTTCCAACTAAAATGGCTGCCAGTCGGCCAACTTTGCATCACTTAACAAAACGATGTGCATATGTATACCATCATGTGCAGTCTTTATGCCAACCATGAACAACATCGGTCCATTCCTGTCCGAAATATGGTTACGGACACACTCGCAGACAGATGAACACATGGAGGGGATCCAATCCATAAGCCCCTATTTCGTTCTAAGTCCAATGAGGGCTAATAAAAGTAAAGAGATCATGAGAAGGATCGCAGTTCCAGAACGACATCCCATGGATGTATCGATTTACGAAAACATCGTTAAAATAATTATTAATAAACCACAAAATAAATGACATTGTAAAGAATCCTTAGTTTCAAAAACAAGACAATTTCATCATCCGGCACATTACACAATTTTTTGGGATCAAAATATAAATTATCTTTTTTTGCTTTTTTGAGGGCTTGGGGAGGGGGGGGGGCGAGGGGGTAGAACATGCTGCACACGCGCTGAATGTAACACAGCAAGAAGAGGAGGGGGAGGTAGGGATTTTTAAATATTTTTATATACTTTTTTATTAATTTTTACATTTTTTTTTTATAAAGAGCTGTCCTTTTGATGAAACAGAAAAGGAACAAACCAACCGACAGATAACAATCTAAAAGAGGTGAACGAGATGGGAAAAATCACAATAACCTGGAAAAGGGGAGTGCTTGGGAATGTGGTGATTTGGGGGAGAAGAAACCCCATTCCCAAACACTCCTTTTTTCCCAAGCACTCTTTTTTACCCCCCAAGCACTCCTTTTTTCCCCAAGCACTCCTTTTTCCCCAAGCACTCCTTTTTACCCCCCAAGCACTCCTTTTTTCCCCAAGCACTCCTTTTTACCCTCCCAAGCACTCCTTTATACCCCCTAAGCACTCCTTTTTTCCCCAACACTCCTTTATACCCCCTAAACACTCCTTTTTCCCCAAAGCACTCCTTTTTACCCCCCCCCCCCCTCCCCCAAGCACTCCTCCCCCCCCCCTCCCTTGTCCAGGATTTGTTGGAACAAATGATATGTTCCAACATGAGCATAATCCTGCATGCATGAAATCCAACATATCATTTGTGAAATTTAATATACATGCAATCTGTCATATGAGTAATCTTACATGCGTGCACTCTGACATACAGATAATCTGATATGCACGTAATTTGACATACCCTTAATGTGACATGCATGCAATCCAACATGTGTGCAATCTGAGATGTGTGCAACTTGTCATGCATGTAATCCAACCTGCACGTGATCCAACATGCATGCACTCTGACATCATTTGTGAAATCTGACATGCAAGTAATCTGACGTGTGCAATCCGACATGTGTGTAACCAGACATGTGTGTAATGCAACATGCATGCAATTTGGCATGTGCGCAATCCAACGTGCATGTAAATTGACATGCGTGCAATCCGACATACGTGTAATCCGAAATGTGTTTCGAGTATAATCCTGTTCTTACTCCGTCACACATTACGAGTATATAAACGCATCTATTTCCAATTTCTATGAAGTATCCTGTGTTAAGGAAGATGGCTGCACAGGGCCACATTGTGCCGAAATCCCCACTGAATTGTTAACACCATTTGCTGGTGTTCTATCACATTACAAAGTTACTGGGATTTAGGACGATCTTTCTTGACATTTTCTGAGCTATTTTTCGTGTCACCATTTGTGACAAACGACCCTTTGTTGTACTGAAATAGTAAGAAAAAACGATAATTCGCACTTGGCAAGAGTTTGTGATGATTGTCTGTCTCAAGAAATGAGGTAGACATTAATTTGCTGTTTGCCTCTGCTTTTGGATGTCTCACCTGGTTGTCCTAAGCTCACCCCCATCAGTAACGATGAAGAGGGGAGAGTTGAACAGAGGTAAGGGCCACCCCTGGTTTGTTGTATCTTGGGGTCCTAGTAGCAGTGGTTGTGCTGCACTTTAAGAGAGCATACCGACCTCATGTGCTGCCTTAGGTTTGGAGAAGGCAAAGCAAGACAGGGCCAGGGGAGCACTAGCTATGTGGCTTGTTTGCAGACTGGCCCCATGAAAAAGAGCTGTCCTTTGACCTATAGCTGTCTCTGAAACAGGCCAGAGACCTCCTGGTAGTTGCTCAGCCCACTGCGGCTCGAAAGCTGGTGTCAGATTTCTTCAGGAATGGGCAGAAGATGTGTAGGGTGCAGGAATGAGCGTAAAGGTCCGCAGATACAATAGTGTTTCCTCTATGGTGACTGCCCATTTTGACGCGTGGGCATCTGATGGGGATTTGTTTTCTTGGGCAGACTCATGGCTGGAAGGAAAGAGCTTGATTTCAGACCCCAACCACTCTGAACCCTTCAGTCTTTTCTACAAAGATTAGATATTTATTCATCGAGTACCAATTGATGCCCTTCTGCCATGTGAAGCAATGCCACCAGATGAATGAATGAAAGCTTGTGTTGATGTATTAACACCGATCCAAAATTGCGTGCAAGCTAAGGATGTGCGACAGAAACATGGATTTCGTGCAAATATAACCAAGGACGTTTGCTTGTGCCAAAATGCAAGCAAACAACCTTTGTTATATTTAAAAGGAATGTTTCATGAGGAAACATTTACAATAAACCACTGGAAACAGTACAAAGTGTTATTAATTCCACTGAAACCAAAGCCTTGCATCAGGTATTTCATAAAATGAAGGGAAAAGCACAACGGTGCTGTCCGATAAAGAAACTAATTGTTTACAAACAACAACGTGATTAACATGGTGCCATTTCTTTAAGACGTCTAGCATGGCTGGCACAGCACATGACTTCCCCCAAAGTAAAAGTGATGGAAACCTTGAGGCAGAATTACCCTTTGTGACTCGAGTTTTGATCAGAATCATCTCACCTTGATTGCTTACCCTCTCGAATTACTGTTATTGTTCAAGTTCCCTGTTTCACACTGCTTCTTTACTACTCCATCCCCGGGCGCTTCATGACGTCATTGCCGGGCACAGAAGGGGGCCCGGCAATGACGCACGCTGAAAGGGAGTACTGTACTCAGTTTTCACTACGGTTTCTTGTTTGTTTGTTTGTTTTCTTGTTTGTCCAGGCCATCTCAGCCATCCTTTGAGCTAGGTAGCTGAAATTTCAGCACAATAGTGAGCAAGTGATTTGGCAAAAACCATATATTTTTTGTTTTTTGATTAATCGATTAGTTATTTAATTATTAGCGATTAATTAAGTACTTATACATTTCCTTTCTCATCTGGGCAATATCTCAGGCACCTTTTGAGTTAGGAAGCTGATATTTGGACATGCCAATGACCAAGTGATTTGGCTGTCAAGGCTGTTTTTGATTTATTGATTAATCAATTAATCGATTAATTTATTTAATTATTCGATTAATGACTAAAAAGTGTTGTTTTTTATTTATTACAGATTCGGATGAAATGGCGGTGGTTTATGTGTTCTTTTAGGCAATTGATTAATTATTTAATTTTTTTACGATTATTATTTCTTTCTTTTCATTATTAATCATTTATTTATTTCCTTTTTCATCTGGCCAATATCTCAGGCAACTTTTGAGCTAGGAAGCTAATATTTGGACATGACAATGACCAAGTGATTTGTCTGTAAAGGATATTTTTGATTTATTGATTAATTAATCAATCGATTAATTAATTATTTATTGATTAATAAATTAATTATTTAAGTTTTTATTAATGACTTATTTAATTGAATTTCTAAAAATTACATCTTCGGATGAAGAACTAGTGGTTTAGTTATGCTATTCGCCAATTGATTAATAAAATATTTTATGACAATGTTTTATTGATTTTAATTATGCAATTAATCAATCAAATATTGTGCATCTCTCCCTCCAAATACAGTCTCCATGAGCTGCAAGGCGGTATTGCCGGGCGCCGGAGGCACCCCAGCAATGCCGTGCTTTTTTTTCTTTTTCTTTTTTTTCTTTTTTGTATACTGAATCGAGGCTCGTGAAAGAGCTAACATTTACTTCACAAACAAATCAACCAGACAAACAAAATACCCAAAAAGAGGGAGCGGAAGACAAGATGGGGAGAGAAGGGGAAGCACACAAACACAACATCTGAGAGCAGGGAGATGTGTGGAAGGGAGAGGGCCCGGGGGGAGGAGGCATGGGAAGGGGGGGGGGGGGAGGGAGAAGTATAAAACACAAGGACACCAAGGACTTCCTGGACAGAAGTTGGTATTTCAAAAAAGTGGAATTGGGGTGAAATTAGCGGGGGTAGAAAAGATCAAGGTTTTGGATGGGGGAAGATAAGAGATGGTGGTGAACAGCTGTTTTAAAGACTTGGAGGGTGGAGTGGGATTGAAGAGAGTGAGGGAGTTTGTTCCAGAGGTGGGAGAAAAGAGGAATGAAGGAGTGAAGGTGAGCAGAGAGGCGCTGGAGGATATTTAATTATTTGGCATGGGGGCGGTGTACTTTGAATATATCTGTACTTGTTGTATATATATTTTTAACCTATTTCGTTATTTTGAGCAATTTTAAGAAGAAGAAGAAGATGTCTGACTACAAACGGATGCGGACAGGCTTTGCAATTTCAGATGCTTTCTGGTTTAGCAGTTGAACTGGTCCTACCCCCACCATCCCCAACCCCCCTCCCACACCACCCCTTTATTTCATTTCCGCACACGGTTAAAAACCACAATGAGATAAGCTCTACAAACTCTTAATCCGAAGCGATCTTCCAAATTCCAACTTCAGAATTGACTAACACTAACAGTAACAGCAGTCCCAACTACTAAAAAAGTGTTCTTTGCTAAAAACGTTTCATTCAAAAAGGCGTCTCCGATCAGTTCCCATGGAAGTAAGAATAAAGTTAAAAACGTCTATTAAGTAAATAAAAAAACTACCCCAGAATGAGAATCACAGCCTCGCTGAAATAAATGAATATATACACTTAGTGATAAAATCGGAGATATGGTCAATTTTGTCAGATTTCACTCCAGATTTGGAAATTATTTCGTTTATACCATCCAATCCCCATATCAGAATCCATATTTTGATGATATGCTTCAATTATGTAATGATAATCGATCATGTTTCGAAGGCAAGGCACGTTTGAGTAGGCCGAAACAAAATGGCGGCTTAAGAACACAGCGAGGTGCAGTGGGATGACCAAGATGGCGGGCCGCGTGTGTGTGCCGCCATATTTGTACACCACCACATCGGGTTTCTGGATTCGCGGCAGTTTCATATCAATTTAATTTCAAAATCATAATTTTATCGAGGAATTTTTAAAACCTCCTGCCTACCTTAGAACATCCGCTGGGACCCCAAAACGTTCCACAGGAGGTTTGGCGGGGCTAGCCCCAAAACTGAAGGAGTCGTTTGAGGATGGACAGACAGACACTCCTGTTTTATAATATTATACTTATAGATTCCACATGCCAGGATCCAAGACACTTAAATTAGGTATAATTTCAGCATTATATGTGCTGTGATTATGACGTTACCCTGTTCAGACACAATTGCACAACTTCCATTTATATAGGTACAACTAGCGCTGACATAAAGAAGCAGGAATGTCCACCCACATGCCCCACATTACGTAACCTTGAGCTAAAAAAAGACAGCTCGGACACACGCGACGACGCATATGGAGCATATTCTGACGTCGAGAGCAACTCGCACCAAGAACCTGACAAAACAATGTGTGCAACACATGACAGCATGGGATCACGACGAATGGCAGCGGCCACTTCCGCAGCGATTATAATCGTAATTACCGGACCAGATTATTTCCTGTCTGTGTTTATTTATTTATTTCACATCTGTGAATTGCATGTCCATGCACACGTGAAATGGAGTTTGTTTATTAATCCTGGACGTGAACACGATTCACCCTTGAAAACTCGTGCGAAAACAAAAAAAGCAACTTATGATCGAAGACATCGATTGATTGACAGATTTCATTCTGATAGACAGTCTGACAGACAGACTTTCATTGCATTCAGTCTTAAAATGCACATCAGAGGCCTGTCAGAGGCCTATGGACCCCTGACTCTTCTTCATTTTAAAACTTGAATGTATCGAAAACTTTTCGCTTTACAAAGTAAAAATAGATTAAAACCAAACGTTATTAATAAATATTGTATTCCATAGTTAGTTTACATTATTATGCACATTTTTGAAGAACTGTATTGTTTAATTCCATGGTTGGAAAGGAGTTGACTCGCTTTAAACAAACTCTGTATATACACCCCAGGATTATGGGTAAATATAATTAGACTTCGGTTCGATCCCGAACTTCAGTATTCAGTCGCTGAACTTTTACTAAGTAATAATATAAATAACGAAGTCCTGGGAACGTTCTCTCCTCTCCTTCCCCTCTCCTTCTCTTCTCTCCTTCTCTTCTCTCCTTCTCCTCTCTCCTTCTCCTCTCTCCTTCCCCTCTCTCATTCCCCTCTCTCATTCCCCTCTCGCATTCCCCTCTCTCATTCCCCTCGCTCCTTCTCCTGAAGCTCCCCCTCCCCTCGCATCCCCCTCGCATCCCCCTCGCTCCTCGCCACATCTCGACCGACCAAACACATTCAAAACGGCTGTTGGAATACATTTCACCAATTTTCTCAACTTTAGCTGAAACTGAGACTTGAACTGTCCCAGTGACTGTGATGGTGAATTTGAGTCGAGATAAAGCCGTGAGGGAGTCTTAATGAATGGACTTTATGTTACAGGCCTTCTCATTTGAAATGCATTTTGTTCTATAAACATTAATTTTCTTTGAATTTCCTTCCCGTTATTTGCAACCGAGTCTAAAACCATGTTAGCGACTGTGATAAATGAAATGAGATATCGAATTAGAGTTGAAATAAAACTGTGAGAGAGAGCAAGACACCATGGGCCTAACAAAAGAGGCCTCAAAGCTATGCGAGGAAACAAAATGGTGGTGATTTGTTTTTGAAGCCCCTCCCAGACTGGGTGTCGCCACACCACCGGGCAGACAGACAGGTCACAAACAGACAGACAGAATCACCTACGGAGAATATTATATAGATCATTGGTTAATTTGAACAATACTATGTGAGTGACAAAGATACTCTATTATCATTCAAACTAAGTCTGGTGTTGGCTTAAGGGTTAAGGTGGCTGGCTTGAGACCTTAGAGTCTTCAGTTTGAGCCCTTGTTGTGCCATTGAAATAACACCAGGTGGGTTGACTCAGCCTGTCATCCTTCTGAGGTCGGGAAAATGAATACCAGCTTATTGGTAACAGGGGCACTGCATCAGTGGCACAGCCATACTTCCAGAAGAAAATGATGCAATCAGCAGCCACAGGTGCATATGAAATAACAACACCATTCAAAAGAAAGAATTGCGAATTAATAACTACACATTTCCAAATGGTTCCAATCCGTTAATATATAAAGTTGAGGCTCATGGAGGAGCAAAGTTACAGGGTAAAAGGGAATGAACTGAATAGGGCCCACAGTTGAACAAACCAAACAATGGAATTAACAATTAAAAGAGAGAGAGAGAGAGAGAGAGGGAGGAGGGAAGGAAACAGCAACCTTCAAGAAAAAGGGGTTGGGTTGGGTCGGCTTGATGGAAGAGAAGACTGGAGAGAAGAGTGGGATTAGACAGGCTCAGGATGGTGGTTCGACAAATTCAAAGAAAAAAATAAAAAATAATACAGAGGAACACAAGACTGGAGGTTTGCGTTATGGCTGTATCTTAGGGATATAACTATAAAGGGCCTATTGTAAGAAGATGTACATTCTGGAGGAGGTGTGGGGAGGGTCGGAGAGCTGATAGAGGCATACCAGAGGGTAGGTGGTAAAATAAGATAGGCCACTAATCTATCTGAGATTTGAGACTGCTTCGGCATCATCGCAGAAGATGCCAATAATGTTGAGCGATTTTTAATCAGAATAAAGGAGAATGATGCTGGGCCACCAGTCCATAGGGGATAGCAGTACTCCATCAAGGTATGGACAAAGGTCTTGAGGCTGTGAGTAGTTCTGATTTTTTAAAAGCTCTCCCATAAAACACTGGACATGTCTATGATTTTCATCAGGAGTGTTTTTTTTTGTCGATATCCAATGTCTAAACTTCCTGGTGGATTTTGGGCCCAATTGCTTTTTTCTGACACAAATGTAGTGTAGATCCGGCGGTTCTGATTAGCTCGGCCACTTCATTGATGTCCGCGGGTTCCTATCATGTGTCTTGTGAAATAACCACTGCAGCACCTATCTAATGACATGGAACACCAAGTGTCACTTTCAAACACTTTAATCACATTAGCTTGTGGTAATCAGTGGATACTTCTTTGAAGACATTTGACTCCATGCCCTAATTTACTAACAGGATTTACTGTTTGCACAACATTCATCACAATGTTATCCCTACTAATCACTTGTCAGAAAACAAAATAAAATGTTTCTTTCAATCCATGCATAGAAAAATGTCTAAAGTTGTAAATTGCAGTTGGTTAAGACTTGTTGAAAGCTCTTACATAAATCAAATACGAAGATATGCCAAATACTCTTCACTTCCCCTGTATAGGGACATTATTTGGCTTTGACAGCGATACGCATGTTGTACGGACCATGGGGTAGCGTTCAGGAGTCCATCACAGTTGCTGGCGAGTGGGTTGCACATTCTAGCTCTGCCGGTAGCTTCAGCACATTGGCCAATGTATCAAAGACAAGAGGAAATTTTTTTTATAAAAAAAGGAGAAAAACTCATTGCTCCAAAAGTGTGCTTTCAAAGGCCAGGATGCTGCTTTGCCACAGGTGCAGAGGCAGGCAAGAGCGACCTCGTCAGCTCGCTTAAACAATCCAACATGGTCCTGGATATTGCTTGCATCTATCATGCAACGGCATCTCATTGCTCCTGAAAGGTCCCTCTCCTGGGTAAATGCTTTAATCTGCAGCAGGGAGCCTGCAAGCCATCCGGGCCGTTTGTGTTGGGGCCAGCAAGCATCATGGTTACGATTAGGGGAATTGCACTCGGAAAGGTCGAGCAACCCTTAAGTGGCTCGTAAAACCAAGCAGGAACAACATGGTGCCTTCCTGCCTGGCTGGCATGGGTTGTGCCCTTGTGGTTCACCAAGAAGTTTTTTGGTGACTTATTACAGCAAATGGCATGTGTGCAGCTACAACATTGGACCTTAAAGAGCAGTTGCCTAACACACAAATTGCCACAATATGGACCTTAGGATGGGCCTGCTGCTTGAACTTCAACAACATTTGGACTTTGGAGTACTTGCTCATCATATTAATTGTACAGTGAACAGAAGGGGCAAGAACATCACGGAGGAGGGGGTCAGGATTTCAACTGACAACAATTGAGCGGGTAGGTTAAGAAAAAAAGGTCGAGGTCATCCTCATTACATTTCGCTAAAAGTTGTAGCTTAGACTTGGGTGCACATTCGAGAATTTTCATTTCATAGGTTTTTAATATGGGCTGCGCACTCATGAGTTGTGATCAAAATCTGAATCATCAGATCTTATGAAAATTGATGCAAAGGTGTGCACAAGGTGCGATCAGAAAGCTCGACGAATCAGAGATACTTGGATATTGAAAAATGTACATTACTTAACTATCCTTGGAATTTCTTGGACATTGCGAGTGCCTCGTTTGGTTGAAGACCCCAAGGATTTTTGCTTTCTGTTATCAATATTTTTCACCCCGAGTGAGACACAATATGAGCACTCCACTTCGCTTCACACTCTCTTCCAAACTACATAATTTAAAAGAAACAGTTGCTAGCTTCATGTTTTACCATCATGAGCCAAAACTGAAGGAAATGGCCAAGAAAGGGCATTGGAGAGCAAGGTTTCCTGCTGGAAAATGTGCAGGTGTGCACGGTCTCGTGGACCCCCAACGTACACCCTGCATCGACCCCCGCACGAACACCGATGCCGACTGCGGCCGGGGGCCCCATCAGTCACACTCAAAAAGCTCTCGGCCTGACATGGGAGTTAGGCCAGGCAGAACGGACACCTCTTTATAAGGACCTCTGAACCCTGTTCCAAGTCCGCACCGTGCCCCCATGAACTAGGGAGCTTACACGAGATGGCGATCGCTGATACGTTGCGTGCCGTTTGAAAGATTCCCGTTTCTCACCCGGCACTGGGATTTGAAACGTGCCGTCCATACCACTAGGCAAGAACCACACTCAGACCTGTGCTCGCAATCGCTTACCGGAAAGACTCGCCGGGATGACAGATTGTGCAACATTACATCTCTACAAACATTTAAATACAAATATGGTGTCGTGAGGAATTCCTCCCTCCTGCAACTCCAACTACTCAATCATCGAAACAGAACAAGTGGTCTTCAAACGATAGAACCAGAACATCCTGTGGGCCGTTTGGTGCAGTACCAGCAAGGAATGTGGATGGAGCACATTCCACCATGGATCAGCACAAGAGAAAGTCAATGGAAGCAATTAATACTCGAACCAGTTTATCACTAAGAGACTACATCTGTCCCTTATAGTTATCTCTAAGGAAATATGTTAAAATAGGCGCAAGTACTTCTCGAACTTAATCACACGATGGTAGGTAGCCCAGCATAATGTTGCTCCTCTTCAGGCAAGGCCTTGGTGATGAATTGTCCACAGCCTTCGGCCTCAGGTTGCTGCAAATGGATGCTGCTGTAAGTTCGATTCAACGAAACCAGCCGTGGAGATGAAACAGCAGGAGCAATGCCGATGCACAGCAGGAATACCACCGTCATGCTCCAAACACCTTAAATGGATCCATTCAAAAGGAGGTCAGTCCTCCTTCGTCCAAACACCACTACCATGCAATTATTGTCCCCTGGACCCACTAAGTGAAAGCTTGCTCATCAAACACCATGATCTCCATCCCAACAATCTCTATCAAAAAAAGCATCGAGTGCCAGCAGGGCAACAAAATGGCCACAACTCCTGTTGTGGAGATGACCACCTCGAGCGTCACAAAGCAATGGCCGTTACAACATGACCACCTCGGTAAGAATAGGCAACGTGGTCTAGGAACTGTCGAACAACTTACCAGTGCCGTTTTCATTTTTATAGTTAAAGCTCAGGTATATTGCAAAACAACCTCACCTTGATGGCGATCTCTCACAGAAACCTACAAGTACATAATCAAAACATCTTCTGAGTCATTACTTCTCTCAGCAAAGGGCAGCCCTCCAGCAAAAAGTCTCTGCTTCTCTTACCTGCCAGCGACTACTACTCTTACCTATCAGTCTCAATTAATACCCCCCTTTAGTGGGATTGGCTGGAGAAAGTATTTGGCCAAAGCTTTTCACGAACCGGCTGTCCAGGCCTGCCGTTCAAGTGAAGCTGCAGGAATTTCAAGTGATGATGGCAGGAAATTGTAATTTGTTGGGGGTGCCGGCGATACCTCACCGAGTCTTTGAAGGATAGAATTGGGGTCTTCAACGACCACCAGCAAATGCTCCCATGGAGGACACCGGGTTTAACGTCCATCCGAGGGAGAGCACACTTTGTTAATCGGACTTTGCCATTATTTTCCTTTCCATGTAAATTCAAGAGCAGGAACTGGGAATTTTATAAGGGTACCGGCACACATGGGTCTACTCCTTTCGAAAGACACTGCAATCGTTGTCGACAAGCCGATGCGAGCAGACAGGACAGTCCTAAGGAATAAAAATGACGTAACACCCCACCTGTGGAATGGTTGTCGGGACTCGAACCCTGGAGATAGTTTTAGTGCTTCACATGAATGAATAATCCGTCATTCAGAGGGAATCTTAAACTGGTTGTCCCATGTGCAAGTATTATCTATAGGTTGTGGTCGTTAAATAACTCACGGCATGTGTCTAAAAGAGTGGGGCATTGTGTGCCGGTACTCGAGCCAAACTCTATATTCCTACCTTGATTCCCACAAGCTTTTGTCTTGTGTGAATACCGCTTCTGTTTAACTATTTGACCGCTCTTCCTAATTATCTCTGCCACCAAAGGTAGATGGAGCTTATATTTTCACCCCTGTCTGTTTGTCTGTCTGTCTCTATCTGTGAACGGGATATCTCCAAAAGTTATGGACAGATTTGGCCGAAACTCGGTGGAGAGGTTCAGTGTGTGATGCCGATGAGATTTTTTTTGTATACAAGATCGAGGCTCGTGTAAGAGCTAACATGAATCACAAAAAGACAAACTGACACATCAAACATGAGATAAAGGGAGTGGTAGACAAGATGGGGAGAGAGAGGGAAGCACACAAGTACAACATTTGAGAGCAGGGACATTGGGAGATCTGTGGGAGGGAGAGGGCTTGGGGAAGAGGTGTGGGAAGGGGGATGGGAGAGGTATAAAACACATGGACACTGCAAGGACTTCCAGGAAAGAAGTCGGAATTTCAAAAAAGTGGATTTGAGATGACTAATTTTGGTGAAGATCTGGATCCGGATGTGGATTCGGGGGGGTTTTTTTTTTTGAAGTGATTATTCACCATTGATAGGGCTAAAACCGATATATAGCACGACATCTCAAAAATATATAGACGAATTCAAACGAAACTTGGTGGGGAGGTTGAGTGTGTCACGAGGACGAATTTACTCATTTATTTTTTTACGACACATTTTTTAAATTGTCAAGTGTTTCTTTACCATCAAGCGTTGGGGTCAAAAACGATATATAGCATGATATATTGCTATTGTAGCGATTCCCGCTGAATGTACACAATCGCCTTGCACCTGCCAGGACGCAGCCAGGGCGCGATCGCTATGCCGGGCTCGTCCGGACGGGCCCAGACGCGCCTCTCCTGGGCATGCCCGCTCTCGCCTTTCCAGGGCTCGCCCAGAGCGCTCGGGCACGCCCAGCCTCGACTTGCCAGGCCGCGTCCAGGACGCCCGGGCATGTCCAGACTCGCCTTTCCAGGACTCGCCCTTGACACCCGGGCATGCCCGGTCTCGGTTTTCCCGGGCAAACGCCCGGCATAAATGTGTATATTGTTGCGGATATGGGATTTGGCCTCCATCCATATCCACTTGTAAATATTCCCCTATTTCCCCCAATACTCCCCAACGATCCCCAATCCCCCATTCCCTAGTCCCATTGTCTGTAAACAACACTCTGTAGCCCCGACCTTCCCCTTTTTCCCCCATTAAATGTCGTGCCCAGGTTCACCGCATCTCACGTAGACAACTATAGGACATCTTGCTAGTTATTCTTAGTCTATGTCAGTTAAGGACTCGTTTCCATTAATTCTGACTCTTCGTTGCACCAGAATGTGATTGTATGGCACCAGTAGTGAGTTTAGGACCTCCCAATACCTCCCCGCATCTCTTCCTCATGAAACAACAACACCAACAACAACAACAGCGGCGCGGGGAGTGCGCGTCCTCACTCCGGCTTGGTTAGCCGCCATTGACCATGTGCTCCGACGGGGTTACCACGCAGGGGCTCACTGTCAGCTCCTCGTCAAGGGCGGAGCCCGGTAACCCCCCGCACCCAATAAGAAGCGGCGGACCGATTCCATCTGGGGCGGAGCTAACGAGCCGAGGGCGTGTCACTCCCCGCTGGACATGCGCATGAAGACGGAAGTGACGTCAGATGCGCCTCAGCTTGGAGAGAAAAGGACGCCACCTCCAGCGCGACGACACCTCGCCGCATCTCTGGACCGGACCGGGTCGATTCTGCCCCTGAGCCAAGGTGCACCTTGAGCCATCGACTGCCTGCCCTCCCCTGCCATCAATCCCTGTGTGAGTCAGTCTTGTCCCGTTTGTCTGTGGTCTGTCGGGATTTAGATAAGACCGTGTATAAGTGCCCACCTTTCTGTGCTGTACCTCTTGTGCCGTGTAATCTAAACGTTCTGCATACCCCATATTATATCCTCCTCCGGAGGTCTTGAGAACTGTACCCCTGGTGTCGTGTCATTTAACCCAGCCGTTGTGTCCTTTCCTTCATTGATCTAGCGTAGCGCGATTCGGCCAACGTTCGAGTATAATCGGGTAACTTGTGCGAACACGGCGGCCATTCTGCTCGGCCCAGCATAACATCTTAATAAGTCGTGTCCGTAACAATTGGTTGTCAGGAGTTGGATTCGGACCTGGGACTAAATTTGTTAGGCCCAAATTTTGGAACACCAATTGTACTATTAGAGTAACAATTGGTGTCGGGAAGTGGGATCGGTCCCGGAGCGCGTTTCACGCGCTCGAAATTATAACAGCGAAATTTAATTGTGTTTTACAAAAAAAAATAAAAACCCGAATTTTGAAAGTCGCGCTATGGCAGACCAAGACGGCTGGGTTCCGGTAGAGGAGAGTGAGGCAGGGTCGATCCAGGACCAAAATGAGGGACATGAGGAGAGCGAAGCAGTGAGGGTGGCAGGTTCGCAAAATAGCGTCGTCGCGCACGAGGTTACGGGCGCGCAAAATGGCGCCTCGCACATGGCCACGGCGACCACGCCCGCGACAGTAGTAGCGCCGCTGGTAGTTGGACCTTTTTTTCATACAAATGAAAGCCCTTATGGCCCAGAATAGCGAGAAAATGAGGGAGGAAATGAGGGCTGATAGTGAGCGATTGGGTGAGCGATTGGAGGGCCAAATGGGGGTAATGGGGAACCGGATGGATGCTCAGAGTGAGCAATTGGGGGTAATGGGAAACCAAATGGGGGTAATGAGGGACGAAGCGAGGGGTACCGGTGAGGGGTTAGACAATAATTTTAAGGGATTAGACAAGAAATTTGGGAAATTAGACAATAGATTAGGGGAAATACAGGAGGGGTTAACGGGGGTAGAAAATAGAATGGCTGCCCAGGAGAATCAGATAGAGGGAGTGAAAAATGGGTTAGAGGGGTTAGAAAACAGTATGGAAGGCAAATTGAGGGACATGAGGGACCAAGCGGAAAGGGAAGTTAAACAAATGGGGCAGCAGATAGAGGGGGTCAGAATGGGGGTAGAAACCAAACTGGATGCTCACAGGGAGGAAATGGAGCAGATGAGGGTGGCATCTGGGCAGGAGATGCAAGTGATGGGAGAAGAGATCAGAAGAGGTGTGAGTGAGGAGGTCGGAGGAGTGCGCGAGGAGGTGAGGCACTGTCAGGAGCACATGGAGAAGGAGGTGAGAAAGGGGACTGTAAAGTTACAAGGGGGCATAGAGGACCTGACGCAGGAGGTGGAGCAGCTGACGGTGGGACAGACGGAGTTAGTGGAGCAGGTACAAAGGAACACTGCGGTACTAGGAGGGTTAAAAGTGACACAGAAAGAACTAAAAGACGACTTGACAGCGACGAAGAGGCAATGTCAGATGGTACGTGAGGGACAGACAACGAGGTTGGACGAGGTGACAGAGGTAATGGAGACGAAGGACCGGCAGGTGAGGACACAAATGGAAACGGTCAAGGTAGCCTTGGAGGACGAGCTTGAGGAGACGTACCGGGGAATAAAAGAGGTGAAGCAGAAATTAGAAGAAGTGGAAGAAGGGGTGAGCGAAATTAAGAAGCGACGGAGAGGGGATAAGAAAGAGATAAAAGAGGAGATAAAAGAATTGGTCCGAAGTCTGTGTTCGGATCGTGATGATGTGCTCATTAACCGGATGAGGGATTCGCAGGTGATGGAGGAGAAGCGAAGAGGAAGAGGACCCGGTGTAAGTGGTGACCAATATGGTCGTGCGTATGATGCGCCAGGTGATTTAATAAGCTTGGGGGTCGAGATAGACCCGGATGTTCGTGAGAGGCCAAGAGTGAGGTGTATGGCTGGTCCGGAGGGTATGGAACGAGGGTGCGAGCGAGAGGGTTCGGAAATGTACATGATGTGAGGAAAGCTTCAGTCGGCTTGGGGGTCGAGATGGACCCGGGTGTTCGTGAGAGGCCGTTGGTGAAGTGTGCGACAGGTCTGGTGTGCGAAAAAGGAGGTGTGCGAGAAAGTCCGACTCTGGGGTGTGTGAGGAAAAAGTGCGTGCCAAGGAGTGAGGGTGCTGGCGAGAGTGAGTCGGTCGTAGCGCGTGTGCGAGGAAGCACATGGAAGCGCGGTGTGGTAAGTGTTACAGAGGGTGTGACGGGAGAGTGTGCGCAAGAGTGTGCGCGAGAAAGGTGTGTGACGGACAGGTGCATGGGGAAAGAGTGCGCTGTCAAAGGCAAGGAAGAATGCACGCCTGTGGTGAGTGTTACAGAGGGTGTAACGAAAGAGTGTGCGCGAGAGGATGCGCGAGAAAGGTGTGTAACGGACAGGTGCATGGGGAAAGAGTGTGCTGTCGGGAGTAAGGGTGAGTGCGTTGTCAAGAGTGGAGGTGAGAGTAGTAAGAGTGACACGGAGCGTGAGTTGGTTGTGACAGGTGAGAAAGGATGTACACCTGGAATGGAAGGATGCACACCTGGAATGGTAGAGCGTGAGTGGGAATGCACGCTGGAATTGGTAGTGAGGCACGTGGTTGGGTGTGCGAGTGAGAGCACACCTGTGATTGTCACAGAGGAGGTGACCGAGGAAGGGGCGCGAAGAGGTGTGTTGGTGAGGTGTGCGAGCGACGAATGTGTGCCAAGGTGTTCGGTGGTCAGGTGTGTGACCAAGTCGGTGAGCGGAATGAGTGTACCGAGGTGTGTAAGAAAAGGTACGACGAGGAGCATGGGAACAGCTGGAGGTATGAGCAAGAAAGGGGTAGCGTATGCTTGTAACCATGCAGGTGAAGCATCGACGGTAACCGGGGTAGAGTTTAGAACGACTTATAGCCGAAGCGGGCCCTCGGTGCGTGCCGGGCCTCGCTTTGAACGGCCGCGTCCGTGCTCCACTAGGCGGAGCTGGCAGCCCGATAGGAAGGGTCGTCATGGCGACCACTTTTTGTTGAGGCATTCCGGCAGGTCGAGATCGGGCCATGGGATGGCTCCACGCCGAGGTGGTGCGTGGGATCTCGGCCCGGGTAAACCTCCTTCCCTGCACCGAATGCGGGACGTATCCAGCCGCTGGCACCAAACAACCGGCATTCATGGCTTGGCTGTACGAAGCCGAGCTTTAGAAGTAAATTGGCGCACCGAGAGGCATTAGTGAGTAGACTGTGTGATGAGGTTAGTGTTTTGGACCCAAAATTAGAAAAAAAACAAAATTTGATGATTGGCAAAGGATTGGCAGTAATGATTGGCGGATGATGAGTAGTGATTGGCAAAATTTTTGATTTGTTGAAATTTGATGTGCAAAATTGGTAGTGAGCGATGGGCCCGGTGGGTAAGGGTGGCATCCCTGCCACCCTTCCCATATAGGGGGGGCAAATGCGCAATAGCTTATGGGGTTGATGGCAGTGAAAACTAGCCCGGGTGGGTTAGGTTATATTGTGTGTAGGGATCTAGCGAAGATGACATTAGGTGACGTTAAGGTTAGTTAGTGACTGATACCTGTAGTGGGGACGCAGGTAGATTAGTGTGGATTATAATGACGAGGGAGCGCAATAGTTTAAAGGGACGACTGGGAAGCGCAAGTTTCAGAAGGGAGTAGTTAGATGAGATGATGCTGTGTGAGAACTGGACAGGTGTGTGGAGCAGTGTGGAGCAGTGAGTGTTGTGGATCAGCGCGAATGCGCTTGGGGAGAGAAGGGTGCAGGTGGCACCAGGTGTGAGAGCACAGGTGTGCAAGTACAGGTGTGTGGAATATATGGAGTAAGTGGTACGGAGTGGTGTGCATGGTGCGAAGGTGTGAATGGGGGAAGAGTGGACCCCCATCACGGATACCCGGGGCGGGTAGTGTAAGTGTTAGGTAGAGGGTATAGGTAAATTGTGGTTGGATATTGGCATTTGTGGTGCGGTTGCAGAATGGTAATTGGATGGGTGCATTAGTGTTGTGGAAATGGCTGGGCGTGTAGCCTGTTAGTGTGTGTAGTTGGTTTGGGCACTCCACCACTGTGAGGATGTCGGCCAGGTGAGGCCGCAGGTGGGCTCTGGGAGCCGGTAGAGTTGTGGATGGGGCCCGAGGATCCGGAGGACGGACCCGGGTAGCCCAGTGCCAGAGAGGGCACCGAGTGGGGAGAGCGCCAGAGGGCCTTCCCCAGGTAGATAGGTTAGGGTGAGGAGCAGGTAAGCTCGGGTGGCAACTACAGTGGTGGAGGTGTGCAGGTGGGTAGACCTGCTGGGAGAGCTACACGTCACAGCCCAGAAATTGTGCGAAGGCACCGGGAGATGAATCGGGGGAGTGAGACCCCAAATTGAAAAGCACCACAGTTTGGTCAATGGGAATTGGTTTTTAGAACCCATAGTGTAAGAGGGCCAATGGTTTGGCAGGAGAAAGACCCCGGGTAATGTAAAGTTGTTAAAGTCATTTAGGAAATAGTTAGGATTGATGAACCTGTCGCACCATACGCAGCCACTTACCTGAGGTGATGATGATGACTCCACACCTGTGTTTTCTTTGTTCTGTGTGCAGGAAATGAGAATTGCTGTGTGGATTAGTGAGACGCATCACGACGTGGATGAGACATTGGGGTGATTCCATCTCTCCCTCCTTAGGAGGGACTGATGATGAATTGGTGATGGCAAATTTTGATGTTGAATTGGAGATGGCAAATTTTGATGAGAGTTGGAAATGGCAAATTTGATTGGTTAGGAGGGAGAGAGGACGAATTTGGTTTATGGGAGGAACGGGGAAGACAGTCGGGACGTTTGTTGATTTGTAAAGTAGATGTTTATAGGTAGTGTTGTGTTTTGTGGGTACAGTAAGGGGTAAGGGAGGGGCAATGTAGGTTACCTGGTGGGGGGGGGGGCGTACGGTAGGAACGTACCTGTCTCACCTGGTTCCCATGTGCCCCCAGTGTGCATCACCTTGTATTGCGTGCACTTTTGCGCCCTTACCACCTTACTCACTTGTCTTCTTCTTTTGTCTCCCACCTCCGAGGATCTGGCTTTGGGGCAGAGAGAGAGGAGAGAGAGGTGCTGGCTCCGCAGTTGTGGGCCTGTACTTTCGCTGCTTGCTGCCTGGATCGATACACCATATGGACCGCAATGTTTGTGGCCACCCACCATGGACCGCAGTTCTTTTGCGGCCAAGCACCACCCGTGGATGGACCTATGGGTCAACGTGGCACCTATGCCATACAGGTGAACCACTAATAGTTGGCCCCTGACGGCCACAATTTAGAAATGGACGCAGTTGGCGCCTTTCTTTATTTTTTAAGGAAGCTAGAAGGCCAAGTACCACATGAAGGCAAGACCAGCGGCAGAACATCGGCCGGCTGCGACACCACCGGTGACTATGAACATTTTATTGGTGCACCGGATGGTGCTGACTGTGTTATGGGGTGGTGCTTTTGGTGCTTGGATGGGGTGCTCTGCACATTATTAAAGGCCGTAAGGCCACAGAGCACTCGTGGGTTGGTGTATCGATGCTGGCATGCGTGCTCTCTCTCTATGCATAACATCTGCATGTGTTCCTCCAAAAACAGGTCCTGGATCGTAGTGTAAATATCAGTGTAGTCTTGTAAATAATGCTCCCTACCGGCTGTATGTTTAGTTTGAGGATTCTTTCCGCGATTCGGTTATCCTGTGGGTGTGTTTCTGTGAGGAGAAGGGTGCAACGTCGCAGGGGGACATATTTACTCATTTGTGAACATCTGTAAAACTGTCGCACTCAGGGTAGAGTTAATAGTAGCGGGAACTACATCTGAGTGCCACACTACGTAGTGTGTTCAAAAAGTATCCGACCTTTATTTTTCGTGCGTAAAAAAAAAGAAGCTAGGGAGGCGTTGATTGGTGCACGTATGTAGGCGATCCTAATGCACACGCGTGAATTTTTTCCCACCTGCAGAAGCTGTCATTCGACGGCAGACCGCCGATGAGTGAGGACATGTAAGTGAGCGCCGTCGGATTTTCGTTTTTGACAAAATGACGGAAAAACTTGAACGCTACTGCATCAAATTTTGTGTTTTTTGGCCTCGGGGATGTTGGATGCTTCCATTGTGATGACTGCAACTTGGTTTCTGGGTCGTACCCATAAACCCAGGACTCATCGCCAGTGATCAATGTGTTGAGGAAGCTGGGATCGCTGTTCACCGTCTCCAGCATGTCCTGTGCGATCTCCAAACGGAGTTGCTTCTGCTCAATCGTTAGCAGCTTTGGTACGAACTTCGCTGAGATTCTCCTGAAGCCCAAATCCTCCTTCATAATGGAATGAACGGTGTTGAATCTTGCGGATCGTTTCCACTTGGGAATCGCCAAGCTTTACACAAAATTTGATGCAGTAGCGTTGTTCAAGTTTTTCCGTCATTTTGTCAAAAACGAAAATCCGACGGCGCTCACTTACATGTCCTCACTCATCGGCGGTCTGCCATCGAATGACAGCTTCTGCAGGTGGGAAAAAATTCACGCGTGTGCATTAGGATCGCCTACATACGTGCACCAATCAACGCCTCCCTAGCTTCTTTTTTTTTACGCACGAAAAATAAAGGTCGGATACTTTTTGAACACAGTAGTAAAGTAGGTAAAAATTTATCGGGTCGGGATGCCCCGAGGTAGAGAAGGGTGCAATGTTGCGGATATGGGATTTGGCCTCCATCCATATCCGCTTGTAAATATTCCCCTATTTCCCCAATACTCCCCAACGATCCCCAATCCCCCATTCCCTAGTCCCATTGTCTGTAAACAACACTCTGTAGCCCCGACCTTCCCCTTTTTCCCCCATTAAATGTCGTGCCCAGGTTCACCGCATCTCACGTAGACAACTATAGGACATCTTGCTAGTTATTCTTAGTCTATGTCAGTTAAGGACTCGTTTCCATTAATTCTGACTCTTCGTTGCACCAGAATGTGATTGTATGGCACCAGTAGTGAGTTTAGGACCTCCCAATACCTCCCCGCATCTCTTCCTCATGAAACAACAACACCAACAACAACAACAGCGGCGCGGGGAGTGCGCGTCCTCACTCCGGCTTGGTTAGCCGCCATTGACCATGTGCTCCGACGGGGTTACCACGCAGGGGCTCACTGTCAGCTCCTCGTCAAGGGCGGAGCCCGGTAACCCCCCGCACCCAATAAGAAGCGGCGGACCGATTCCATCTGGGGCGGAGCTAACGAGCCGAGGGCGTGTCACTCCCCGCTGGACATGCGCGTGAAGACGGAGGTGACGTCAGATGCGCCTCAGCTTGGAGAGAAAAGGACGCCACCTCCAGCGCGACGACACCTCCCCGCATCTCTGGACCGGACCGGGTCGATTCTGCCCCTGAGCCAAGGTGCACCTTGAGCCATCGACTGCCTGCCCTCCCCTGCCATCAATCCCTGTGTGAGTCAGTCTTGTCCCGTTTGTCTGTGGTCTGTCGGGATTTAGATAAGACCGTGTATAAGTGCCCACCTTTCTGTGCTGTACCTCTTGTGCCGTGTAATCTAAACGTTCTGCATACCCCATATTATATCCTCCTCCGGAGGTCTTGAGAACTGTACCCCTAGTGTCGTGTCATTTAACCCAGCCGTTGTGTCCTTTCCTTCATTGATCTAGCGTAGCGCGATTCGGCCAACGTTCGAGTATAATCGGGTAACTTGTGCGAACATGGCGGCCATTCCGCTCGGCCCAGCATAACATCTTAATAAGTCGTGTCCGTAACAATATATATTGCTGCCCGATAAACGGGCTTTTCAGAATACCTGAGCTGTTTTGTTTCAATAAAGCAACTCGGACGAATTCCGTCTTTGGTCGCGTCAATTCTTTCGACTCGCGTTGGAGCGCAGCTCCTTCAATATTTCAAAACGTTGTGGACAGATGACAAAACTTGGTGAATGAGTTGGTTCGGAGACGAGAACCAGCGATTAGATTTCGGTTCAGGTGCAGATCCAGATCTGACCTATCAGTGGATACACAACGTAAACTTTTCATTCAGGTGGAGGTATGCTGTCTACCGAGTGCCATTCTAATTAAGATGTGTGATGAAAACGATGAAGAAAGTTTGACAAAGTCAGACTCTGAGGCTCATTATTCCGAGAGTGCACATCCAAATGGATTCCATGAGCAACCCTGTGTGAGCTAGACTTTCTTATATGAAGAAATTATACTCAACGACCTTGGGAATTGAGCTGCAGGTAGCAAATCTCACAGAATACACTTGAAATTAAACAATACCTGTGGGATCTTATTGGTAAAGTCTGTTACGAATACTAAAATCTTCCAGCACGAGCTTGGGTGCTTCGGACATCTCTATTATAGCAATCCAATAATAGGACCCCATTTCATGGATTAACACTTTGATATCACAAACTCAACCATTGTGTATACTAGCGTGACTCGGCGCGCTTCGCGCGCGTCACCACACGTCGTTTCAGAGAGGTAGGTATATTTGACCATTTCGGTGTCTTTTGGGTTTCATGGTGTTTTGGGTCTTCAGGGCCATTTGGGTCTTCAGGGTGCTTTGGGTCTTCGGGGTGTTTTTGGGTCTTCGGGGTGTTTTTGGGTCTTCGGGGTGTTTTGGGTCTTCGGGGTGTTTTGGGTCTTTGGGGTGTTTTGGGTCTTCGGGGTGTTTTGGGTCTTTGGGGTGTTTTGGGTCTTTGGGGTGTTTTGGGTCTTCGCGGTCTTTTGGGTGTTCGGGGTCTTTTGGGTCTATTGGGTATTCGGGGTGTTTGGGGTCTTCGGGGTGTTTTGGGTCTTCGGGTATTCAGGGTCTTTGGGTATTCAGGGTCTTTGGGTATTCAGGGTCTTTTTGAGCCTCTGAAGGGCCTTGAAGGGTATTTTAGGTCTTCGGGGTGTTTTGGGTCTTCGAGGTGTTTTGGGTCTTCGGGGTGTTTTGGGTCTTCGGGGTGTTTTGGGTCTTCGGGGTGTTTTGGGTCTTCGGGGTGTTTTGGGTCTTCGGGGTCTTTTGGGTGTTCGGGGTCTTTTGGGTCTTTTGGGTATTTGGGGTCTTTTGGGTATTCGGGGTCTTTTGGGTGTTTTGGGTCTTCGGGGTGTTTTGGGTCTTCGGGATGTTTTCGGTCTTCGGGGTGTTTTGGGTCTTCGGGTATTCAGGGTCTTTGGGTATTCAGGGTCTTTTTGAGCCTCAGGGCCTTGAAGGGTATTTTGGGTCTTTGGGGGTCTTTGGGGTATTTTGGGTCTTCAGGGGTATTGGTGGTCTGAAGGGTCTTGGGGGAATTAAAGGGTCATCAAAGGTCTGAGGGGTCTCAGCAGTCTTAACGCAATTAAGACGGTTAATTAAGAGGGTGTTAATTTTATTTGAAGAAGAAGACGTTTTCGTCGCATATAAACATACATACAAAGCGACATAACCATATACGTTTGCTCTATTATAATAAGATAACACTTATTATAGCGATAATAAAAAGGAGAAAAAGACTGAAAATGTTGTAGCCTCCGTGGTTTTAAAAATACCTTTATAGCTTTAAAATGGAATTTTACCTACCATTATGTTGTCCAATAAATATTTATACACATCAACAGAATAACCACCAGTCAGCCATCTTTGATCAGATTGCAAGAAAAAATAAACAATGGCCACCAGTCAGCCATCTTTGATCAGATCGCGAGAAAAAATGAACAATGGCCACCAGTCAGCCATCTTTGATCAGATCGTGAGAAAAAATGAACAATGGCCACCAGTCAGCCATCTTTGATCAGATCGCGAGAAAAAAAAGTGAACAATGGCCACCAGTCAGCCATCTTTGATCAGATCACGAGAAAAATTGAACAATGGCCACCAGTCAGCCATCTTTGATCAGAATGCGAACAGAAATGAGCTGCAATGGCCGCCAGTCGGCCATCTTTGGTCAGATTACAAAACGAAATATTCTGCATATGTATACTCTCATGTATGGTCTTTGTGCCAAATCTGAACAAAACTGGTCCCTGCATGTCTGAGAAATGGTGAGTGTGGATATGTTTAAAATAACAAAATGGACGCCAGTCAACCATTTCGGAAAAATAAATGACATGCATATGTTAGCCGTCATTCTTTATCTGTATGCCACATTTGAACAAGATCGGTAAATGCATGTCCGTCCGATAAATGGTTGAGGACATGTTCAACATTGGGTTTGCACAACTAAAATGGCCGCCAGTCTACCAGTCGGCCATCTTTGATCAGATCGTCAAACTAGAACGGCACTCAGTGGAGAGCATTACCTTTCGCCTTGTGAACAGTTGAAGTTTTGTATCCCAATGGCAGGCCGGATCTGGATTTGGACCTAAACCAAAATCTAATTGGCTTGTTCTTGTCACCTAACCAACTCGTTCACCAAGTTTTTTTTTGTTTTTTTTTGTATACTGAATCGAGGCTCGTGAAAGAGCTAACATTTACTTCACAAACAAATCAACCACACAAACAAAATATATAAAAAGAGGGAGCGGAGGACAAGATGGGGAGAGAAGGATAAGCACACAAACACAACATTTGAGAGCAGGGAGATGTGTGGGAGAGAGAGGGCTTGGGGGGAGGAGGCGTGGGAATGGGGGGGTGGGGGGGGGGGAGGGTGGGAGAAGTATAAAACAACAAGGACACCAAGGACTTCCAGGACAGAAGTTGGTATTTCAAAAAAGTGGAATTGGGGTGAAATTAGCGGGGGTAGAAAAGATCAAGGTTTTGGATGGGGGAAGATAAGAGATGGTGGTGAACAGCTGTTTTAAAGACCTGGAGGGTGGAGTGGGATTGAAGAGAGTGAGGGAGTTTGTTCCAGAGGCGGGAGAAAAGAGGAATGAAGGAGTGAAGGTGAGCAGAGAGTCTTGATTTTGTCAGTTTAACCACAAGAGGGTTGCAGGCAGATCTTGTGCGACCTGTAGGAATATTTGCGGGACAGAGCCCAGAGAGAGCTGGGGGGGGGGGGGGGCAAGGCCAGAGAGGAGTCGGTAGAAGACAGAAAGTCCACCAACCTGCCTGCGGTGAGTGAGTGAGAGGCCCTTGGAGTTAGCTTCATCGCGGGAGATTCCAATGATTCTGAATGCTTTGGTTTCAACAGCGTGAAGACGAGCTAGGTGTGAGGCAGGAGCACCAGCCCAGAGGGGAGAGCAGTATTCCATTGAGCTGCGGATGAAAGCCTTGTATGTGGTGAGGAGCTCAGGTGTGCCAAGTGTTACATATTTATGTGAATGTATGTGAATTACCATTCAGGTCTTTGCTTATCCATGTGTAGTAGATTAAGGGTTGTTGTGGTTGGAGGGTCAGGAGCCCTTCTGAAAAAGAAACCGGAAACGGAAGAGGAAAGACACGAGGAAGAAAAGCGACGAGTATTCTTCTTCCTCGCCCCGCTCCGACGAAAGGGGGAATTTGATATTGAGCCGTGTGGAAAAGCGGCGTTCCCGAGCCCGTCTGGCGAGAGGAGTTACCGGGACGGATACCTGCCCGGTGGACGTCAAACTGTCGTGTGGCCATGCACCGACCCAGCGTTTGGCACCGTTCGCGACACCGTCTAAAAAGACGCGTACGGGTCGCACGTTGGGGCCTAACACGCCTTGCAAGCGGCGTGGGGCTTTTGGCTTGCTTTCCCGTACCCGCTTCGCGTGGCCACGAGGGGCTGCAGCCGTGGTGCCTGGTACGATACCTGCCCGGTGGAAACACGTCCACCCGGGGTTCGTTCAACCGCCCGAGTGCGGCGACGCCGACCATCATCTTGGTCAGGAGGGGCCCAGAGACATTGTGCGGGACCGAGACCAAAAGGGGGTCGTGAGTACCAACGGGGACACACATATATAAGATGGCCATCTTAATCATATAGGGATTTGATTGTGGATTGGGAATTGTTGATGGTTGTTTGTTGTTGATTGCTCGGGGAAAATCTCCGTGGTTGTATCATTGAAATTGTATGGTATCACTACCATTGAAATATATCCTTGAACATCAGTTTTCTCTTGGGTGGAATTCCTATGGATTGCGTGGCGAAAGCGCATATATAATACAACTTTCTGGCGAAGTTCCTCTCACGGTCCGGGGGTCACCGAGACCAGGTATTCACCGAGGGGACCACGTAACGCAATTGGGTCTACGTCCGGGATTTAAAATTGTATAACATAATAAAATAATAGTTTTTTATTAATAAAAATTAATTAATTAATTATTAATTGGTAAATTTTTTGAGAAATTGGGGTAAAGTCTTGGGTGAAGGTTAACAGGTGTTAACGATAGGCACCATGGCGTTTGTGGCACAGAACTTTGTGGTAACCCCGAGTGAGGCACAGTTCCGAGCGTTACTAAAGTCGGACCTCTTGAAATTGGCCAAACATTTTAACTTGGAGGTCCGAACTAATTTGAGGAAGGCAGAGTTGCAGACCACGGTGATACAGTCTATGGTGGGATTAGGAACATGGGACGAGTTAGCCTGGGAGTGGCTACCCGAAGAACCAGAAGACGTTGAGCTCCGGAAACTGGAGTTGCAATTACGGAGCCAGGAACGGATTAAAGAAGAAGAAAGGAAAGCAGAAAAGGAAAGAGCAGAAGAAGAAAGGAAAGCAGAAAAGGAAAGAGCAGAAGAAGAAAGGAAAGCAGAAGAGAGGAGAGAAGAGAAACAAGCAGAGGAAAGGAGAGTGGAACGAGAACTCCAGGAAAGGTTAGAAGGGAGAAAAGCAGAGGAGAGGAGAGCTGCAAGGGACCTCGAAGCAGAGGAGAGAAAAGCGGAAAGGGAATTAAAGGAACGTGACATGGAGCTTCAGCAGGAAATTAAATTCAAGGAGCTGGAGTTAATGAGAGAACGGGGAGAGGTACCACCCTTGCTGACGGGGTCGACACCTAACCAGAAAATCTGGGATGTGGGCAGACATGTGAGGCTGGTTCCACCGTTCAGGGAAAAGGAAGTCGCGAAATTTTTTCCACACTTTGAGAAAGTGGCTCGACAATTAAACTGGCCGGAGGAGGCCTGGACCATACTAGTGCAAAGTGTGCTGGTGGGAAAAGCTCAAGAGATTTATTCGGCGCTACCAATGGACCAATGTGCAGATTATGAGGTACTGAAGAAACACATCCTCAAAGCCTATGAGTTGGTTCCGGAAGCTTACAGGCAAAAATTCAGGAATGCCAGGAAGAGGGAGAGTGAGACCCATGTGGAATTTGCCAGAGTGAAAGAAAACATGTTTGATCGGTGGTGTGAGTCAAAAGGAGTCGGGAAAGACTTCGAAACATTGCGTGACTTGATCCTGGTGGAGGAATTTCAGCAGTGTGTCCACGAGGACATCAAAGTGTACCTGCAGGAAAAGAAAGTACCAAAGTTGTGGGACGCAGCCACCATGGCAGATGATTATGCCTTAACCCACCGAATAGGGGTCCACGAACCTAACTCCTCGCCTAGATCTCCGCAGGGGAGGTGGGGAACAGCAGGTGCGGAGAACGACCATACATGGCGGCGGCCTCGAGAGGATTATGGGGACAACGCGGATACCCCACCTGTTCGAAATCAGAGGGATGCGGGCCCAAGACAAACTTATAGTTCGGGGGGCCCGAGGCAGACCACGAGTTTTTCCTACGGGCCTACTTGCGCTTTTTGCAAGAAACCTGGACACTTGATGTCCAGTTGTTACCGCATGAAAAGGGAAGACCCAGAGCGGAGTCCGACTATTACGACTCCAAATGCAATGGCCATTGTGAGAAAGCGCCATCAAAAGGGTTACCAACCATTTATTTCAGAGGGGTTTGTGTCACGGGATGGAGCCTCGACTAACCGGAAACCGGTTAGGATATTGAGGGACACAGGGGCACATCAATCTTTAATGCTTGAAGGCATTTTGCCATGGTCCGAGGAGACGGCAACGGGGGATAGTGTTCGTTTACAGGGGATCGGGGGCGGTGTTAGTGCTCCACTTCATGTCATCCATTGGGAGTCCGATTTGGTGTCAGGACCGGTCACCGTCGGTTTACAAGCCACGCTTCCTGTAGAGGGTGTTTTTATGGTTATCGGGAATGATTTGGCCGGGGGTCAAGTTTATGGTAACCTGAGGGTTGGTAAAGAGCCCAGCAGGGAAAATAACACCACACCAGCTCGGGATGGCGACGAAAGTGCCAAGTTATTTGTAGGGGGACTGAACTTCAAAACAGAGGAAGAAGTTCTGACCTCTGTCTTCAACAGATATGGGCCGCTGGTGGAAGTGCGGTTGGTAAGAGACTGGGAAACGCAACAGTCAAGAGGGTTCGGCTTTGTCACGTTTGCCAGCACAAAAGACGCCAGAGAGGCAGAGAAGAATTGGAATGGCAAGGATTTGGAGGGTCGGACCATAACAGTAGGGAAGGCATTTCGTAGGCGTCGAGAGGTCTACAGGAGAGGACAACTGGGCGGTAGTTTTGGTGGTGGCCGCAATCAATATTATTATGGAGGCTCCCTGAGTTACGGCAGCTCCCGAAGGAAGGATTGGCAAAGTAGTGGCCGAGAAGGAGACCGCTATTCATGGGACTACAGGGACAAGTGGTCCCACCATAATTATTCGGGAAGTTCTGAGAAGTTGAAGCACTGAATGCGGCGGAGCCGCCGAGCCAAGATTCCTACACGGATTAACCGTGAACGCCGTTCCTAAAGGCGTCCATGTAGTGAACTTTCATGCACGGACTAACCGTGAACTCCACGTTCCTCAAGGCGCCCATGTAGAGAACTTTCCTGCACGGACTAACCGTGAACTCCACGTTCCTAAAGGCATCCATGTAGTGAATACTCGGCTTGGCCTCCCGGAAAAAGTGCTATCGAGTTGCTTAACTTTGGATCTTTGATCAACCCCTTAACCTTCATTCACAAGAAACTGACGGTCAAAGTCAGAGGGTCATGAGATGGAGTTTGATTTGGCAGGGACAATGTTGTTGCTGGTGCTTAGTCCAGAGTGAGTAATCTGGAGGGGTTGTGGTGAAATTTTGGTTGCTTTATTTTTAAGTGATAACTGTGCCCGGGGGGAACTGATAAGGTGGGGGGGTTGAGTTATCTGGTTTGTTTCTCCAAATTGGCCGGCAAAGAAAGTTTTCGCTGGGTTCAAACTTTCTTTCTTGAAGGGGGGGAGTGTTACATATTTATGTGAATGTATGTGAATTACCATTCAGGTCTTTGCTTATCCATGTGTAGTAGATTAAGGGTTGTTGTGGTTGGAGGGTCAGGAGCCCTTCTGAAAAAGAAACCGGAAACGGAAGAGGAAAGACACGAGGAAGAAAAGCGACGAGTATTCTTCTTCCTCGCCCCGCTCCGACGAAAGGGGGAATTTGATATTGAGCCGTGTGGAAAAGCGGCGTTCCCGAGCCCGTCTGGCGAGAGGAGTTACCGGGACGGATACCTGCCCGGTGGACGTCAAACTGTCGTGTGGCCGTGCACCGACCCAGCGTTTGGCACCGTTCGCGACACCGTCTAAAAAGACGCGTACGGGTCGCACGTTGGGGCCTAACACGCCTTGCAAGCGGCGTTGGGCTTTTGGCTTGCTTTCCCGTACCCGCTTCGCGTGGCCACGAGGGGCTGCAGCCGTGGTGCCTGGTACGATACCTGCCCGGTAGAAACACGTCCACCCGGGGTTCGTTCAACCGCCCGAGTGCGGCGACGCCGACCATCATCTTGGTCAGGAGGGGCCCAGAGACATTGTGCGGGACCGAGACCAAAAGGGGGTCGTGAGTACCAACGGGGACACACATATATAAGATGGCCATCTTAATCATATAGGGAATTGATTGTGGATTGGGAATTGTTGATGGTTGTTTGTTGTTGATTGCTCGGGGAAAATCTCCGTGGTTGTATCATTGAAATTGTATGGTATCACTACCATTGAAATATATCCTTGAACATCAGTTTTCTCTTGGGTGGAATTCCTATGGATTGCGTGGCGAAAGCGCATATATAATACAACTTTCTGGCGAAGTTCCTCTCACGGTCCGGGGGTCACCGAGACCAGGTATTCACCGAGGGGACCACGTAACACAAGGAAGGCCTTCGCACGATGGAGGATGCCCAGTCGGCGACTGGCTTTGGAGGCCAGATTTGAAATGTGGTTTTCCCAGGAAAGATCATGGCAGATAGTGAGCCCCCAAAAGCTTGAGTGACAGAACTTCTTGGAGAGGATTATTCAGAAAGTGGATGGGAGGGTTGTCCAGTCGGTCTTTTCGGAGAGACATCGTAAGAGTGTGAGATTTGTCAGGATTGAAAGACATGTTCCACTTGTTTGCCCAGTCTGTGATTTTGTCCAGGTCTGCAAAGAGTGAGGAGGCTGCAGACTGCCGATCTGAGGGATGAAGAATGGAGTGACAGAGAGTAGAGTCATCAGCAAAGAGATAGAGAGGATTTTCAAGAGAGTCAGAGAGATCATTGATGAAGACCAGAAAAAGCACAGGGCCCAGAACACTGCCTTGGGGAACTCCAGCCTGAACAGGAAGAGGAGATGAGAGAAACCCATTCAGGGCCACACGGTGACTACGACTAGAGAGGAAGTCCGCCAGCCATGCATGGAGATTTCCATGGATACCAAAAGAGGACAGTTTGGTGAGCAGAGCGGGGTGCCAGACCGTGTCGAAGGCACGTGATATGTCAAGGGAGACAGGTCTAATTTCCTGTTTGGTATTGAGGACCTCCATCCACTTTTGAGAAAGTAGAAGCAGCATGTCCAGAGTAGAGTGACCAGGTCTGAAACCAAATTGATGATCAGAGATCAAGCCATTGGAGAAGAGGAAAGGTTTCAGATATGAAGAGGGAGACAGATAAGAAAGTTCGGTCCTGAGAACGAAGAGAAATTGTTTCCTGGCTCTCCTGAGGGTGGACACACACTTGTTTCGGGCTTTGTGAAAGGAAATGAGATTTCCTTCCGTTGGATTTGCTTTCCAGGAGACGAAAGCAAGTTGTTTCTGGGCAATAGCCTCACCACAAGATTCCGTGTACCATAGACGGGAGGAAGGGTATGACAACTGAAGACGAGATGGGATAAATCTGTGCATGAGAGAGAGCAATTTACTTTGGAAGAATTCCCAGGATGAGTTGATGTCAGAGGCGGTAGAGATGGGAGACCAGTCCAGATGATGGATGGCTGCTTGAAGACCGTGCAAGTTGGCCTGAGTGAAATGCCAGACTCGTCGACGCTGAGGAGGCTCTCTGAGAATGGTCAGAGAGATGTCCACTTTAACAAGCACATGATCAGATGAGCCGATTGGAGCAGAAGAAGAGCAGCAGACATTTTCAGGGAAGATAGTCATAACCAAGTCCAGAAGAGAAGATGCTCCGTTGACTGAGATCCGGGTCGGGAAATTGACAGATTGTGTCAGTCCCAGTGAGTCACAGAAGTCCTTTGCTGAAGAACCATGGCTGGTGAGAGAGGTACCCACACCCAGCCAACTGGCATGGTGACAACTGAAATCACCACATATGAGGAAGAGAGAGTTGGGATGGGTAGATAGAAGTTGGTCCATATTATCAGACAGCGAGATGTAGATGGAGTCATCACTGTTTGGTGGACGGTACAACACACATGTGAACAAAAGGTGGGAGCGAAGGGGAAGCCGTAGCCAAAGGGATTCCTGGGGGTGAGGTGGAGAGAGGGCAGTGCAGGGCCAGTGAGGAAGAGATTTTTTAAATAAAGATAGCAACCCCACCTCCAGGACGAGGCTCAGGTCTATCATACCGGATGAGGGAGTAACCTGGGAGAGATACCAAGGAATCAGAGACATCATGAAGGAGGAAAGTTTCTGTTAAGCAGATCACGTCTGGTTTGTCAGAAGCAACCTGTATGGAGAGATCAGTCAAGTTTGAGCGAAGGCCCTGTAGTGCAGCGGCATAGCAAACCAATTGTGCATTTTGTGATGGAAGCACCAAATTTGGCAGAATGATAGAATATTATATGGAGAACATTTTCAGATATGGAACCACTTTGGAATTCACCCCAATGTGGCCGCCATATTGGATTTCAAAATGGCGGCTTAAAAATCTTTAATTACAAATATTTCTGGTTCTATACCAGCTACAGCCTTGATTTTAGTGTCTGGATGTACAAACTTGAGGTCAAGGAATTGAATGGTTCTACTTAGAAGTTGATTTACTGACGCCATATTGGATTCCAAGATGGTGGCTTCCGAAAATCTGCTGACCGATATCTCTGGTTCTATGCCAGCTAGATACTTGATTCTGGTGTCTAGATGTACATTTCTGAGGTCAATGAATTGAATGGTTGTATTGAAATATGTTTTAATGCACATAAGCAACTGATAATCCCATATTACGTACATTGTATACACACGTTCAGCAAGAGAACTAGCGAGCGTATTGCATCAAGTCATGCCAAGTGTCACAGTTCCAACTCAATGTGAGCAGTCACCATCACAGGCACACAGTGCTGTGCATTTCAGAGCCGCTTTCTTGCACTTGCATCTCCCACTGCAACCGTTTTCGCACCCACAACAGATGAGTTCATAGCAGGATTTGGCAGCTTCTGGTAGTGTTGTCCACAGAGGATCGAACTGTCCGTCATTGTCCACCCACCCCCAGTCGCATGGTGATGGGAGATAGCAGTGTGGGACAAGAGACTGTCCCCAACAATGTCCACCCTGGTAAGTTGCTCTCTTCACGTGTTGTACAAGGGCGGCCTGTGTTGGAGGTATTGCTTCAATGGATCGAGATTTCTTTGCAAAGAGTTTCTTTCTTGCCAGATTCACCTCAGAACATGTGCATGTGCGGTCGTACAGAAGCACTACGTATCTCTCCAGGGTTGCCAGTGTATCCTCAGGGATCTCACTTGGTGCAGATGCCAGGTCCAGGAATGCATTGGTCACTTCTGGAAAAGTTTCCCATACTGCCCATGCTGTTTTCTTGCCACGACCTGCAAAGCTCGAGACGGTATCACACCCTGTGATTGCATGGAAGATTGGCAGTGCCTTGGCTTTGTCTGGTCCCAGGGTAGCAGACAGCTCGTGTGCTGCTATGTAGCGGAAGTTCTTTCCGGTTCCAAGCGCTAACCAGAGTTCGTCCACTACCTCATTAAGCTCCTGGGCCATCCACACAGCGAGAACCACCACATCTGTGTCCACGGTGCGGATGAGTACTCTGCGGTGTCCAGATTTCATAGCAGCTGCTGCGTGGAGCATCATGCGCGTGTCTGCTTCCTCGTGATTGCACGGGGCCAAAGCGGCTGTGTCTGCACATGGTGGTACAGCAATGACCTGTTGGTGTAAGCATGAACAATACCGTGATGTAAATTAAATGTGAATTCCTTTGGTGTAGGTGGTCACGAATAAAACCTGACATGAATCTGCATAACATTTATTAATTTATTTCAGTACATTATTTCAAGTACATAAATACAGGGCAATTATTATTATTATTATTATTATTATTATTGTTATTTACTTGGCATCAAACACATGAAATCATACAATATGACATTGCACATATAACAGTAGCCTGTTCATGTACACTCCCCCAAGATGCCAGGAAAGAAAAAAGCAATTCAAGAACACTATGGCCAATAGGCCTTTCTTAACAATTTGAGGGAGTGTACCGTGGACAGCTAAAGATTATATATACAATACAAAATATTATTCCGAATAGATAATACAAATCGGGATTATATAATCAAAATTAAATTATATGAAAAGAATACACATATGTGGGTAAGAATTTACTCTACAACAGCATAAATCAATAATACATTGTATAATATGTACTGAAACCACAGAAGATTGTACACACACTCTCAAACACACAAGCAGGCACGCACCCACTCTCACCACCCAGACACATACACACACTTTCACTAACACACACTAACATACATCATGCACATTACCTGTTCACCGTCAGTAGCAATCAGCTGTTTGTCTGGCACATCGATGGACTCCGTGACCTGCTTAGACAGAAAGCTGAAGAGTTCCTCCTTGTTCTCGTCGACACGGAGGAAACTGTGCCAGTTGCCTGGTAGGAGGGCAGAGCCAGTGACACGTCTGCGTATTCCCTTGCCTCTGTTGGTCCTTGCAGTTGCCTTCAGGCTGCCTGACTTTGCATAGCGGTCCCACACTAGATCGAGACGAGATCGATGTTGAAGCTGTGACATAATGTATGGAACGAATACTTTTGTGGCATAGTCAAGAAATGTTTTGGTCTGGCCTGGGCTCAGCATTTGAACTATTACAGCTCCATCGAGGATCACAGAAGATACTTGTGGTGGGTCCGACTTTGTTTCGACAAGCTGTTCTAAGGGCTGCAACAAGTCAGCTTTGGAACCAAAGCGGCGCTGTCCATTTTGCGAGAGTGCTGGCGGATGTGCGCTGTTCTCATGTTTGAAGAACTGCTCGAGACCCCCATCTCTGGTTTGGCATGCGATGTATAGTCTGGAGAAGAGCTCTGAATCACTCTTTGCAGAGGCTACTTGTTGTTTGCTCTTCTGGGCAGCTTTGACCTTGATGGATGAAAACAACGGGAGTTTGTTGCGTTTGATGACATCATTGAGTGGCTTGGATCTGTCTGCCAGACGTTCCTTCTCAAATGAATGGAACTGATCTCTCCCAATCTGTACAGCTGTACGCACAGTATCTACAACAGCTGGGCCCAAGATCTCCAGTGTGCCCAGGACCAGCAAATCTGTGCTTTCTTCTTCAAAGGGGCTGCCCATCTCTTCGATGACTGTTGTCAGTGCACGGACATCTTGGACGAACTTCTTCTGCACACTGTCGGTTTGCTCATGGTGGTGGGTGTGCTCTCCCCTTTGGCGCAGTTGCTGTGAGGTCTCAAATTCTGTGATGACCCGAGCAACTTCGGGGCCAGCCACCATCCACCGTCGAAGGGCACTTGGATTTTCAGTTAGGCCCACTGCCCCGCCATCGCCTTTGACCGTGGCATTGTTTTGTTCATGAGCCTGGTCTAGGGAGATGGCGGAGAAAGCATGCCTAGTCTTCTTGGATGTGAAGTGCCCCGCATGGAACTTGGCAGCAACATCTGGGTGTTTCTCTGCAATGCCAACCATGTCCCTGATGTGGACTGGTAACCAGCGAGCATAGTGGATATGGTCCAATGCAGCGAACCATGTAGCTAGCTCTGGTAGGGTGTCCATGTACAGCGTGAAGTTGGACTCTCTCAGTGAACGTATGTAGAGGAGTATACAGAGCTCCAGGTTAAGTACAGTGGCCCAGTACTGAAACTGTGGACATGCCGCTGCTCTCTGGTCACACCATGCCTCGAACTCCAATGGTTCCTCATCTCTTGCAGTTGCTCTTTCGTTGTATATGTCATATGCACGATGCTGCAGTATGTGTAGGGCAGCAACAGTTACTTGGTGGGCGCGTCTTGTACGGCTGACGTGAGCTGCACGCAAGAAGGAGTCTGCTGTGCCAGCTGTTGCTATCTCTGCCTGAACCAATGCCTGTGTCCAACCGCTGTCTTGCAGCCAGTCTCCTGCTGTCTTCAAAGCTGCCATCTCTGTGTGTAGACCACCCATCATGACCACAAAGAGATCTTCACCATGTGTGTCTGGCCAGTTCCATTGCACCTGCTTGGCGATCGCATAAAGTGGTTGGTCCAGTGTGACGACGGGTATCTGTCCAGGGTTTAGCTCATTGATCGCTGCTTTCACGACATCCATGGCATGGCGGATCATTGGCACTGAGTGGGCTTGGTCATGGAAGAGGGGAAGCAAGGCAGTGGGTGTGACTGTGATACTAGTATCCTTGGCCGATTGGTTCTCTGCGTGATGTGCAGCCCAAGAAATGTTTCCTGGATTCTGTGTGTCACCACTGTCACATGCATCCTTCACAGTCTGGAGCCACCTCTTCTCTTTATCCAGTTCAGCTTGTGCAGGATTCCTCTGCAGCGACGCCTGGGTTCCAGCTGGTACAGGGTGGCTTTTGGCAAGTGAACTAACTGGTTGTACATCTGTGTAATACCGTGGAAGGTCCTCCACAGTTTTGACATTTGAGACACCCCCGATGATGACAATACCTCGGTCTGTGCCTTGATTGTCATAGTCTGGATGTTGTATCAATGAAATACCAGTTCCGTGGAAGGAGTCGTGTGCTGTCGTGGAACTGGGATTGTGGTCTATATTATCCACAGCTGATGTGGTGAACACTCCACCGCGGAGCTTTGGGGGACAGACCACCTTCTCCGCCCGAAAGCGCTGACAGACCCCGTTCCCCAGCTCTGCAGAGATCCGTAGCACTCTATCATAGGCAATGCTGATCCCTAGTCCAGATAATGTGTCAACCAGTTCCCTCTTTCTCGTATGGGCTTGAAGCATCAAGCCAAGATATATTGGCAAAGGAGTCTCTTGACTAATGCTGTGTCGTACGTCTGTGCCTGCACCTCTCCTCTCATGCTTCACACTGTTGTATTTGAGAAGTTGAGCTATTGTCACAGACGCCGATGCCGATGACTGACATGCCTGATCTTTGATGCCTGCGCCCTCTAAAATCATGGAGACCATTGTCAGCAGCAGTTGTGGCACAGACTCTTCTTGACATTTGTTTGAGAAGGACCCATTGAAAGGCTGAGATGACTGGAACATATCCTTCCTTATAATCCCTGCAGCTCGTGCCAGGTGCACAACATCACTGTCAATATCATGTTGACATGCCTTGGCTAATGCACTGCCAATGTCTTCCTGAAACACCAGCAGGACATCTCTTCCCTGCCTGTGCTCCTGCAGATCAGGGAAGTGTGCCAGGATACGCTCCTTGAGTCTGGTTGTATGGACTCGTGTTTCCAGCACAACTCCGAACTGTTCCATTCTCATTGTGTAGAGCTTGGTGAGGTCTGCCATCTTGAATACAGGAGCAGTGTCTTCTTCTTTAGCAGTTTCCTCTATGTACGTTACCAGTTCAGCAAGGACTATTGCTGAAATGACATCTACCGTGCTCTGGCTTTGCTCAGCAAGCTTTTTTGCTGCGCTCACGCGGTTGTATAGGGATGTCAAACATTTCTTATGGTACTTGGCCTCTCTTGCGACCATGTCCCCAGCACTCAGTTGGGCTAACAAAGTGGTATCCTGAAGAAACTCTGCAGCCTTGCGAACGTGTTTATCTAGTTCCAATGTCGCTGCTTGATGAAACTCCAAACCAAGCTCTTGCTGGCAGAAGAAGCACAAATTGTCGCATATGCTATCAACACAAGCTGCCTGAGACCTAGTAAGCTTGTACTTATCTGTGATTGTACTGGGGATAGGGCTTCCCTCTGAATGACTTCTCTTCTGTACCCGCTGTAGCTTGGTAGTGTTATATTTCACCCTGCATGACTTGTGCCACTTGGCTTGGTGGGCAGCTAGAGTGGCAGCTATCCCTTGGCCTTCATCCAGTCGTTGCAAGTCCACGTCTTGTGGCAGCTTGCCTAGTTTATTGAATGCTGATAGATTGTCTTCAAGTGTCTTGTATCCAGCACCTGCATCAGTTCTTTTCGTGACAGCAGGACACTGTAGGGACTCTCCTATATCAACTTGACACAGAACACAGAGTTCCCAGTCCAGTGGCGTCTTTGGCGTTGAAGTTACATGCTTGGTAACATGAACTAACTTGAACTGCTTCGACATGATTGAAACCTGGATGGAGCAAACAAACAAAAAAGTCGTTTAATTAGGGGTTAATCAACGGACCAGCATGTTTTATCTACAGGACAATACACGACCCCCCCTGAAATTTGACACCAAATGACCTCTTTTAGGGGTATTTTTGGCCGAAATTTTCAAATTTTTCACTCCCCAGACCCCTAGATGTTCCCTTGAGCTCAGAATCGCCGCTGTAATGTGTCTACTGATGTTAGAAAAGATATAGGGTGAATGGGGCAATAATTGTGCCTGTAGGATTTGTTTCCGCCACCCCCCCTAAGGGTTACAGATTTTTAAAGCCGCCATTTTGAAATCCAATATGGCGGCGACCTTGGGTCAATTTCAAAGTGGTTCCATATCTGAAAATGTTCTAAATATAACATTCTATCATTGTGCCAAATTTGGTGCTTCCATCACAAAATGCACAATTCTTCTTAAATTTTTGCTATGCCGCTGCACTACTGGATGTTTGAGGTCCATACTGTTAAAGAAGCGGAAGGGGGAGCATCGGATACAGAACAGGGGGGGAGGGGGAGCGGTGGGGTAAGATGTGGAAGAGGAGGAAGAGGTAGGGAGAGCTGTTGAAGGTGTGTCAGAGATTTCAGAATAGCTTGGAGAAAGGGAAGAATGGGGCGGACAAAAGGTTTGATGGTGATTGGGTGAGGTGCAGTGAGGTGTTATTTGAGGAGGGGGAAGAGTGAGGCAGAAGGTTGAGGGAGATGAAGGTGAAAGTTGGAAGGGGGAAGAAGCGGGGAGGACGCTTTGAGGAGGAGGGGTGAGAGGGGAGTCTAGGAGGGGAGGAGTGAGGGAGAGTCTCGGAGGGGAGGGGTGTGGGGGGAGTTTAGGAGGGAAGGGGCAAGGGGGAGATTTGAAAGGGATGGGTGATGGGGTAGATTTGGAGGGGAGGGGCAAGGGGGAAGATTTGAAAGAGATGGGTGATGGGGATGATTTGGAGGGGAGGGGCAAGGGGGTAGATTTAGAGGGGAGGGGTGATGGGGAAGTTTTGGAGGGGAGGGGTGATGGGGAAGTTTTGGAGGGAAGGGGTGATGGGGAAGATTTGGAGGGGAGGGGCAAGGGGGAAGATTTGAAAGGGATGGGTGTTGGGGAAGATTTGGAGGGGAGGGGCAAGGGGGAATATTTGAAAGAGATGGGTGATGGGGAAGATTTGGAGGGGAGGGGCAAGGGGGTAGATTTGGAGGGGAGGGGTGATGGGGAAGTTTTGAAGGGGAGCGGTGATGGGGAAGTTTTGGAGGGAAGGGGTGATGGGGAAGTTTTGGAGGGAAAGGGTGATGGGGAAGATTTGGAGGGGAGGGGTGAGATTGGATTTTGAAAAGTACGATTAATGGGAAACGAACATTTATTGCAAAATGAGTTTCTTGAGACCTTCGAGTCAAAAATACGTTTGAGGACGCTGAAGGATGGGTGGAGTGCTGGAGAGTTTAGGGAATGTATGAAAGAGGCACTGTAAGAGATGGAATTTTTTTTTGGAATGAATAGATTTGGTGAGCAAGTCGAAAGCATCCTTTTATAGAAGAAGAAGAAAAAGGTGTTATAGTATACGACAGAATACAGTTCTTCAGGTGACAGTTTAAACATTTTTTAACAACGTGATCACGTGATCACGAACAACGTGGTCGAAGAACGAAGGAACAAATAAGAATGAACAAACGGATAAGAACAGAAAAGGAAATATTTTTTGGGGTTTTTTTTTTTTGAGTTGAGATTTTAAAACAAGGAAGTATGGGGTGAAAAGACCGTGAAAAACAGAGACCAAAAGTAATTGCAGCGCAATCGAAGAACCGCTGAGACAAAAACAAAGCCTCGAGCCAAGGTCAGACACGGTAGCCGACTACACAAGGCCTCAGAATACGCGACACGAACTAACCGACGATTCTGTACACAGGTATGAAAAACCAACACCGAGAATCCTATTAAAGACACACCAATAGTTACACACACCGAAAGAAAGATACAGTTTCGACAAAAACACAATTGTGGAAAAATTACTTAACTTCGAAAGCGTGCGCGCATGGGCAGCTTTGAAGTTTATTCATAATTCGTCCACACCTTTTTTAAATATCATGTTATATATTGCTTTTCACCTGATCTCTCAATGGTGAAGAATCACTTAAATATTAAATTATTCTCATATCCGAATCCATATTCAGATCTTCACCAAAATCGAAACGATTAGTCCTTTTCACACACACAACCAGTCCACCAAGTTTCGTCCAAATCCTTCCATAACTTTTTGAGATATCCTACTATGTATCGTTTTAAGGCCATATCTCCCAATGGTGAAGAATCACTTTAAAAATTATACTAGCCGGATCCGATTCCGGATCTTCACCAAAACCTAATCATTTCGTCTTCATCACACATGCTACCTGTTTGCCAAATTTCGTCCGAATCCGTCCACAACATTTTGAGACATCTTGTTCACAAACGGACAAATGGACAGACAAACAAACAGACAGACAGGGGGGGTGAAAACATAACCTCCATCCACCTTTGGTGGCGCAGGTAACAAAATAGTGTGCAGATGTATATTGTACACCATTATGCATTGTCTTTGTGCCAATTTTGAACAAAATCGCTTCATACATCTCCGAGATGTGGCTACAGACAAAGGCACGGACAAACGAGATACAATCCATAAGCCACTTCTTCAGAATAAGTCCAACGGGGGCTGATAACTTGCACAAAGGGAAAGGACAATTGTCCCATAAACATGTGTTGTATGCACATTTGCTTCCATTCACCAATTACAATATAAAATGGTTTTGTCTCGTTGACCTGTCATGATATAATGTCCTGGATGGTAACGGCCATAGTTCTCACTGTATGAAAGATATCACGAAGCCTTTTATCATCCAGGTAAAGCGCAAAACAACCGAACCTATCGTTTGAGGATCGCATGCACCATGATGCAGCGCCCCCTGCTGGCGCCGCACCAGAATGGCGTTTTTTTTTGTTTTGATCTCATTTCATCTTGTCGAGAACGAAACATTCAGGCACGACCGACGGAGCTGTTCATGTTACCTTGGGGATGACAATCACCCCATAATGAGAACGTACAATTGACACGGAAATCCCAGGTAGTCAAGGTGTATATGGGAGTCCAATGTAAGGTTTAACGACTAAAGATGGACAAAGGTGTGCAACCTGCCTTGGGAAGGAAATAAACCTGCCCGTTTAGGTATTAACTCTCTCTTGATTCCACGAAGGGCTAATGCCAGAAATATTACCTGTACTGTAATGCGCTGCGCGTCGGACGGTGATTAGCACACCTGTGTATACCCCGAGTTCATAAAGGTTATCGTTCACAGACAAAGACTAACTAACACCTGCCTTGATAAAGTCTTCGCATTTACCTCCAGGCAGTTGAGAGCACGATCATTGGATTTTGATTACCAATGAGGTACCCGTGCTACGCACGTGCTAATGAGTTACCCGTGCTACACACGGGTGGGAGGCCTGAGGCAAACTGGCAATGCAGATACTGCGAATGCTAAAGCATAAAACCAATAAATTCCACATTCATGTAGCACCTTCAGTCGCACGTCAGACATGGACATCAAGTTCGTGAAGGACTTCCATGAAAAACGTACCCCTTCGCAAACAAACGGGTACGTTCACATATAGAAACATCGATCGTGGGACCGTGGCGAATCTGCATATGACGATTCGCGCATTACACGTTTAGAAAGTAGAAACCATCACGGCATGTCGTCATTCACTTGAACTCGATATCTCTTTTTTCATTCCAAACAGCATAACTCCAATCACAAATGAAACAGCATTAATCTAAAAAAAATAAACTTTTAACAACAATGTTAATGTTTCTTTCATTGTAAAAACTATCAAGTCAACAGTTAAAAGGATTTTGAGCCGATAGGTGTTACGGCCTTGGCAAGATCGATGGAGCCAGCGATCTGTTAGCTTATACACCGCCCAAATAGCTATGTGGAATTCTCTCATGTAGAGATTACACCCACGTTGTTTGAACTTTGGCCGAGGTTATTATTTACTTTTAATGATGTTTACATACGAATCAAAAAGAAGATAATTGGTTTTGGGTCGTCCTTTCCGCATATCTCGTGGGATTGTGAGTTGGAGAGATGACCGTGATGGTGGGGAGAGGGTTGGCATTCTCTCAAGCAGGGATTCAACCCATGTCCTTATAAAAGGTCTTTGACTGAGGTCATTGTTTTTAACTGTGTGTTTTCATTCGTCAGGTTGCGATCGGTGCAGCCGTTTGTGCGGTACCCGAGAAAATAACGTTATGGGGGAGTCCAAACCTGAAAATGCTGGGGACCAAAGGTGAAATTGGAAAAACAATAAAGCCTATTTTACTCTAGGGGGTCTTTTTTAACCCTCTGGAGTCTACTATCGGCTTGTAGCCATTTCGACGCATGGCGTGAAGCCGATAGAATCGGCTTGTAGACTCCAGAGGGTTAAAGACTCTTCATGTCAAATCAGACTCTTAATGTCAAATCAGACTCTCTGTGTCAAATCAGACTCTTTATGTCAAATCAGACTCTATATGTTCAATCAGACTCTCGATGTCAAATCATTCTCCTTATCAATTCAGGCTCTCAATGTCAATTCAGGCTATCAATGTCAAATCAGACTCTTTATGTCAAATAAAGAGTCTGATTGAGAGACTTGATCTGACAGACTTGATCTGACAGACTTGATCTGCTCAACAGAAACTTTCCTCCTTCAAGATGTCTCTGATTCCTTAATATCTCTTTCTGGTTACTCCCTCCTCCGGTATGATAGACCTGAGCCTCGTCCTGGTGGTGAGGTTGCCATATTTATCAAAAACTCTCTTCCTCACTCTCCTTGCACTGCCCTCTCTCCACCCCACCCCAAGGAGTACCTCTGGCTACGACTTCCTCTCCGCTCCCACCTTTTGTTCATATGTGTTCTGTACCATCCTCCAAACAGTGATGACTCCATTTACATTTCGCTGTCTGACAACATAGACCAACTTCTATCAACTCATCCAAACGCTCTCTTCCTCATATGTGGCGACTTCAACTGTCATCATGCCAGCTGGCTGGGTGTGGGTTCCTCTCTCACCAGCCCTGGCACCTCAGCAAAGGACTTCTGCGACTCATTGGGACTGACACAATCTGTCAATTTCCCGACCCGGATCTCAGTCAATGGAGTATCTTCTCTTCTGGACTTGGTTATGACGAACTTCCCTGCAAATGTCTGCTGCTCTTCTTCTGCTCCAATCGGTTCTTCTGATCATGTGCTTGTTTATGTGGACATCTCTCTGGCCATTCTCAGAGAGCCTCCTCAGCGCCGACGAGTCTGGCATTTCACTCAGGCTGACTGGCATGGTCTGCAAGCAGCCATCAATCATCTGGACTGGTCTCCAATCTCTACTGCCTCTGACATCAATTCTTCCTGGGAATTCTTCCAAAGCAAACTGCTCTCTCTCTCTCATGCACAGATTTATCCCATCTCGTCTTCAGTTGACTTACCCTTCCTCCCGTCCATGGTACACTGAATCTTGTGGTGAGGCAGTTGTGCTGAAACCACTTGCCTTTGCCTCTTGGAAGGCAAATCCAACTGAAGGCAATCTCCGTTCCTTCCACCAAGCTCGGAACAAGTGTGTGTCTACCGTCAGGAGTGCCAGGAAGCACTATCTCTCCACACACAAGATAGAACTCTCAAACCTGTCTCCTTCCTCCAAATCCTGTTGGCGTCTGGTCAAATCCGTTTCTGGTGTTTGTTCCCACTCCATCCCCTCCCTTACCTCAAATGGCTACACAGTTGACAGCGCACGTGACAAAGCCGAATGCCTCAACTCTGTGTTTGCCTCAAAATATTGTGTCCCAAACCCATCTCTCTCTGTTCCCACCTTTCCCAGCCGAACCCAACTGCTCCTGGACTCTGTGCCCTTCTCTCCTGACAAGGTCGATAAGTTTTTGTCAAACATCGACTCTGATTCTGCAACTGGACCAGACGGCATTAGCCCACGGCTCCTAAAGTCCTGCTCTTCCGCTCTATCTCACCCTCTCTCTGTTCTTTTCACCCTCTCTTTTGCTCAAGGTCATCTGCCAGCATCTTGGAAATCAGCAAACATTACTGCTTTACACAAAAAATGTGCAAAAACAGATCCTTGCAACTACAGACCAATCAGCCTGCTCCCAATTATCAGCAATGTCATGGAATCCATCATTGCTTCGGATCTCAAATCCTTCCTCTTCTCCAATGGCTTGATCTCTGATCATCAATTTGGATTCAGACCAGGCCATTCTACTCTGGACATGCTGCTTCTGCTGTCTCAACAATGGATGGAGGTCCTCAATGCCAAACAGGAAATCAGAGCTGTCTCCCTTGACATATCACGTGCCTTCGATACGGTCTGGCACCCAGCTCTGCTCACCAAACTCTCCTCCTATGGTATCCATGGAAATCTCCACTCATGGCTTGCGGACTTCCTCTCTGGTTGTAGGCAACGTGTGGCCCTGAATGGATTTCTCTCATCTCCCCTTCCTGTTCTGGCTGGAGTTCCCCAAGGAAGTGTTCTGGGCCCTGTGCTATTTCTGGTCTTCATCAATGATCTCTCCGACTCTCTGGAAAATCCTCTCCATCTCATTGCTGATGACTCCACTATCTTCCGCTCCATTCCTCATCCCTCAGATCGGCAGTCTGCAGCCTCCTCACTCTCTGCAGGCCTGGACAAAATCACAGACTGGTCAAACAAGTGGAACATGTCTTTCAATACTGACAAATCCCACACTCTTACTATGTCTCTCCGAAAAAACCGACTGGAAAACCCTCCCATCTACTTTCTCAACAACCCTCTCCAAGAAGTTCTGTCGCTAAAGCTTTTGGGTCTCACTATCTGCCATGGTCTTTCTTGGGATAACCACATTTCCAAGCTGGCCTCCAAAGCCAGTCGCCGACTGGGCATCCTCCGTCGTGCGAAGTCCTTCCTTGGCACACCTGAACTCCTCACCACATACAAGGCTTTCATCCGCAGCTCAATGGAATACTGTTCCCCCCTCTGGGCCGGTGCTCCTGCCTCACACCTAGCTCAGCTTCACGCTGTTGAAACCAAAGCTTTCAGAATCATTGGAATCTCCTGCGATGTAGTCAACTCCGAGGGCCTTTCACTCACTCACCGCAGGCAGGTTGGTGGTCTTTCTGTCTTTTACCGACTCCTCTCCGGCCTTCCTCCCCCAGCTCTCTCTGTGCTCTGTCCCCCTAATATTCCTACAAGTCGCACAAGATCTGCCAGCAACCCTCTCATGGTTAAACTGCCAAAATCTAGTCTCTCTGCTCACCTTCACTCTTTCATTCCCCTTTTCTCCCGCCTCTGGAACAAACTCCCCCACTCCCTTCAATCCCACTCCTCAATCTAGGTCTTTAAAACAGCTGTCTTCCCCCATCCAAAACCTTGATCTTTTCGACCCCCGCTAATTCACCCCATATACACTTTTTTGAAATTCCAACTTCTTTCCTGGAAGTCCTTGCAGTGTTGATATGTTTTATACATCTCCAATCTCCCCCCCCCCCCCCCCCAAGCCCTCCCCGTCCCACATTTCTCTCGATGTCCTTGCTCTCAAATGTTGTGTTTGTGTCCTTCCCCCTCTCTCCCCATCTTGTGTTCCGCTCCCATTATTTTGTGTTTTATGTGTCGGTTGACTTTTTGTGTGATTAATGATAGCTCTTTCACGAGCCTCGATCTTGTATACAAAAAAAAAATAAAAAAAATTAGACTTTATGTCAAATCAGGCTCCTTGCCAATTCAGACTCTCAATGTCAAATCAGGCTCTCAATGTCAAATCAGACTCTTGATATCAAATCAGACTATGTCAAATCAGACTCTTTATGTCAAATCAGGCTCTCGATGTCAAATCAGACTCTTGATGTCAAATCAGACTCTTTGTGTAAAATCAGACTCTTTATGTCAAATCAGGCTCTCAATGTCAAATCAGACTCTTGATGTCGAATCAGATGCACAATGTCAAATCAGACTTTACGTCAAATCAGACTCTTTATGTCAAATCCGACTCTATGTCAAATCAGGCTCTCGATGTCAAATCAGACTCTCTATGTCAAAGCAGACTCTCTATGTCAAATCAGACTCTCTATGTCAAATCAGGCTCTCGATGTCAAATCAGACTCTCGATGTCAAATCAGGCTCTCGATGTCAAATCAGACTCTCGATGTCAAATCAGGCTCTCGATGTCAAATCAGACTCTCGATGTCAAATCAGACTCTATGTCAAATCAGATTCTCGATGTCAAATCAAGCTCTCGATGTCAAATCAAATTATCTTATAAAATATACTCCTTATCAAAATATACTCCTTATCAAATCAGGCTCTCGATGTCAAATCAGGCTCTGGTTCTCAATGTTAAATCGTTATGTATTCACGTGGACGTAGGTTATGTATTCACCCCTGTTTGTTTGTCTGTCGGTGAGCAGGATATCTAAAAAAAAAAAAAACTTTTGATCAGATTCGGACGAAACCTGGTGGACAGGTTTGATGTGTGACAAGGTCAAATCGATCTGATTTTGGTGAAGATTCGGAGGCAGCTCCGGCCCATCAGTAGGATCAAAAACGTACACTTCTTCCTCCTGGTGGAGGTGTGCGCTCTACCGAGTGCCGATTTAGTTTTTATTTTATCATTGGATCGTTTTAGTTTTAGTACCCACAATACACCATCAGCCGAGAGCACGATGGTGTGGTTGGTTGTTCAAGATACTGAATATGGAACAGAACCAGGACCGAGGATATTATACAGCGAAGAAAGCTAATATCTTGCTCACCTCACTTCATTATCCCTTGTCTTCCATTTCTCTATTTTAATTTTTACAACTCTTTTTTTTAATTTTTAGCTCACCTGGAACGAAGTTCAGGTGAGCTTATGCGATGGCGCGTCGTCCGTCCGTAAACACTTGCAACTTCTTCTCCGAAACCGCTGAAGGGATTGTGACCAAACTTGGCACAAATATTATTTGTTTTGTTTTGACGATAGTTTGTTCACGGAATTAAGGGGTTTACCGGGGTCAAAGTGGATCCAGGTTTGACTCCCCAAAAATAGGTATTCGCTTTCTTTTCAGAAACTACACACGCAATTTCAATGAAAATTCACCACAACCTTCATAACCCGTGTTGTACCAGTGTTTGTTCAAGGCATTAGAAAAATTGGGGTCTAAGGTGGTCAATGGGGTTGGGGGTGGAGGGGGGTTGCCCCCCAAAATAGGTATTTTTTCTATTTTTGTTTAAAGTCTTTTGATTATGTTAGTATGATTCGACATGCTCCTCTGCCTTCTAGCAACCATTGAAATTGGTTTAAGATACCTTCATTCAGTGCAGTATACTGTTTATTCTACCAGGTGAGCGCCAGAGGTATTGCCGCTATTTTTACAATCGGGATGGTAACGATAAGCTAAGGAAGCAATTCACTTCTTATCAGGACAACAACAGCCTTTCAAACAATTTCCCGGCGAAGAGACATTCCATCCAAACGGTCCGAGGCCCCGAGGTAGAAACTCGTGCAATATCTAAGGTATGAGGACTTTGCATACCTTGGATCCCTCGGATTGTAGGTGAGAGGTCAATGCTTCACTAATCCCTCACCAGGGAATTTGTCAGGCATGCAGTGGTCAGTGCCAAAAGCATGTTTTGACCCAAGCGTTTAACACCTTAAACCAATAAAACATAAATCCAACACAAACCATTTGACTTGACGACTTGATCATGCGTGTAAGGATTTGAACAATTCCAAGTAATTATTGCGAATGCACGTGAGTTGTCCACCATCACAATATTGCCAAGAATGCCAAGTTGAAAATGTGATTCAAATCCGACCTTTATGCGAACCTATTGTATGTGTAAGTTCAATAAAATTGAGACGACTCAAAACTCGAATTATCTTATGCAAGCAACCTCGGCTAGGACTTATTTGTGGTAAATTATTGGAGAAATTACCATGTTCTTCCCAAGTTCCTGCCCTTAAAATACAGGGAATACTGCGCACACTCATCGTAACGACACAACCTCAATAGCCAGGTGCTGTCCATTAATACATGAGGTTTGATCACATTATTATACAAGATGCAGCCTCATAGCCACCATAGTATAATACATTATGTGAGGCCTATGGCTACCATAAATTGTTGGCCATTATGGGATACGTTGGGGATATGGTGTAAATAAATTGTTGGGGATATGGTGTAAATCTTGCGCTGATCAGCGAGGCTGGTTCAGTGGTTCATAGTACGTAAGTAGACATACAGTCACGTGAAAAAGTAAGTACACCCCGTGTAAAGTTTTGACTTTTTCAACGTATTTCAACATACAGCTATTTGATCTTCATTTCAACAATATTGACAGCGAAAGGTGATATAATATAACAAATATCATGAAACATTTACATTTTGTAGTCCATTGTATAATTTAAATAAACATAAATGCAAATTTTGCATGTGGAAAAAGTAAGTACACCCCTACATTTATCACCACTTCAAATACCTAAAATTAGAAACAGGTGAAACCAGCTCAGGTGCAAATGATTAGAACATCGTTAGAGAGGATCTTGGAGGAACCTGTCTTATTTAAACCTCAGACATTTAGTTTGGTTTGCTCTTTGTTGTTGAAGTGTACGGCGTCACCATGCCTAGATCAAAAGAGCTCTCTGAGGCCTTCAGAAAGAAGGTTATAGATGCCTACGAGTCTGGGAAAGGATTTTAAAAGATCTCCAAACAATTTGAAATCAATCATTCGACTGTCCGGAAGATCATCTACAAGTGGAGAAGATTCCAAACAACTGCCAACTTGTTCAGGCCTGGCTGCCCCAGCAAGTTCAGCCCGAGAGCAGACCGCAAGATGCTGAAAGAAGTCTCTAAGAACCCCAGAATGTCATCACGGGACCTACAGGTAGCTCTTGCCACTGTTGATGTCAAAGTGCACGAGTCTACCATGAGAAAGAGGCTGCACAAATTTTATCTACATGGGAGGTGTGCCAGGAGGAAGCACCCCATGGAAGCACCCCATGGGGAGGTGTACACCCCATGTAAAGTTTTGACTTTTTCAACATATTTCAACATACAGCTATTTGATCTTCATTTCAACAATATTGATAGATAAAGGTGATATAATATAACAAATATCATGAAACATTTACATTTTGTAGTCCATTGTATAATTTAAATAAACATAAATGCAAATTTCGCATGTGGAAAAAGTAAGTACACCCTTGGCTCTAATAGATGGTATTGCCCCCTTTGGCAGAAACAACCTCAAGTAGGCGTTTCTTATAATATAACTGTCTACTAGTCTCTGACATTGACTTGGAGAAATTTTTGCCCACTCCTCCAAGCAGAATTCTTTCAGCTGTGCGATGTTTGAGGGGTTTCTTGCATGTACAGCTCGTTTCAAATCCCCCCACAACATCTCGATGGGATTTAGATCCGGGCTTTGACTTGGCCATTCCAGAAACCTCCATTTCTTTCTTTTCAGCCATTCCTTGGTGGATTTACTGGTATGTTTAGGGTCATTGTCATGTTGCAAGGTCCACCTTCGGTTGAGCGTCAACTTCCCGACAGATGGCCTCACATTATCCTCAAGCACCCTCTGGTACAATGAAGAATTCATAGTGGATTCTATGATGGTGAGCTGCCCAGGCCCTGATGCAGCAAATCTGCCCCAAACCATAATATTTCCACCACCATGCTTTACAGTTGGTATCAGGTTCTTGTGGTCAAATGCTGTCTTTGGTTTTCGCCAAACATGTCTTCTGGTACTGTGGCCAAATAGCTCTACCGTTGACTCATCTGTCCAGAGCACATTGTTCCAGAAGTTGTGGTCTTTGCCGAGGTGTTCATTGGCAAACTTTAGTCTAACCCTGATGTTCTTTCTGGACAGCAAAGGTTTCCTCCTGGCACACCTCCCATGTAGATCAAATTTGTGCAGCCTCTGTCTAATGGTAGACTCGTGCACTTTGACATCAACAGTGGCAAGAGCTACCTGTAGGTCCCGTGGTGACATTCTGGGGTTCTTAGAGACTTCTTTCAGCATCTTGCGGTCTGCTCTCGGGCTGAACTTGCTGGGGCGGCCTGGCCTGAACAAGTTGGCAGTTGTTTGGAATCTTCTCCACTTGTAGATGATCTTCTGGACAGTCGAATGATTGCTTTCAATTTGTTTGGAGATCTTTTTAAATCCCTTCGCAGACTCGTAGGCATCTATAACCTTCTTTCTGAAGGCCTCAGAGAGCTCTTTTGATCTAGGCATGGTGACGCCGCACACTTCAACAACAAAGAGCAAACCAAACTAAATGTCTGAGGTTTAAATACGACAGGTTCCTCCAAGATCCTCTCTAACGATGTTCTAATCATTTTCACCTGAGCTCGTGCACCTGATTCTAATTTTAGGTATTTGAAGTAATGATAAATGTCGACGTGTACTTACTTTTTCCACATGCGAAATTTGCATTTATGTTAATTTAAATTATACAATGGACTACAAAATGTAAATGTTTCATGATATTTGTTGTATTATATCACCTTTATCTATCAATATTGTTGAAATGAAGATCAAATAGCTGTATGTTGAAATATGCTGAAAAAGTCAAAACTTTACATGGGGTGTACTTACTTTTTCACATGACTGTATACATACATAGTTATGGAAGATGGAAGAGCTTCAAGCTGGGCACCAAAAGCACATTCTCAGCTCCTCTTGCAAACGATGATCACCATTACTGCATATATCAGAAAAATGGAGGAAACATTAAATTCTTCACATTCTTTCACTGAAAGCAATTACTTAAAGGGGAGATGGAAACAAGATCCCCATTTACAGATTCCCCAGCTGTGCTCAACGAGTTGGAAGAGCGAGCCAAAGATGATTCGCTGGAGACTGAGAAGGTTGGTCATATTGCTCTGGAATTTTAAACTTTGTTATTGAAGCAAGAACCAACCATGTTCTCTCATTTAATAACCTTAAATCATTTTTACACTGAAATCCTTTGCATATCCAAGTCGAACACTGACTTATACACACACAGGTCTAACAATCAAATCCTAGCTTCTCCATAACTAGTTTATATAGACTAGGCCACATTATACCTTGGGTATATTTTGCATATTGTACTAACTCCAACACTCATCCTGTTAGCTTGATCCCCAATCTGGACCGTCGGAGACCAGAGAAGGGGGGCATTGTATTGGCTACCCCAGACTGTACCCCATGCTATAAAATAACCTGCGTCAGAATATATACAAAAGGTATAATGTGGCCGAGCCGAGACAATACCTGCATATAACAACAACAATAACAACAAGCAGCTGATACTCCAGGTCCTCCGCCTTCTGGATGGTATGAGGAATAGACCTGTGTAATATGAAAGCGAAATCGTGTGCACAAGCCAAGTTGCCATGATGGTTGTCAGGGCACATAATTCAGCCAATCAAAGCCGTGATTTAATGAGGTTGAGATAATATCAGGACGAATAGATATCTGCAATATGAAAACAAAATGTTCAAGGTTTTTTTAAATATTGCAGACACAAAGGTACATGGTCAGATAATCGGTCGGTCGGAATTGGGGCTGGCATATAAACTAGTTACAAAGAAGGGTGGGGCTGGCAAGATGGCCAACAGGTATGCACACTCACCCCTGAGCTGTCTCTGCCTGGGTTCGATTGTTGGCCAAGCTGTAAACTGCCAGCCTGGTGTCTGGCAGACAGGGTGAGGCGTCAATGTGTGTGCTGTCCCTCTATGGACGTTAAACCGTGTGTCCTGTCTTCCGTCTGCTGGCATTAGTTGGTGAATGTTACAGACCACACGGTGTCATTCACGAAGAGGAGTCGAGCTATCGCCGGCACCCTGAACAAATTACAAATTCCTGTCCTCGCCTACAGGGCTCACTGCACCAATGGCGCAGTTGCACCCCTCTCAACCAATGATGATACTCGCAGCCACGAAACCAACTATTTTGAGGTCAAAAGGTCAAAGTGCTGGTGTGATTCTTAATATGAAATAGGCAAATCCTATAAAAGAACGAAACCCATTCGAATTACCTTTTAGAGCCCCTTATAATTACCTTTAGAATTACACTTTAGAATTACTTACCCTCTAGAACCCATTAGAATTACCGTTTGGAATCTTTTAGAATTACCCTTTAGAACACATTAGAATTACCCTTTAGAAACCATTAAAATTACCATTTAGAACTCATTACAATTACCCTTTAGAAACCATTAGAATTACCGTTTGGAATCTTTTAGAATTACCCTTTAGAACACATTAGAATTACCCTTTAGAAACCATTAAAATTACCATTTAGAACCCATCAGAATTACCCTTTAGAACCCATTAGAATTACTCTTCAGAAACCATTAGAATTACCCTTTAGAACCCATCAGAATTACCCTTTAGAACCCATCAGAATTACCCTTTAGAACCCATTAGAATTACTCTTCAGAAACCATTAGAATTACCCTTTAGAACCCATCAGAATTACCCTTTAGAACCCATCAGAATTACCCTTTAGAACCCATTAGAATTACTCTTTAGAAACCAGAATTACCCTTTAGAACCCATTAGAATTACCCTTTAGAACCCATTAGAATTACCCTTTAGAAACCATTAGAATTACCCTTTAGAAACCATTAGAATTACCCTTTAGAAACCATTAGAATTACCCTTTAGAAACCATTAGAATTACCCTTTAGAAACCATTAGAATTACCCTTTAGAAACCATTAGAATTACCCTTTAGAACCCAGAAGAATTACCCTTTAGAAACCATTAGAATTACCCTTTAGAACCCATAAGAATTACCCTTTAGAAACCATTAGAATTACCCATTAGAACACATCAGAATTACCCTTTAGAACCCATTAGAATTACTCTTTAGAAACCAGTAGAATTACCATTTAGAACCCATTAGAATTACCCTTTAGAAACCATTAAAATTACTCTTTAGAAACCATTAAAATTACTCTTTAGAAACCAGTAGAATTACCCTTTAGAACCCTTTAGAAACCATTAAAATTACTCTTTAGAAACCAGTAGAATTACCCTTTAGAACCCTTTAGAACCCATTAGAATTACCCTTTAGAAACCATTAGAATTACCCTTTAGAATCCTTTAGAATTACACTTTAATCGCTTTAGAATTAAACACTGGATGGATGGAAGGAAGGATGGACATCGCCAAATATTGAAGCAGCTCTTCACTGTTTAAAATGATCTCACTCCTCTCTGAGCATGCGCGATCGGGATGAATTCAGAGCCAAAGTACACTAAGTCCTCGGTTAATGTTGTGGTTAAATTCTTGAAAACCACGATGTTAAGTGAAATGAGGTTAAATGGATCAATTTATCCCATAAGGAATAGAAGAAATAGATATGTTAGGTTCCTTCTCCCCCATTAAATCCATCATATTTAAGTAAATTCACACACTTTTTATTGTTTTTATATTGTGTATTGTACATTGTAATGCTGTAAATAAATGTAAAACAAGCGTTACGCCTAGTAGTACTGCAGCATAGCGAACCAATTGTTCAACTTTTCATAAAAGCACCAAAACTGGTACACATGTTGACTAAGGTATTCTGAACAATTCTGGATATGGAGCCACTCGAGATTGTGCCTTGGTCAGCTTTGGCGGCCATTTTTCAAAATGGCCGCCATTCTACTTTAAGAACATGGGATATCTGTCATTGTTATTCGCTTTGCAGGTTTCTTAGAGGTGATAAATACTCCATGTGATGTGCAATTACAAATAAAAACAATACACATGTCATTTGTGTTGATTTAATATAGTTCCAACCATTGTATTGGGGGAAAAAATGGTCATTTTTATGGGAAAATCCATTTTCGCACACAGCATCGGTGACAGGTTCAGAAGTATTTTGTTGTGGTGGTGGTAGTGGTGGAAGTGGTGTTGTAATTGGTAATAGTGGTGTAGTAGTAGTAGTATTCGTGTGGTAACAAGGTGTTTTGTGTCTTTGCAGAATATTGAGTGATAATCATGACCATGTCAAAGAAGATCCAGCTAGCGCATTCTTGCATGGACCGTGCGTCTGTTGGCCCGTCCAACACAAACTGGGAACTGTGTGCTATATGCCAGGACGATACAGCAGAGTCCCTTGTTTGCCCAGCAAATTCAAAACGCCCAAACACAGGGAGTGGGTACAAGACACTGGCCGGGAATCTGATGCAGTTTGGAGAGCTGGGCTTACTACCCAGAACGCTGCAGTTTGCTAGACTTGATGAAGGAGAGGGCATCGAGGCCGCATTGGTTGCCCACAAAGCTGTCTATCATAAACGATGCATGCTTCGTTTTAATACTACAAAGTTGCAAAGAGCACAGAAGAGGCCAGCAGGAGGCAGCTCATCTGGTGAAGGCAATGCCGTGCCAGGAAAGCGCGCCAGGTCACGCAGTGCAGAATCAAGTACCTCTAGTCAACCCTCATGCTTCTTCTGCAGACTGTCTGGTGTGGACTTACATGAAGCCACCACCTTCAAGATTGATCAGCGTGTCCGGCAGTGTGCAACACAAATTGGAGACCACGAACTGCTGGCACGGCTCAGCATGGGTGATATGCGGGCTCTTGATGCCAAGTATCATTCCAAGTGTTTAATGTCTCTCTACAATCGCGCAAAGGCATCTGTCAATGCTGAAGACAAAACTGGACATGAAAGTGTGGTCTCCGGAATTGTGCTGGCAGAACTTGCCCTTTACATTGAAGATACTCACCTGGAAGAGGACACATCTCCTGTATTCAGACTTGCCGACCTAGCAAACCTGTACGCGACCAGAATGGAGCATCTTGGAGTTCCCTTGGACACGAGAGTGAATACGACAAGGCTGAAAGAACGCCTACTAGCCCAGCTCCCAGGCCTACGGGCACAGAGCAAAGGACGAGATGTCCTGTTGGCTTTTGATGAGGACATTGGCGAGGCACTTGGCAAAGCCTGCGAGCAGGGCTGTGACAGTGAAGTAGTTCACCTCGCTCGAGCTGCACAGATAGTTCGTCGATACATGTTTGAGGAAGCCAACTCATTCACTGGATCATTGAAGGAAGGCTGCCAGCAGGAGGCTGTGCCACCTGTGCTACTTGCACTGGTAAATATGGTGCTGCATGGACCCAACATCAAGAATCAAATTGGTCCTCCTTCAACACAGGCAGCTTTGTCCATTGCACAGCTCCTGAAATTCAATGGTGTCAAGCATCAGCAGAAGCAGAAAAGAAGCACCTCTCCTGTTGGTACAAAGACACAAGAACATCCAGCTGTCAGACATGCCACATCTCAAGAAACTCCTCTGCCAATGTACATTGGCCTGATGCTGCACGCGGAGACTCGCAAGAGGGGACTAGTGGACAAGCTCTTCAGCCTGGGTCTCAGCATCTCATACGACCGTGTCCTGCGCGTTTCTGCAGAGATGGGAAACCGGGCGTGTCAGATGTTCCAAACAGAACAAGTGGTCTGCCCGCCAACCCTGCATGGTAGTGTGTTCACGACCGCAGCTGTGGACAACATCGACCACAATCCTAGTTCCACAACAGCAAAGGATTCGTTCCATGGAACAGGGATCTCTATCTTGCAACACCCAATGTGTGCAGATGGAGGAGTGGAGCGTGGGATTGTCATCACTGGCGGGCCTGCTGTATCAAGGACTGTTGACCATCTACCTAAGTACTACACTGAGGTAACACCCGTTGCTTCCACTGTCAAGGGCTCAACAGTACCGGTCACCTCCATGACTTCTCTGAAACGGGACAGCTTTGCAGAGCATAAGGAGAAAGAGTATGGGTGGTTGGAGAACCTGAGAAGTGCGCTCGAAGTTCAAGATGTGACCACAGACGGAGTCTATCAGAAGACATCATGGGCTGCATACCACACCAGCCACCAGGAGCCAGGCCAAGCTATCATCACGCCAACTTCACTGCTTCCTCTGTTCCATGAGAGTGCACACACTGTCGCAATGATCAGACACTCCATGGATGTGGTCAGAAATGCCATTGAGCATCTCAACCCGGGCCAAACGCCTGTTCTGGCTTTCGACCAGCCACTGTTTGCTCTTGCGAAGCAGATACAGTGGAAGTGGCCGAAAACACATGGGGAAGACAAACTGGTGGTGATGTTCGGAGGCCTGCATGTCGAGATGGCAGCACTGAAGACACTAGGTGACTGGTTGCAGGGAAGCGGGTGGACACATGCACTCGCACAGGCACATATTGCTACTGCAGGAACCGCTGACTCCTTTCTTTGGGCCTCGCATGTCACACGCACAAGAATGGCACACCAGGTCACAGCGGCTGCCTTGTACATACTCCAACGATGTGCATACGATCAGCACAGCGCCAGTGCAGAAGATGACCAGCCTCCCGAGGACTTCGAAGACTGGTGCCATGAGAAAGAGAACAGCTCTCCCCAGTTTTTGTACTGGGCAACAGTCCTGGATCTGGAGCTCTCCATCCTAATCTGCGTGCGATCTCTGAGAGAGGCAGATTTCAGCATGTACCTGGATGCTCTAACTGAGATAGTCCCATGGTTCTTCGCGCTGGACCATATAAACTATGCCTGGTGGATACCGGTCCATCTGCGTGACATGGCAGAATTTCCACAACAGCACCCAGAGATCTACAATGAGTTCAAGGCAGGCCACTTCACAGTGCAAAAGACCAAGAGGGCATTCTCAGCAATTCCTCTTGACCAAGCGCATGAACAGAACAATGCCCGTGTCAAGTCTGACGGAGGTGCCGTTGGCCTGACGGACAATCCTAGTGCTCTGAGGCGCTGGATGGTCGCCGGACCCGAGGTGGCCAGAGTGATCATGGAGTTTGAGGAGGCGAACATGCATCCAAACGCCAAGGAGGAGACACGTCACCATGAAGAAACACCAAGTGCACAGAAAGCATTTGCCAAAGATGTACAATCACTTGTGGCTGTCATTGAAGAGCTGGGGAATCCCTTCGAGGAGGATAGTCCAGATTTGCTGGTCCTAGACACCAAGGAGATTGCCGATCCTGCAGTGATTGAAACAGTTCACACTGCCAAGCAGATTGGACAAGAACAGTTTCAGGCATACTCAAATGATTGCCTCATAGACAGAACCAAGACTATTGACGAACCTATAAAGAGGAACAAGCTCCCCCTCTTCGGAACAGACAGAAGACCAAAAGCACCCAAAGGAAAGGAAGCATCTATGAAGAATGATATGGCCTTATTTGCAAGGCTCTACATAGGCAGCCAGAACCGCGATGGGAACCTGGACGAGTTCTTCCGTCATGAACATCAAGCATGTCCTCCCGCGTTATCTGATGCAGGCAAGCTACACCTGGGTAGCAAAAGCGACTTGCTGGTGTGCCTTGAAGGCGTTGCTGAAGCTCAGTCTGATGCACCTGCTGTCACTTCTGTTGTCCTTGACGGTGCCGTCATCGTGCAGATGTTGAAGCCTGGCACTGCCAAGACATTTGAAGAATATGCCCACCAAGTCTTCATCCCATACGTCGAAGGGCAGCTGCGTGGTGCTTCACGTCTCGACCTCATTTGGGATAGCTACAAAGATGGCTCCTTGAAGTCGGCGACAAGGGAGAAACGAGGAAAAGGGGTGCGATGGCACGTGGTGAGCACCGCAGCCATACCAGGAAACTGGCAGAGTTTCCTACGTGTCGATGCAAACAAGGTGGAGCTCTTCACCTTCCTGTCCGATGTGCTGGTGCAGTCCTTCCATGACGAGGCAAAGGAGCTGGTAGTTACTGATGGTGAAGCAGTGATCTGCCTTCCAAGGCAGGAAGATGAAAGCTCACTGGCTCCATGCAGTCAAGAAGAGGCGGACACTCGCATCATGCTGCATGTGGCCCATGCTGCAGAACATGACCACCGTCGGATTCAAGTTCGAACTGTAGACACCGACGTCGTCGTCTTGGCGGTGATGGTAGCCCAAGCACTAACATGCGTGGATGAACTCTGGATTGCCTTTGGGACGGGCAAGAACTACCGCTACATCCCTGCCCATGAAATAGCTGCCTCCCTCGGCCCACAGAAGGCACGTGCCCTCCCTGTCTTCCACGCCATGACCGGATGTGACACGGTATCAGCATTCGTGGGGCATGGGAAGAAATCTGCCTGGGCCACATGGAACTCGTTTCCAGAACTGACAGATTCCCTGCTCACCCTGACCACCACACCAGTCAACATCCAGGATGACACAATGCACTGCATTGAAAGGTTTGTGGTGCTCCTCTATGACCGCACCAGTCCATATACGGACGTCAACGAGGCCAGAAAGAAACTCTTCGCCAAGAGGAACTCCTTCCAGCGCATCCCACCTACCTACGATGCTTTGGAACAGCATGTGAAGAGATCAGTCTTCCAGGGTGGCTATGTCTGGGGGCAGGTCTTGGTCCCTCAACCCGTGCTTCCATCACCAACAAGCTGGGGCTGGCGGGAAACAGAGGATGGGTCCTACGAACCGCTCTGGACCACACCCCCTGAGGCTTCAAAAAGCTGCTTCGAGCTGGTGTCGTGCGGCTGCAAAAAAGGCTGTAGAAACCGCTGCAAAAGCAAGAAGGCTAATCTGCAATGCACTGGACTGTGTGCTGGTGAAGGAGAATGCCAGTAGACACAGACCGTAGCCGCTTCAAAGTCAAGTAAGTGTGCAATAATTTGACTACATTTTCTGAGTTTGTCATTATCACGATTATCAGTTCCCTTTTAAAAATAGAGTAAAGTATGTAATCTATAATGCAATTTTTGTTGACTCCAAACCCATTGAATGTGATGAATATCATTTGACTCATGTTCTCCAATAATGGGTACTTTTCAGCGAAAAGTTTCAGGAAAGCAGCCATTTACAAATCAAATAATGGCTTTTTTTATCGAAAATACTGGCTCATAATATTTGAATATGCCTTTTTCATGGTCAGTTTACTGAATTTTACACGTTCCTTATATCTACCACCATTACAATAAGAAAATAAGAGTATATAGCCCATTTCGCTAAAGTAGAATGGCGGCCATTTTGGAAAATGGCCGCCGTAGCTGTCCAAGGCAGAATCTCGGGTGGCTCCATATCTAGAATTGTTCGGAATACATTATTCTACATGTGTGCCGATTTTGGTGCTTTTATGCAAATTTGAACAATTGATCTGAAATATCAGACTACGCTGCAGGACTATAGGTCCCCCTCGGTGAAGTGATGCGAGTTGACAAAGTGGAAGACGCAAGGCGGCCATCTTGGATTTTGACATGGCGACCCAATTTTCAAGAGCGTTTTCCCTTATGCGTAGATACACCCACACACCAGATTAGAAGTTGGTACTTCGCTTATTTTTCAAGATATTCCGCTCACAAGGTTCAGACTTATATATGGTGGCGGCCATCTTGGATTTTGACGTGGCGCCCCATTTTTCAATAGCGTTCTTCCTTATGCCGAGATACACCCACACACCAAATTAGAAGTTGGTACTTCGCTTATTTTTCAAGATATTCATCTCACAAGGTTCAGACATACATGGCGGCGGCCATCTTGGATTTTGACGTGGCGACCCAATTTTCAATAGCGTTCTTCCTTGTGCCTGGATACACCCACACACCAGATTAGAAGTTGGTACTTCGCTTATTTTTGAAGATATTTCGCTCACAAGGTTCAGACATACATGGCGGCGGCCATCTTGAATTTTGACGGGGCGACCCAATTTTCAACAGCCTTCTTCCTTGTGCCGAGATACACCCACACACCAGATTAGAAGTTGGTACTTCGCTTATTTTTCAAGATATTTCGCTCACAAGGTTCAGACATATATATGGTGGCGGCCATCTTGGATTTGGACGTGGCGACCCAATTTTCAATATCCTTCTTCCTTAGGCCGAAATACACCCACACACCAAATTAGAAGTTGGTACTTCGCTTATTTTTCAAGATATTCATCTCACAAGGTTCAGACATACATGGCGGCGGCCATCTTGGATTTTGACGTGGCGACCCAATTTTCAACAGCGTTCTTCCTTTTGCCGAGGTACACCCACACACCAGATTAGAAGTTGGTACTTCGCTTATATTTCAAGATATTCAGCTCACAAGGTTCAGACATACATGGCATCAGACATACATGGCGGCGGCCATCTTGGATTATGACGTGGGTTGCACCCACACACCAAATTCGAATGCGGTCCTTCGCTTGCACACGCACGCATGCCCGCACGCATGCACGCACGCACGGACGGACACACGGACGGAGGGGAAAACCATAGTCCCCCTTTCGCTCCGCGGTGCGACGGGGGACAATAAACTCCAAAAATGTTTAATCACCCCACAGTTAAAAAAAAAAAATCTACTGGTGGATGTTGGAGAATGGAGAGTGGTGGACAACATAATAGCAAGTTATGGGTAAATTACGCCTAGGTCCCCCGTCGGTGAAGTGATGCGAGTTGACAAAGTGGAAGACGCAAGGCGGCCATCTTGGATTTTGACGTGGCGACCCAATTTTCAATAGCGTTCTCCCTTATGCATAGATACACCCACACACCAGATTAGAAGTTGGTACTTCGCTTATTTTACAAGATATTCCGCTCAGAAGGTTCAGACATACATGGCGGCGGCCATCTTGGATTTTGACGTGGCGACCCAATTTTCAATAGGGTTCTTCCTTTTGCTTAGATACACCCACACACCAGATTCTAAGTTGGTACTTCGCTTATTTTTCAAGATATTTCGCTCACAAGGTTCAGACATATATATGGTGGCGGCCATCTTGGATTTTGGCGTGACGACCCAATTTTCAATAGCGTTCTTCCTTATGCCGAGATACACCCACACGCCAAATTAGAAGTTGGTACTTCGCTTATTTTTCAAGATATTCATCTCACAAGGTTCAGACATACATGGCATCAGACATACATGGCGACGGCCATCTTGGATTTTGACGTGGGTTGGACCCACATACCAAATTTGAATGCGGTCCTTCGCTTACGCACGCATGCCCGCACGCACGCCCGCACGCATGCACGGACGGACGGACGGACGGACGGACACACGGACGGAGGGGAAAACCATAGTCCCCCTTTCGCTCCGCGGTGCGACGGGGGACAATAATTACGACAGCGTTCTTTGAAGCCTTAGCATCTAATTATTATAGACATTATAATGAAGCAACGTTAACTGGGACGACGTTAAGTGATGCCTCCCTGCACTGCTAAACTACATGTTTGTTTTCCAATGCATGTTCCGATTTGTGATCAAAATATAACATTCAGTTGAAATTCAGTTATTCCTCGATTATAAACGAACGTTTATAGATGGAAGGACAAACAGACAGATGTGAACCAATTGCTGGACCCTGCTTTTTGCTTCACATCCGTGGGGTAAAAACTACTGAACAAAATCCAACCATGTTTCGCATGTTGCCTAAGGGTACCCCATTACCCCAAGTATGGTTTCTGTCTGTGTAGCCTATCTGGAGGAGGGGGTTCTTTGTGCAGGAAAGACACAAGTCTCTTCATGTAAATGCTTATCATATAGCGCCACCCGGTGGTATCCAGTGTTAAAAAATCATCTTCTTATATAAATAAAGTTGAACCAACTTAACAATATGCATTACGGTGATGTTGAAATCTGAGTGAGAATAATTAGAAACTTTCAAAATGTTTAATTTCACTCACTTTACGCATCTTCAAACCAAAGCTTCCAACACTGAGCTTCACAGTGAAATGAAACTGATTTTTGCCCATGCCATATTTTAGCAGCATGGATAGTTGACAGCATGGATAGTTGATATTAGCTGACTTCCAAGCATGATGGAAGATGACCTCAGACAAATTATGGTGTGAATAGAGCGGAATGTTTGTGAAGTACGGTACAACATGCCATCTTTTGATTAAACCTGTCAGTCCAGAGACGTGGAAAAATGTCAAGTACCTACATAAATGCAAGTTGTGTGATTGTGTCTGAACAGGATAAACGTCATAACCACCGCAAATATAGTGCTGAATGATACCTCATATAAGAGCTCTTCGGTCCGGACAGTACATGTGGAGGTTTACAAATATTGATACACACGCAATTTTTAGTTATGTGCATTGTTGTTCCTAGGTTGCATGTGGGCAGTGTATAGGCTCAGATTCGCTGGTTCACAACCTACTGGAAGTAAAAAATATATATAACCACAAACTAATCAGATAATACTGTCGAGCGTATAATTACCTTTCATCAATTATCTTCACCGAGAAACCTTAGCAATTTTAACAGAAGAATGGGGGAGTGGAGGGCAGAAAGGTTGGAGTTGGGATGGGGGTGAGAGAAGGGATAGTGTTGTGAAATGGTGGTTGAGGCTTTGTGAAGGTCCGGGGTTGAGGTTGAGAAATAAGATGTGTTCACATAGGTTTGAAAATTTGCTGCAACCAGGGACTCCCCTCCCCTTTATACTCATTCTTCAAAGCAAGACAGCATTCTTACATCATCACATGTTATTTCTTCATTACCTCCATATAATGGTAGAGTATTTAACTCTTTCCACTCCCCTACAACCACCTTAATATTGTGCCATTAGCAACTTCATTGACTCCTACCTTCTTAAAGCCTGCTTTATCACCGCCTCACCTTCCCCTTTTACCCTTCTAGCCATACCTTCAGGTCAATATTCACAATATCACGAGACGTATATCCCGTGTAAGTTACGTGGAATTGCCACTCTCAAGTGATTGTGAGTAACCTAATTGTATTCATAAATGATCCGAAATTAATTATCTATTTCTTGATGCATATACAGTCAGGTGAAAAAGTAAGTACACCCCATGTAAAGTTTTGACCTTTTCAACATATTTCAACATACAGCTATTTGATCTTCATTTCAACAACTAGGGCGTGCCCGCACGTACGTGCTTGGCCGTACGTGCTTGCCCGTACGTGCGTGCAAAAAAACATGCGTGCAAACAACAACAACAAAAAAACAACTTTGAAACCACGTGGCAGTAACGACCACAGAACCCCCCCCCCCTCTATTTACATGAAATGGTTTGGTCCATTCGCAAACCCCCCCCCCCCCCCTCTATTTACATGAAATGGTTTGGTCCATTCGCAAAGCCAAAGCGAACGGCTTGCGAGTACGGTGACCATACCTTGGGAACCACTTGTCCGATTAATTTCAAACCTTGAAAAGGCACATCCTCGGGTCCCCAGCAATATACCTGGCAAGTTTCAAGTATATCGGACCGGTAGTTGTCGAGAAACAGCGGTCGCATACAGACACACACACACACAGAGATTGCTGGAATTATAGATAGATATTGATAGATAAAGAATGAATGAATGAATGATTGAATGAATGAATGATCGTTTTTAAGGCCATTTTTTCCCCGCTAGAGCGGTTAGTTAGTTAGTTAGATAACTAAAGTTAGTTAGTTAGAAAGATAAAGGTGATATAATAAAACAATTGTTTTTTTTTTGTTTTTTTTTAATACTGAATCGAGGCTCGTGAAAGAGCTGACAACCGCGAGTGAAAGACAGTACAGGGGGACCGCGAGGGAAAGACAGCACAGGGGGACCGCGAGGGAAAGACAGTACAGGGGGACCGCGAGGGAAAGACAGCACAGGGGGCCCACGAGGGAAAGACAGCACAGGGGGACCACGAGGGAAAGACAGCACAGGGGGACCACGAGGGAAAGACAGCACAGAGGGACCACGAGGGAAAGACAGCACAGAGGGACCGCGAGGGAAAGACAGCACAGAGGGACCGCGAGGGAAAGACAGCACAGAGGGACCGCGAGGGAAAGACAGCACAGGGGGACCGCGAGGGAAAGACAGCACAGTGGGACCGCGAGGGAAAGACAGCACAGAGGGACCACGAGGGAAAGACAGCACAGAGGGACCGTGAGGGAAAGACAGCACAGGGGGACCATGAGGGAAAGACAGCACAGGGGGACCGCGAGGGAAAGACAGCACAGAGGGACCACAAGGGAAAGACAGTACAGAGGGACCGCGAGGGGAAAGACAGCACAGAGGGACCGCGAGGGAAAGACAGCACAGAGGGACTGCGAGGGAAAGACAGCACAGAGGGACCGCGAGGGAAAGACAGCACAGGGGGACCACGAGGGAAAGACAGCACAGTGGGACCGCGAGGGAAAGACAGCACAGAGGGACCGCGAGGGAAAGACAGCACAGGGGGACCGCAAGAGAAAGACAGCACAGGGGGACCGCGAGAGAAAGACAGCACAGGGGGACCGGGAGGGAGACAGCAGACAGGGGGACAGACAGGGGGACAGACAGGGGGACCGCGAGGGAAAGACAGCACAGAGGGACCGCGAGGGAAAGACAGCACAGAGGGACCACGAGGGAAAGACAGCACAGGGGGACCACGAGGGAAAGACAGCACAGTGGGACCGCGAGGGAAAGACAGCACAGAGGGACCACGAGGGAAAGACAGCACAGAGGGACCGCGAGGGAAAGACAGCACAGGGGGACCGCGAGGGAAAGACAGCACAGTGGGACCGCGAGGGAAAGACAGCACAGAGGGACCACGAGGGAAAGACAGCACAGAGGGACCACGAGGGAAAGACAGCACAGAGGGACCGCGAGGGAAAGACAGTACAGAGGGACCGCGAGGGGAAAGACAGCACAGAGGGACCGCGAGGGAAAGACAGCACAGAGGGACTGCGAGGGAAAGACAGCACAGAGGGACCGCGAGGGAAAGACAGCACAGAGGGACCGCGAGGGAAAGACAGCACAGAGGGACCGCGAGGGAAAGACAGCACAGGGGGACCGCGAGGGAAAGACAGCACAGTGGGACCGCGAGGGAAAGACAGCACAGAGGGACCACGAGGGAAAGACAGCACAGAGGGACCGTGAGGGAAAGACAGCACAGGGGGACCATGAGGGAAAGACAGCACAGGGGGACCGCGAGGGAAAGACAGCACAGAGGGACCACAAGGGAAAGACAGTACAGAGGGACCGCGAGGGAAAGACAGCACAGGGGGACCACAAGGGAAAGACAGCACAGAGGGACCGTGAGGAAAAGACAGCACAAAGGGACCGCGAGGGAAAGACAGTACAGTTGGGACCGCAAGGGAAAGACAGTACAGAGGGACCGTGAGGGAAAGACAGCACAGAGGGACCGCGAGGGAAAGACAGTACAGTTGGGACCGCGAAGGAAAGACAGTACAGAGGGACCACGAGGGAAAGACAGCACAGAGGGACCGCGAGGGAAAGACAGCACAGAGGGACCGCGAGGGAAAGACAGCACAGAGGGGCCGCGAGGGAAAGACAGCACAGAGGGGCCGCGAGGGAAAGACAGCACAGAGGGACCGCGAGGGAAAGACAGCACAGGGGGACCGCGAGGGAAAGACAGCACAGTGGGACCGCGAGGGAAAGACAGCACAGAGGGACCGCGAGGGAAAGACAGCACAGAGGGACCGCGAGGGAAAGACAGCACAGAGGCACCACGAGGGAAAGACAGCACAGGGGGGCCGTGAGGGAAAGACAGCACAGGGGGACCGCGGGGGAAAGACAGCACAGAGGGACCGCGAGGGAAAGACAGCACAGTGGGACCACGAGGGAAAGACAGCACGGGGGCCCACGAGGGAAAGACAGCACAGGGGGACCACGAGGGAAAGACAGCACAGAGGGACCATGAGGGAAAGACAGCACAGAGGGACCGCGAGGAAAAGACAGTACAGTGGGACCGCGAGGGAAAGACAGCACAGTGGGACCGCGAGGGAAAGACAGCACAAAGGGACCACGAGGGAAAGACAGTACAGAGGGACCGCGAGGAAAAGACAGCACAGAGGGACCGTGAGGGAAAGACAGCACAGGGGGACCACGAGGGAAAGACAGCACAGAGGGACCGCAAGGAAAAGACAGCACAAAGGGACCGCGAGGGAAAGACAGTACAGTTGGGACCGCGAGGGAAAGACAGTACAGAGGGACCATGAGGGAAAGACAGCACAGAGGGACCGCAAGGGAAAGACAGCACAGAGGGACAGCGAGGGAAAGACAGTACAGTTGGGACCGCGAGGGAAAGACAGTACAGAGGGACCGCGAGGGAAAGACAGCACAGAGGGACCGCGAGGGAAAGACAGCACAGAGGGACCGCGAGGGAAAGACAGCACAGAGGGGCCGCGAGGGAAAGACAGCACAGAGGGGCCGCGAGGGAAAGACAGCACAGAGGGACCACGAGGGAAAGACAGCACAGGGGGACCGCGAGGGAAAGACAGCACAGTGGGACCGCGAGGGAAAGACAGCACAGAGGGACCGCGAGGGAAAGACAGCACAGAGGGACCGTGAGGGAAAGACAGCACAGAGGGACCGCGAGGGAAAGACAGCACAGGGGGACCGCGAGGGAAAGACAGCACAGAGGGACCGCGAGGGAAAGACAGCACAGAGGGACCACGAGGGAAAGACAGCACAGGGGACCCACGAGGGAAAGACAGCACAGGGGGACCACGAGGGAAAGACAGCACAGAGGGACCACGAGGGAAAGACAGCACAGAGGGACCGCGAGGGAAAGACAGTACAGTGGGACCGCGAGGGAAAGACAGCACAGTGGGACCGCGAGGGAAAGACAGCACAGAGGGACCACGAGGGAAAGACAGCACAGAGGGACCACGAGGAAAAGACAGCACAGGGGCACCAAGAGGGAAAGACAGCACAGTGGGACCGCGAGGGAAAGACAGTACAGGGGGACCACGAGGGAAAGACAGCACAGGGGCACCGCGAGGGAAAGACAGCACAGAGGGACCGCGAGGGAAAGACAGCACAGAGGGACCACGAGGGAAAGACAGCACGGGGGACCACGAGGGAAAAACAGCACAGGGGGACCACGAGGGAAAGACAGCACAGAGGGACCACGAGGGAAAGACAGCACAGAGGGACCGCGAGGGAAAGACAGTACAGTGGGACCGCGAGGGAAAGACAGCACAGTGGGACCGCGAGGGAAAGACAGCACAGAGGGACCACGAGGGAAAGACAGCACAGAGGGACCACGAGGAAAAGACAGCACAGGGGCACCAAGAGGGAAAGACAGCACAGTGGGACCGTGAGGGAAAGACAGTACAGGGGAGCCCACGAGGGAAAGACAGCACAGGGGGACCGCGAGGGAAAGACAGTACAGGGGGACCACGAGGGAAAGACAGCACAGGGGCACCGCGAGGGAAAGACAGCGCAAAGGGACCGCGAAGGAAAGACAGTACAGGGGCACCGCGAGGGAAAGACAGCACAGGGGGCCCGCGAGGGAAAGACAGCACAGTGGGACCATGAGGGAAAGACAGTACAGTGGGACCGCGATGGAAAGACAGCACAGAGGGACCGCGAGGGAAAGACAGTGCAGTGGGACCGCGAGGGAAAGACAGTACAGAGGGACCGCGAGGGAAAGACAGCACAGGGGGACCACGAGGGAAAGACAGCACAGAGGGACCGCCAGGAAAAGACAGCACAGGGGGACCGTGAGGGAAAGACAGCACAGGGGGACCACGAGGGAAAGACAGCACAGGGGGACCACGAGGGAAAGACAGCACAGAGGGACCGCGAGGAAAAGACAGCACAGGGGGACCGTGAGGGAAAGACAGCACAGGGGGACCACGAGGGAAAGACAGTACAGAGGGACAGCGAGGAAAAGACAGCACAAAGGGACCGCGAGGGAAAGACAGTACAGTTGGGACATGAAACAAATATCATGAAACATTTACATTTTGTAGTCCATTGTATAATTTAAATAAACATAAATGCAAATTTCGCATGTGGAAAAAGTAAGTACACCCCTACATTTATCATTACTTCAAATACCTAAAATTAGAATCAGGTGCACCAGCTCAGGTGCAAATGATTAGAACATCGTTAGAGAGGATCTTGGAGGAACCTGTCTTATTTAAACCTCAGACATTTAGTTTGGTTCACTCTTTGTTGTTGAAGTGTGCGGCGTCACCATGCCTAGATCAAAAGAGCTCTCTGCGGCCTTCAGAAAGAAGGTTATAGATGCCTCTGAGTCTGGGAAGGGATTTAAAAAGATCTCCAAACAATTTGAAATCAATCATTTGACTGTCCAGAAGATCATCTACAAGTGGAGAAGATTCCAAACAACTGCCAACTTGTTCAGGCCAGGCCGCCCCAGCAAGTTCAGCCTGAGAGCAGACCGCAAGATGCTGAAAGAAGTCTCTAAGAACCCCAGAATGTCATCACCGGAGCTCTTGCCACTGTTGATGTCAAAGTGCACAAGTCTACCATTAGAAAGAGGCTGCACAAATTTGATCTACATGGGAGGTGTGCCAGGAGGAAACCTTTGCTGTCCAGAAAGAACATCAGGGCAAGACTAAAGTTTGCCAATGAACACCTCGGCAAAGACCAGCACTTCTGGAACAATGTGCCCTGGACAGATGAGTCAAAGGTAGAGCTATTTGGCCACAGTACCAGAAGACATGTTTGGCGAAAACAAAAGACAGCATTTGACCACAAGAACCTGATACCAACTGTAAAGCATGGTGGTGGAAATATTATGGTTTGGGGCAGCTTTGCTGCATCAGGGCCTGGGCAGCTCACCATCATAGAATCCACTATGAATTCTTCATTGTACCAGAGGGTGCTTGAGGATAATGTGAGGTCATCTGTCGGAAAGTTGTAGCTCAACCGAAGGTGGACCTTGCAACATGACAACGACCCTAAACATACCAGTAAATCCACCAAGGAATGGCTGAAATGAAAGAAATGAAGGGTTCTGGAACGGCCAAGTCAAAGCCCGGATCTAAATCCCATCGATATGTTGTGGGGGGATTTGAAACGAGCTGTGCATGCAAGAAACCCCTCAAACATCGCACAGCTGAAATAATTCTGCATGGAGGAGTGGGCAAAAATTTCTCCCAGTCGATGTCAGAGACTGGTAGATAGTTATAAGAAATGCCTACATGAGGTTGTTTCTGTCAAAGGGGGCAAAACCACCTTTTTGAGCCAAGTGTGTACTTACTTTTTCCACATGCAAAATTTGCATTTATCTTTATTTAAATTATACAGTGGACAACAAAATGTAAATGTTTCACGATATTTGTTATATTATATTGTAGCGGTTGCCGCTGAACATACACAATCGCCTTACACCTGCCGAAGACGCAACCAGGGAGCGATCACTGTACCGGGCTCGCCCAGGCCGCCCGGACATGCCCAGGCGCGCCTTTCCCGGGCATGTCCAGACTCGCCTTTCCCGGGCTCGCCCAGGCCGCCCGGGCACGCCCGGTCTCGCCTTTCCCGGGCATGTCCAGACTCGCCTTTCCCGGGCTCGCCCAGGCCGCCCGGGGACGCCCTTTCTCGCCTCGTCTCGCCTTTCCCGGGCATGCCCAGACTCGCCTTTCCCGGACTCGCCCAGGCCGCCCGGGCACGCCCGGTCTCGCCTTTCCCGGGCATGTCCAGACTTGCCTTTCCCGGGCTCGCCCAGGCCGCCCGGGCATGCCCAGTCTCGCCTTTCCCGGGCAAACGCTCTGGCATGACGTGTTTGAGTGCATTTTCTATTGCTGCCCGATAAACGGGCTTTTCAGAGTACCCGAGTTTTGGTGTTGTTCAACAAAGAAACTCGGACGAATTCCCATCTTTTGTCGCGTCAATCCTTTCGACTCGCGTAGGAGCGCAGCTCCTTCATTGGTGACCCCCGGCATGGACACGGCAGTTGCCCTTAAACTGCCTACCTTCTGGGAGGCTCACGCGGCAGTTTGGTTCGCACAGGCGGACTCCCAGTTTGCCCTGCGAGGCATCACCGCCGACGACACCCGCTTCCACCATGTGGTAGCGGCACTCGGCTCCGCCACCGCGGCCCGCGCCCTGGGCCTCCTCCAGCACCCGCCAGCCGCTGACAAGTATGGTGCGATCAAGACGCTCCTCCTCGACGCATTCACCCTCTCACCGGCAGAACGCGCACGACGCCTGCTCGACCTGCCCGAGCTCGGCGACACGCACCCGTCCGAGCGAATGGACTACATGCTCTCGCTGCTCGGTGAGCACGCCCCGGATTTTCTTTTCCGAGAGCTGTTCCTCCGCCAGCTGCCTAGCCAGGTACGCTTCGCCCTGGCAGGCACGCAGATCATGGATCCCAGCGCCCTCACCAGGGAAGCCGACAAGATCTCCTCGGCAGGCCAGCACATCGGGGCGGCTACCTGGAGCCCGCCGCCATCCGAGGCGACGCCCATGGTGCCCGAGCGCCCGGTGCGGTTGGAGGCCGAACTGCCGGCGCAACTGGCGGCCGCCACGCCGACCGCTTCCAACACGACGGCCGGGGCCTCCACCTGACCAGGCGTGGTGTTATTACCACGCCAGGTTCGGACACAAGGCTCGGACATGCCGACCCCCGTGCACTTTCGGCAAGTCGGGAAACGGCCGGGCCGGCGTTCATTACCAGCCATGAGCGCCGGCCACTCAGGCAACTTGCTTTTCATCAAGGACAAAGCGTCCGGGCGGCGTTTCCTTTGTGACACCGGCGCCCAACTGAGCGTCATACCCGCCTCCGAGCAGGACAGGCAGACCGCCGTTTGCGGCCCCTCCTTGGTCGCCACCAACGGATCGGCCATCCGCACCTTCGGCCCGCGCAAAGTCACCCTCTGCTTCGGCAGCCAGCACTTTAATTGGACCTTTGTGATGGCGAGCGTGCCCATGGCTTTACTAGGCGCCGACTTCCTCTGCGCGCACGGGCTGCTGGTCGACGTCAAACGGCGCGCCTTGTCAACGCCGAGCTTTCAGCTCCCTGGCATGCACGATGAGCAGCTCCGTGCCGACCGAACTAGCATGCGCCCTCCCGGCGGCGAACGAGTTCGCTCACCTGCTCGCAGAGTTCCCGGCCCTCACGCGGCCGACGTTTTCGGCCGTCGCAGTGAGACATGGTATCGAGCACCACATACCAACTACGGGTCCGCCGGTCTACACCAGAGCCCGCCGCCTCGACCCGGCCAAGCTCGCCATGGCGAAGGCCGAGTTCGACGCGTTGGAGCACCTCGGCATCGTGCGGCGCTCCGATAGCGATGGGGCCTCGCCACTGCACATCGTACCGAAGCCGGGGGGCGGCTGGCGCCGATGTGGCGACTACCGCTGCCTCAACGACGTTACCACCCCCGACAGGTATCCGGTCCCGCACATCCAGGACTTTTCCGCCCGTTTGGCGGGGCGGGTCATTTTCTCGAAAATTGACCTAATACGGGGATACCACCAGGTACCTGTCAGGCCGGCCGACGTCCCGAAAACGGCCGTCATCATGCCGTTCGGGCTGTTCGAATTCCTAAGAATGCCGTTTGGCCTTAAGAACGCGGCCCAGGCGTTCCAGCGCTTGATGGATGGCGTGTTGCGCGACCTGCCGTTCCTCTTCGTCTACCTGGACGACATCCTCGTCGCCAGCGCGCCCCGGGCCGAACACCTCCTCCACCTCCGAACACTGTTCGGGCGCCTCAGCGAGCATGGCTTAATCGTCAACCCGGCCAAATGCCACTTCGGCACGACGGCCGTTGACTTTTTGGGCCACCATATCACCAGGAATGGGGTCGTGCCGCTGCCAACCAAGGTCGAGGCCATCACAGGGTTCCCGCGTCCCCGCTCCATCAAGGCCCTGCAGGAGTTCCTCGGCATGGTGAATTTCTACCACCGTTTCGTGCCCCGCGCTGCTCAGTTCATGCGGCCCCTTTACGAAGCCCTCCGGGGCAAGCCGGCCAAGCATGACGTCGTCTGGTCCGCAGCCATGGACGCGGCATTCACAGGCGCAAAGCTGGCCCTCGTCAACGCAACGCTGCTTGCTCACCCGGTGCTCGACGCTCCCATCGCCCTCACTACGGACGCCTCCGACTACGCGGTGGGCGCCGTACATGAACAATGGGTGAACGGGGTTTGGCAGCCACTCGCTTTTTTTAGCCGGCAACTCCGGTCGAACGAGCTAAAATATAGCACGTTTGACCGCGAGCTCCTCGGTCTATACCTGGCCGTTCGCCATTTCCGCCACCTCCTGGAGGGCCGCCCGTTCACGGCTTTCGTCGACCACAAGCCATTGGTTTACGCGATGGCCAAAGTCACGGAGGCGTGGTCGGCCCGCCAGCAGTGCCACCTCTCCGCCGTTTCGGAGTTTACCACGGACATCCGGCACGTCGCCGGAAAATACAACGCCGTTGCCGCCTGTCTTTCTCGGGCTAGCGCGAACGCGGTCCACCTCGGCGTGGATTTCGCGCTTATGGCGGCCGACCAGACCACCGACACCACGGTGCAGCCCCTCTGGGCGGCGGACACGGGCCTCCGCCTGGCCGACATCCGCTTCGCGGACACTGTCCTGCTCTGCGATGTCTCCCAAGGCCAGCCTCGCCCCGTCGTGCCCGTTACCTGGCAGCGCCGCGTTTTCGCCTCCCTCCATGGCCTTTCCCACCCGGGCCGGAAAGCTTCCCAGAAGCTGGTGTCGGCGCGTTTCGTCTGGCACGGACTTCAACGGGACGTCCGCGATTGGGCCAATGCCTGCACGGCTTGCCAGCGGGCCAAGGTCCAACGCCACACCCAGGTCCCGCTGGCACCTTTCACCGTGCCCGAACGGCGTTTCGACCACGTCAACGTGGACCTGGTGGGCCCCCTTCCCGCATCACGAGGTTTCACACACCTGCTCACCATGGTGGACAGGACCACCAGGTGGCCGGAGGCCGTTCCCCTCATTTCCACCACCACCGCCGACGTGGCGCAGGCTTTCATCGCCACCTGGGTCGCCCGTTTCGGCGCACCGGCGGACATCTCTTCGGACTGCGGTCCGCAGTTCACCTCCGAGCTGTGGGGCGCGGTCGCCCGCAACCTGGGGGTCAAGCTCCACCATACCACGGCCTACCACCCCCAAGCCAATGGGTTGTGCGAGCGTTTTCACCGCTCCATGAAGGCCGCGCTCATGGCCGGCCTTCAGGACGGCGGTTGGGCCGACCGGCTGCCGTGGTTCCTTTTGGGCCTCCGCACGGCCCCCAAGGAGGACCTACAGGCGTCCACCGCCGAGCTCGTCTACGGCCAGCCGCTACGCGTCCCGGGCGAGTTCGTGCCCGACGCTACCAGTCCCTGGTCCGCAGCTCGCCAGCGCTCGGACCTCCAGGAGGCCGCCTGACGGTTTTCCCCCTTGCCAACGTCCCACCACGGTGGCCCCCAGTCCTACATCCCCCCAGCGCTTCACACAGCGGAGTACGTTTTTGTGTGTCATGACGCACACCGGGGGCCTCTCCGGCCGCCGTATGGCGGGTCCTTCCGGGTCCTGCGACGGGACGACAAGTCTTTCGTCATCGACGTCGGCGGCAGGTCGGACCGGATTTTGGTGGACTGCCTCAAGCCGGCGCATGTGGATGTCGACCAACCACCACGGTTGGCCCTTCCTCCGTGGCGAGGCCACCCCCCCCCCCCCCGTACACGGTGCCCCCCGCTCGACCACCCACCACCACACCGGACCCCCCCACCCCCCACGACCCTCCAGGGGTCGCTTCGGCCGGGTCATCAGGACCCCCCTTAAATTGACCCTGCCGGTGCAAGTCAATTCTGGGGGGGTGCGTGTAGCGGTTGCCGCTGAACATACACAATCGCCTTACACCTGCCGAAGACGCAACCAGGGAGCGATCACTGTACCGGGCTCGCCCAGGCCGCCCGGACATGCCCAGACGCGCCTTTCCCGGGCATGCCCGGACTCGCCTTTCCCGGGCTCGTCCAGGCCGCCCGGGCACACCCGGTCTCGCCTTTCCCGGGCATGTCCAGACTCGCCTTTCCCGGGCTCACCCAGGCCGCCCGGGGACGCCAGGTCTCGCCTTTCCCGGGCATGCCCAGACTCGCCTTTCCCGGGCTCGCCCAGGCCGCCCGGGCACGCCCAGTCTCGCCTTTCCCGGGCAAACGCTCCGGCATGACGTGTTTGAGTGCATATATATATATTGCTGCCCGATAAACGGGCTTTTCAGAGTACCCGAGTTTTGGTGTTGTTCAATAAAGAAACTCGGAAGAATTCCCGTCTTTTGTCGCGTCAATCCTTTCGACTCGCGTAGGAGCACAGCTCCTTCAATATCACCTTTATCTATCAATATTGTTGAAATGAAGATCAAATAGCTGCATGTTGAAATATGTTGAAAAAGTCAAAACTTTACATGGGGTGTACTTGCTTTTTCACGTGACTGTATATATATAATTATATATCGAAGATGATATATTTTAACCTCGAGTAACTTTGCCGTCACTACGACGGGATTAGTGTTACGATTAGATTTCCTTTAATATTAACGTTACGTTATCATTATTACGAAAATGATATTACTAAAAAAAACCCGAGGCGAATTCCTTACTTCCACGTGATTTGTACCGTACACCGCTTATCATTGATTCATGAACCATACACCGCTTATCATTGATTCCTGAACCATAGACCGCTTATCATTGATTCATGAACCATAGACCGCTTATCATTGATTCATGAACCATACACCGCTTATCATTGATTCATGAACCATACACCGCTTATCATTGATTCATGAACCATACACCGCTTATCATTGATTCATGAACCATACACCGCTTATCATTGATTCATGAACCATACACCGCTTATCATTGATTCATGAACCATGCACCGCTTATCATTGATTCATGAACCATACACCGCTTATCATTGATTCATGAACCATACACCGCTTATCATTGATTCATGAACCATACACTGCTTATCACTGATTCATGAACCATACACCGCTTATCATTGATTCATGAACCATGCACCGCTTATCACTGATTCATGAAACATACACCGCTTATCATTGATTCATGAACCAGGCACCGCTTATCATTGATTCATGAACCATGCACCGCTTATCATTGATTCATGAACCATACACCGCTTATCACTGATTCATGAAACATACACCGCTTATCATTGATTCATGAACCATACATCGCTTATCATTGATTCATGAACCATGCACCGCTTATCATTGATTCATGAACCATACACCACGTCAATGTAGAAACTTTGCAATAACGACAAAGGGATAGCAGTGTTACGATTATATTTATTATATTAAAGCGCGGCGTTACGCGCGCTGCTTGCGAGCAAGGAGGAAGCGGACAAGCGGTAACTTATAAGCGTCTTTATTTCAGGAGCTCACTGTAACACTGGCGCGCTCCGGGCTGCGCGCCCGGTGTATATCATGAGGCCACGCCTACCCCTCGGGCGTGGCCACCGCCCACTTGGTGCGCGGAATGATGTCACCATGCCAGTGGCCTTTTGTGTCCGCCACACGCGCCCCCCCAGAATTCCCGCGCACCTGGAGGGCCAGTTTGCGGGGCAGACGAATGACCCGGCCGAAGCGCCCCCTGGCGATCGGCGGCGTCCGGGGTGCAGGGATGCCAGGTGGGATGCCCCTGGCTGCCCCTGGGATGGGTGCAGGACCGGGGGGCGGCGTGGCTGGGCGGTGCCGGGGGTCCGCCCGCAGGGGGGCGGCCCCGACGTGGGGGTCGGGCCACTGGCGGTGGATGGTCCACGTCGAGGTGGGCCGGCTTGAGGCGGTCTACCGAAACGCGGTCAGGAGTACCGCCGATGTCCAGGGTGAAGTGCTTCGCCCCGGTCTCCAGCACGCGGAAAGGCCCGTCGTACGGGGGCCGCAGTGGTGTCCGGTGGGCATCGTGGCGGACGAAGACGTACTCCGCCGTGCGAAGCTCCGGGGCGACGTGCGTCGGTGGGTGCCCGTGGCATGCCGTTGGCACCGGGGCGAACCTCTGGGCGGTCTCTTGCAGAGCGGAGCGCTGCTGTGCCGCGGACCATGGTGCCGTGGAGTCGGGGAGGTACTCGCCCGGCACCCGCAGCGGTTGCCCGAAGACCAACTCCGCCGCGGATGCGCGCAGGTCCTCCTTGGGCGCCGTCCGGAGGCCCAGCAGGACCCAGGGGAGCCTGTCGACCAGGCCACCGTCGCGGAGGGTGGCCCGGAGCGCGGCCTTCAATGAGCGGTGAAATCGCTCACACAGGCCGTTAGCCTGGGGGTGGTAGGCCGTGGTTCGGTGCAGTCGGACCCCGAGCCCCTGCGCGACCGCCCCCCAGAGCTCCGAGGTGAACCGGGGGCCGCGATCGGACGAGATGTCTGAGGGGGCGCCGAACCGGGCGACCCAGGTGGCGATGAAAGCCTGCGCGACATCGGCCGCCGTTGTCGACGCCAAGGGCACGGCCTCCGGCCACCGGGTGGTGCGGTCCACCATGGTGAGGACGTAGGTGAAACCCCGCGAGGGGGGCAGAGGTCCCACCAGGTCCACGTGGACGTGGTCAAACCGGCGTTCCGGCACCGTGAACGGGGCCAACGGGGCCTGGGTGTGCCGGTGCACCTTGGCGCGCTGGCACGCGAGGCACGTCCTGGCCCAGCCGCGGACGGCCTTCCGGAGGCCATGCCAGATGAACTTGTCGGCGATCAGCCTTTGGGAGGCCCTCGCGCCCGTGTGGGACAGGCCGTGGATGGCGTCAAACACCTGGCGCTGCCAGCCCGCGGGCACGATGGGGCGAGGACGCCCGAGGGAGACGTCGCACAAGAGGGCCACGCCCGCGCCGTCGAACGCCACCTCGGTGACGCGGAGGCCCGTGACGGTGGTCCGCAAGGCCTGGACGTCGGGGTCAGCGGCTGGTCCGCTGCCATCCAGGCATAGTCGATGCCGAGGTGGACTGCGTGGGCGACGGCCCGGGAAAGGCAATCCGCCACCGGGTTGTCCTTCCCCGTGACGTGCTGGATGTCCGTCGTGTACTCGGACACGGCCGAGAGGTGACGCTGCTGCCGGGCCGACCATGGCTCGGTGACCTTGCCCATCGCGAAGATCAGCGGCTTGTGGTCGACGAAGGCAGTGAACGCACGGCCCTCGAGCAGATGGCGGAAGTGCCTGACCGCCAAGTGAAGCCCGAGCAACTCGCGGTCGAAGGTACTGTAACGGCGTTCGGGCGGGCGAAGCTGCCGGCTAAAGAACGCCAGCGGTTGCCAAGCTCCACGCACCCATTGCTCGTGCACCGCGCCCACCGCGTAGCCAAGGCATCGGTGGTGAGGGCGATCGGTGCATCGGGCGCCGGGTGCGCGAGCATGGTGGCGTTAGCCAAGGCGAGCTTCACGCCCGTGAACGCCGTGTCCATCTGCTCGGTCCAGGTAACGTCGCCTTTGCCCGGCTTACCTCGGAGAGCTTCGTGCAGGGGGCGCAGGAGCTGGGCGATACGGGGCAGGAACCGATGGTAAAAGTTCACCATGCCCAGGAACTCCTGCAGCCCTCTGATCGTGCGGGGGCGCGGAAACCCCTTCACCGCCTCCACCTTGGCCGGCAGGGGGACGGCTCCGTGCCTGGTGACACGGTGCCCCAGAAAATCGATTATGGTGGCGCCGAACCGACACTTTGCGGGGTTCACAATCAGGCCATGCTGGCCCAGGCGTTCGAAGAGCGTGCGGAGGTGGCGTAGGTGCTCTTCGCGGGACGCGCTGGCGACGAGGATATCGTCCAGGTAGACGTAGACAAAATCCAAGTCACGCAGGACGCTGTCCATCAGTCGCTGGAACGCCTGAGCCGCATTCTTCAGACCGAAGGGCATGCGCAGGAACTCGAAGAGTCCGAATGGCGTGATGACCGCCGTCTTCGGGACGTCCTCCGGCCTGACGGGGACCTGATGGTAGCCGCGTATGAGGTCCACCTTCGAGAAGAAGGACATGCCCGCCAAACGGGCGGAAAAGTCCTGAATGTGGGGAACGGGGTAGCGGTCGGGAGTCGTGGCGTCATTGAGACGGCGATAGTCCCCGCACGGTCGCCATCCCCCGCCGGGCTTTGGCACGATGTGCAGCGGCGACGCCCAAGCGCTCTCTGAGCGCCGAACGATGCCGAGTCGCTCCAGGGTAGCGAACGCCGCTTTTGCCACCGCCAGCTTCGTCGGCTCGAGGCGGCGTGCCCGGGCGTAGACCGGTGGCCCGACGGTAGGGATGTGATGGGCCACCCCGTGCTTGACGGCCCCCGCCGAGAAGGTGGGCCGCGTGAGGGCCGGGAAGCCGGCGAGGAGGCGGGTGAATGCGTCTGCTGCCGGAAGCGTACAGACCAACGTGGCCGGAACCGAACCGTTCGGCAAGCCGCTTGGCAAGCTGCTCGTTGAGCTGGGCAACGCACAAGCGAGCGAGCTGAACGTCTCGGCCTGGACAAGACATCTGCGCTTGACGTCGACCAGGAGCCCATTAGCGCACAGGAAGTCCGCGCCAAGCAGTGCCATGGGCACGTCGGCGGTGACGAACGTCCATCGGAAAACCTGCCCTCCGAACCGCAGAGAGAGGCAGCGTTTTCCGTACGTACGGATGGGCGTCCCGTTCGCGGCAAGCAGCGCGGGGCCCCCACCCGTGGCGTGCTTGTCTGACGTGCCGGCGGGAACGACACTCACCTGCGCTCCCGTGTCGCACAGGTAACGGCGCCCGGAGAAGGTGTCCGTTATGAACAGGCGATGAGCGCCGGCCCGGGCGTTTCCCGACCTGTTGAAGGAGCATGGCAGATGACACTGCCGAGCTTCGTGGCCGAACTTGGCGTGGAACCAGCACCAGGTGGTGGAGCTGGAGGAGTGCGGCTGGCTCTGCCAGGCCGGTGGAGTTGGCGGGTTTCCCCGCGGTGGCGGTTTTCGCCGCGGCGGTGGGCGGGGCGTGGCGGCGGTCACGAGGTGTGTATCAGCATGCTGCGTATGCTGTATAAGCTGATGCTGTGGATCAGCAGCATCAGCAGCAGCATCAGCAGCAGCATCAGCAGCATCAGCCACGAGGGCCGTGACGGCCACGCCGACTCTCGCCCGCGTGTCCGAAGCGGCGAAGTACTTGTCCGCCTCGGCTGCCAATGCTCGGGGTTCCGTTAGCCCGGTCCCGGCCAACGCGAGGCGAACCTGCGCTGGAAGTTGGCGACGGAAAAGCACCCGGAATAGAGAACCGGGGGCTTCGTCACCCAACAGTGACAGCATATGGTCCATTCGGACCGACGGGCGCGTGTCACCGAGCTCGGGGAGATCCAGGAGGCGGTCGGCCCGTGCGTCGTCCGTGAGGCCGAACGTGGCTAGGAGTAGCCGCTTGAGTGCCTCGTACTTGTGGCCATCTGGTGGGTGGCGAAGGACGGACACAACTCGAGCGGCCGTGCCGGGCCCGAGGGAGGCGACGACGTGGCAATAGCGCGTGTCATCGCCGGTGAGGCGCCGAAGCTGAAATTGGGCTTCGGCCTGGACGAACCAGACTTCGGCCTGAGCCTCCCAAAATTCGGGAAGTTTGATGAAGTTGGCCATGGCAATGGCGTCGCGTGTGGAAGGATCGCTCCGGCAGATCCAACGTCGAGGGGGTCACCAGTAAAGCGCGGCGTTACGCGCACTGCTTGCGAGCAAGGAGGAAGCGGACAAGCGGTAACTTATAAGCGTCTTTATTTCAGGAGCTCACTGTAACACTGGCGTGCTCCGGGCTGCGCGCCCGGTGTATATCATGAGGCCACGCCTACCCCTCGGGCGTGGCCACCGCCCACTTGGTGCGCGGAATGATGTCACCACGCCAGTGGGCTTTTGTGTCCGCCACAATATTATTAGTATTAACGCTATTATTATTATTTTAGGAGTCGCGGAAGGCGAGAGAACGAGGCCATTCGTAGGTTTCGAAGATGGTTTATTGTAACAGCAAGATCCAGCACACTCTAAACTCGAACGGAAGTCAGCATGCTTATATAAAGCCAAAAGCCCTCTTTGGAATGCGTGGCTCTGGCAACCGCGCGTGCGTCACGTCCGCACAACCACAAGTCCAACAGGCCCGTGCACGTGTAATATGCCCAAATAAGGTAATCACATAAGGTAACCGCCACATGCGGTTACCTGCACATAAGGTAACCGCCACATTATTATTATTACGAAAACAATACGACTTTATTAAGAAGTCTGGGCTAATTTGTCCGAAGCGGCTTGATGGTGAGGCATGAAGCCTGAGGCCTATAAGTACTGCGTCATTGGAAGATCCGTAACTTCTATGCTTTTGATATTTGAAGACCATTTTAACAATCGGTTTGTTTGTGTTTCATACTGAATGAAAAACGTTAAGGTAGAGAATGGCAATTGTGATATACGACAGGTTCAACGATATGTTCGGCCTTAACGGCATAGGAATCAAAATGGCGGAGTGTGGAGTCAGCCGCTGTTCCACCGAAATGCCAGACGTAATCATATCACCCTGGCATGTGACCAGATTCTCAGCTCTGATTGGTATACGTTTGAGGTGACATACATACATACATACATACATACATACATACATACATACATACATACACTGTTCTATACGGCTTTGCCCTAAGGGCTGCGTCATAGAATTTGCATGGTCAAGCTCTTCCGATTCTTCATCTCTATCTTCAAATACATTGGAGGAGTGGAGGACACTTGCTCACAATAAGTTAAGTACAACCAACTCACATCCATTTAATCTCCTATGGAGTTGCACACGGGCATTAATGAGCCACTGATATTACATCCACCCCTCCCAAGGCAGCACTCCTGTCGACCAAGTTTCTGGCAATATCACCCAGCTTTTCCTCGATCTACATTGGGAGGCACCGACCAATCCCAGTTAATGCGCTGTATCCAACGCCACAGCACCCTCTGGTGTATTCATGGATCACGACATCTACACCTTCAAGCAGTGGGTCCATCAACAGACTTTCCGAAGCATGACATCGAACAATGATATAAATATTATTTAGAAGTATTTATATATATTGACATTACTAGGGCATGCCCGTACTATATATATATCTAAAATTATATCCCCCCCCCTATTTACATGAAATGGTTTGGTCCAAAGCGAACGGCTTGCGAGTGGTGACAATCCCCCCCCTCTATTTACATGCAATGGTTCGGTCCAAAGCGAACGGCTTCCGGAGTTTGGTAAAGAAATCGCCATCGCGTACACAAACGCGCAGGAAAGCGAATGAATCGCAAATTCGTTTTTATTAGTTGTAAAACATAATGCCCAATTATTCAATTAGCGCCAACGTATTTTGGCTGTTTGCAATTTAATCGCAAGGCAAAGTAGAAAGAGAAGAGGGAAAAAAAGAAAAGCCTTGCCTTGCTGCAAACAGCTGCTGCAAACAACAACAACAGGGAAGGCTGCACTGTCCGGAAGTTGGCATATCGCAGTTACGATTATTTTAGTGTTAATGGCCAATTATTCAATTAGCGCCAACGTATTTTGGCTGTTTGCAATTTAATCGCAAGGAAAAGTAGAAAGAGAAGAGGGAAAAAAAGAAAAGCCTTGCATTAACGCATTAACGCTTGCATTGCATTAACGGTTCGGCACACGTGATAGCTCGCTGCTCTCTGATTGGTTGAAGCGTTTTTTGGACATAGCTCGGTAGGTACTTGTCCGATTAATTTCAAACCTTGAAAAGGCACATCCTCGGGTCCCCAGCAATATACCTGGCAAGTTTCAAGTATATCGGACCCGTGGTTGTCGAGAAACAGCGGTCACAGACAAACACACAGACACACAGACACACAGACACACAGACACACAGACACACAGACACACAGACACACAGACACACAGACACACAGACATTACTGGAATTATAGATAGATATCAAAGTAGATTCCTACCTGTATTGGGAAACATTCCACCTGATGTACATGGCAATTATATAACTGGTAGGTAGGTCGACCCATACTTACAAAGAGCAGGCTTTATTATTACTGTAAAATGGAAGAGTTAGTACACTGAACGGATCAGGAGGTAAATGACAAAAACAGGACATGGATGCATCGGGTGGACAAGTTGGACACAGAGGATGCATGGGGTGGACAAGATGGATACAGAAGGAGACTGGAAGGAGCAAAAACTGGAATATTGGAATGATAGATTTGTTTGGGGTTAACGAGGGTAGAAAAGATCATGGTTTTGGATTGGGGACGATCTAACATGGTGGTGAACAGCTATCTTGAAGACCTTTAGGGAAGAATGAGATTGAAGAAGATGTGTAAGTTGGTTCCATAGGTGGGAGAAAAGAGGAACAAATGAGTGGAGGTGAGCATTGATTTTGGATTTAGGTAGTTTCGCCAGAAGGGGGTTGATGGTGGACCATGTGAGCCCTGCATAAATTTGGGGGAGGACAAGACACGGAAAGAGTAGGGGGTGCAAGATCAGAAAGGAGGTGGTAGAATACAGAGAGGCCACAAACCTGTCTGTGATGTGAGAATAACTGATATGAGATCTGAGATGTGAGAATAACAGGCGATGTGAGAATAACTGATGTGAGATCTGAGATGTGAGAATAACAGGCGATGTGAGAATAACTGATGTGAGATCTGAGATGTGAGAATAACAGGCGATGTGAGAATAACTGATGTGAGCTCTGAGATGTGAGAATAATTAGACACTCAGGTTTGTCGTGGGAGATCCCAATATTTTTGAGGGCCATGCTTTACCCAGCATCAAGAATGGCAAGGTCTGATGCAAGGCACCATGCCAAAGTGGAGAGCAGTAATGCACTCCGTCAAACTGCAAATTAAGATTTTGGAAGTCGTCAAAGTTTAAACGGACCAAGGAAAGACCTTGCATAATGAAAGATACCCAGTTACCTTTGAAAGATGCCCATGGCTGGCAATCGTGGAAATATGGTCTGCCCAAGAAAGGTCAACAGGTCTGCCCAAGAAAAGGTTGATGATGAAGCCCAAATGTTTGAGTGACTTAACCTATTCAAGTGGTTTGGTTCAGAATTTGGGAAGGTTTGAGAGACAGGGTGAGTGTGTGCGATTTGTCGGGGTTGAAAGACATATTCCAAGTGTTGGACCAGCTTCTGATTCCAAAAAGGCCTGCAAAGGGGGAAGACGCTGCTGCCTGCCAGTCCAAAGGATGAGCTTTATACAGTAGTGGGTGCAATCATCAACAAAGAGATAATCAAGATTTTCCAGAGAAACGGAAAGATAATTGTTGAATATGACTATGGCGTAGGAATCAGGAGGGGCAGGGGGGCAGGGCTCCCCCACTTTCAAAATGTGGGGAGGCCAAATTTGAACCCATGCTAGACAATTCAAAGACGAGTGTGCGTACCTCTAGGCCATCCTGCCAGCCCGTACACAGGACTGATTGGGGCTCTTATGATTCACATGTTACTGTGACTTTTAAAATTTTCCAATTCAGTTCTGAGAAGAATGAAAAAATACCTGAGGTACACCTGAAATATCTGAAAATACCTGAGGTATAAAATACAAATTTGGGCTTCCTCAGGCTGAACAACGCAACAAAACACCAACAAAGGCTGAACAACGTTCTGATCTGCCATACCATGAAAGATCGCACAGACAAGATCCACATATTGGCATTAGCAAATAACTTGTCAGGCAAGTGATTCAAGGATGAAGTATTTTGACTAATTTGACTGAAGCCAAACAAACTCAGAAAATGGGCAAAGAGTGTGAAATAAAGTTTTGAATTTTTGAATTTTCCACCGAAATTTGCTGAAATATACAACTTTCAAAAATAAGGATACACAACTGCATTTACATCACGTTCAGCCATTTACATCACACCTACACCAAAAACGCAACGACACCGAAACCAATACATTAAACCAACACCTACATCAAAACCCAACAACAATACCTAAGCCAAAATATTAAACCAACACCAACACCAAAACCCAACAACAATAACTAAACCAACACATGAAACCAACACCTACAACAAAAACGCAACAACGACACCGAAACCAATACATTTTTTTTTTTATTTTTTTTTTTGTATACTGAATCGAGGCTCGTGAAAGAGCTAACATTTACTTCACAAACAAATCGACCAGACAAACAAAATACACAAAAAGAGGGAGCGGAAGACAAGATGGGGAGAAAAGGGGAAGCACACAAACACAACATCCGAGAACAGGGAGATGTGTGGAAGGGAGAGGGCCCGGGGGGAGGAGGCATGGGAAGGGGGGGGGGGGGAGGGAGAAGTATAAAGCACAAGGACACCAAGGACTTCCAGGACTGAAGTTGGTATTTCAAAAAGGGGAATTGGGGTGAAATTAGCAGGGGTAGAAAAGATCAAGGTTTTGGATGGGGGAAGATAAGAGATGGTGGTGAACAGCTGTTTTAAAGACTTGGAGGGTGGAGTGGGATTGAAGAGAGTGAGGGAGTTTGTTCCAGAGGGGGGAGAAAAGAGGAATGAAGGAGTGAAGGTGAGCAGAGAGTCTTGATTTTGGCAGTTTAACCAAAAGAGGGTTGCAGGCAGATCTTGTGCGACCTGTAGGAATATTTGCGGGACAGAGCCCAGAGAGAGCTGGGGGGGGGGGGCAAGGCCAGAGAGGAGTCGGTAGAAGACGGAAAGACCACCAACCTGCCTGCGGTGAGTGAGTGAGAGGCCCTTGGAGTTAGCTTCATCGCGGGAGATTCCAATGATTCTGAATGCTTTGGTTTCAACAGCGCGAAGGCGAGCTAGGTGTGAGGCAGGAGCATCAGCCCAGAGGGGAGATTCCATTGAGCTGCGGATGAAAGCCTTGTATGTGGTGAGGAGCTCAGGTGTGCCAAGGAAGGACTTCGCACGACGGAGGATGCCCAGTCGGCGACTGGCTTTGGAGGCCAGATTTGAAATGTGGTTTTTCCAGGAAAGATCATGGCAGATAGTGAGACCCAAAAGCTTGAGTGACAGAACTTCTTGGAGAGGATTATTCAGAAAGTGGATGGGAGGGTTGTCCAGTCGGTCTTTTCGGAGAGACATCGTAAGAGTGTGAGATTTGTCAGGATTGAAAGACATGTTCCACTTGTTTGCCCAGTCTGTGATTTTGTCAAGGTCTGCAGAGAGTGAGGAGGCTGCAGACTGCCGATCTGAGGGATGAAGAATGGAGCGACAGAGAGTAGAGTCGTCAGCAAAGAGATAGAGAGGATTTTCAAGAGAGTCAGAGAGATCATTGATGAAGACCAGAAAAAGCACAGGGCCCAGAACACTGCCTTGGGGAACTCCAGCCTGAACAGGAAGAGGAGATGAGAGAAACCCATTCAGGGCCACACGTTGACTACGACTAGAGAGGAAGTCCGCCAGCCATGCGTGGAGATTTCCATGGATACCAAAAGAGGAGAGTTTGGTGAGCAGAGCGGGTGCCAGACTGTATCGAAGGCACGTGATATGTCAAGGGAGACTGCTCTAATTTCCTGTTTGGCATTGAGGACCTCCATCCATTGTTGAGAAAGCAGAAGCAGCATGTCCAGAGTGGAGTGTCCAGGTCTGAAACCAAATTGATGATCAGAGATCAAGCCATTGGAGAAGAGGAAAGATTTCATATCTGAAGCAATGATGGATTCCATGACCTTGCTGATAATTGGGAGAAGGCTGATTGGTCTGTAGTTGCTGGGATCTGTTTTTGCACCTTTTTTGTGCAAAGCGGTGATGTTGGCAGATTTCCAAGCAGATGGAAGATGACCTTGAGCAAAAGAGAGGGTGAAGAGAACAGAGAGAGGGAGTGAAAGAGCGGAAGAACATGATTTTAGGACCCGTGGGCTGATGCCGTCAGGTCCAGTTGCAGAATCAGAGTCGAGGGTTGACAGACACTTTTCCACCTTGTCAGGAGGAAAGGACACAGAGTCCAGGAGCAGCTGGGTACGACTGGGTACGGTGGGTACAGAGAGGGATGGGTTTGGGACACAAGATTTAGAGGCAAACACAGAGTTGAGGCATTCGGCTTTTTCACGTGCGGAGTCAGCCGTGTGGCCATTTAAGGTGAGGGAGGGGATGGAGGGGGAACAAACACCAGAAACAGATTTTACCAGACGCCACCAGGATTTGGAAGAGGGAGACAGATAAGAGAGTTCGGTCCTGAGGACGGAGAGATATTGTTTCCTGGCTCTCCTGAGGGTGGACACACACTTGTTTCGGGCTTTGTGAAAGGAAATGAGATTTCCTTCCGTTGGATTTGCTTTCCAGGAGACGAAAGCAAGTTGTTTCTGGGCAATAGCCTCACCACAAGATTCCGTGTACCATGGACGGGAGGAAGGGTATGACAACTGAAGACGAGCAGGGATAAAACTGTGCATGAGAGAGAGCAATTGCTGTGCATGAGAGAGAGACATTAAACCAACACCTACACCAAAACCGCAACGACACCGAAACCAATACATTAAACCAACACCTACACCAAAAACGCAACGACACCGAAACCAATACATTAAACCAACACCTACATCAAAACCCAACAACAATACCTAAACCAATATATTAAACCAACACCAACACCAAAACCCAACAACAATACCTAAACCAATATATTAAACCAACACCAACCCCAAAACCCAACAACAATGACTAAACCAACACATGAAAACAACACCTACACCAAAAACGCAACAATGACACCGAAACCAATATATTAAACCAACACCGACATCAAAACCCAACAACAATACCTAAGCCAAAATATTAAACCAACACCAACACCAAAACCCAACAACAATAACTAAACCAACACATGAAACCAACACCTACACCAAAAACGCAACGACACCGAAACCAATACATTAAACCAACACCTACATCAAGACCCAACAACAATACCTAAGCCAAAATATTAAACCAACACCAACACCAAAACCCAACAACAATAACTAAACCAACACATGAAACCAAAACCTACACCAAAAACGCAACAACGACACCGAAACCAATATATTAAACCAACACCTACATCAAAACCCAACAACAATACCTAAACCAATACATTAAACCAACACCTACACCAAAGCACAACAGCAATACCTAAACCAATATATTAAACCAACACCAACACCAAAACCCAACAACAATACCAAAACCAATATAAAAACCAACACCTACACCAAAACCCAACAACAATACCTAAACCAATACATTAAACCACCACCTACACCAAAACGCAACAACAATACCAAAACCAATATATTAAACCAATACCTACACCAAAAACGCAACGACACCGAAACCAATACATTAAACCAACACCTACATCAAAACCCAACAACAATACCGAAGCCAAAATATTAAACCAACACCGACATCAAAACCCAACAACAATACCTAAACCAATACATTAAACCAACACCTACACCAAAACCCAACAACAATACCTAAACCAATATATTAAACCACCACCTACACCAAAGCACAACAACAATACCTAAACCAATATATTAAACCAACACCTACACCAAAACCCAACAACAATACCAAAACCAATATATTAAACCAACACCGACACCAAAACCCAACAACAATACCTAAACCAATACATTAAACCACCACCTACACCAAAACGCAACAACAATACCAAAACCAATATATTAAACCAACACCTACACCAAAACCCAACAACAATACCTAAACCAATACATTAAACCACCACCTACACCAAAACGCAACAACAATACCTAAACCAATATATTAAACCAACACCTACACCAAAACCCAACAACAATATCTAAACCAATACATTAAACCAACACCTACACCAAAACGCAACAACAATACCTAAACCAATACATTAAACCACCACCTACACCAAAACACAACAACAATACCAAAACCAATATATTAAACCAACACCTACACCAAAACCCAACAACAATACCTAAACCAATACATTAAACCACCACCTATACCAAAACGCAACAACAATACCAAAACCAATATATTAAACCAACACCTACACCAAAAACGCAACGACACCGAAACCAATACATTAAACCAACACCTACATCAAAACCGAACAACAATACCGAAACGAAAATATTAAACCAACACCAACACCAAAAGCCAACAACAATACTGAAACCAATACATAAAACCAACACCAAAACCAAAACCCAACAACAATAACTAAACCAATACATTAAACCAACACCTACACCAAAACCCAACAACAATACCTAAACCAATATATTAAACCACCACCTACACCAAAGCACAACAACAATACCTAAACCAATACATTAAACCAACACTACACCAAAACCCAACAACAATACCTAAACCAATATATTAAACCACCACCTATGCCAAAGCACAACAACAATACAGAAACCAATACATTAAACCAACACCTACACCAAAACACAACAGTATTGTTACGTGCTCTTCCCCAAACCCCGGTCACGGTGTACCTCCGAGCCCCGAGAGGAGTCACGGCAGAAAGATGTGTTATTCTGTATGTCAAAGATCAATGGTGAAACCACACCAATTGTTACCAACAAACATGTATTGTATTAAGGTCACACAAGAATAACAGTACAATAACAATATTAATCAATTGTACAACCAATATATCATTCCTATGATGGTGCCATCAGTTTCGTACAATATAACTCACTGTGCTCCAAGTGAGCGAAAATAACATTCCCAATGTCTCTGTCCCAGCTTCAAACCAAAGTCGATCCACGCTCTAGTGATCGTCAGAACGATGTTGTATCGAGACCAGAATCCCGCTCGGTTGACAGTCACACTGCCAAATATAGGCAAAAGTGTCCTCAAGAGGCGGCTGGGAAATCACACCTTCGGGTATGGACGTTCAACAGCTCCCAATCGGCGAACCGCAAATTCACACACAAAATCCACGTTACACACACACACCAGGTTAACGTCTGGATGCGGTGAAATGGTTGAAGCGAGGTGAAAAACCTGGAGCGATGCGAAAATCCAGCGTGAGGCAAAATGGCAAACGGTCCGTTCTCAAGACGTAATGGCACTCCAATGATTCTCTTCGGAATCAACCGCAAAACCTGTCATGCAGGTTTATCTGTCACAGCGATAACAACTCTGTCGCAGGAATTCCTTTCCCAGGAAACCCCAAAGTTCGCTAGTGACCCCCGTTCGCCAGCGTTTGCTCCAGACCTCCAAGTAGCTCGGCTCCTTCTCCGACCTTACTCACTCCGCATCTTCTTCCTCTTTTTCTTCCTCCTCTTCGTCCGGTTCCCGATCCGGTTTCCGGTTTCTTTTAAAACACTAACTTTTTTTACCTTTTGAAAACAGTAAACTCGATTTCACTTAAACGATAACAATAATAGTACATACAACCAAAAATGTTTGCAGTGGATGAGAACCACAACAACGGAAGTGACGAATCCGTAACAGTATATTAAACCAACACCTACCCAAAAAACCAACAACAACACCAAAATTAATATATGAAACCAAAACAACAACAACACAACAACATGCATTTTAAGGCCATTTTGCCTGCTAGAGCGGGGGTTAGCCTTGCGGTCCCCATGACAATCTTCTCCATTTTGCCCTATTTTCTGCATCTTTCCTTGTTAACCCCCTTGCCCGCATTTCTTCTTCCACCATCTTTAGCCAAGTCTTTCTTGGTCTTCCCCGTCCTCTACTTCCTTCTACATTCATTCCATCACTCTTCTCAACCAGTCACTTTCATCCTTCCCCAACACATGACCAAACCATCTCAACCTGTTCCTCTTCACAGCATCAATCACAGGCTCTATTCCCATCATCTTTCGCAATTCATCATTTGTCTTCCTCTCTCTCAATGATACTCCGCACATCCACCGAACCATTCGCATTTCCACCCTTTCCAGCCTTCGTTGCTGCTCTATGTTCATGACCCATGTCTCGCTCCCATAAATCATAACACTTCTCACACATGCAGCATACACCTTTCCCTTCAGCTTCAACGACACTCCCCTCCTCGTCCCCACGCCACTCAGTTCCCGAAACTTCTTCCATGCACATCTCACTCCAGCAACCGTTGCCGAGTCTGATCCACCTTCTCCATTCAGCATGTCTCCAAGGTAGCAAAATGTTTTCACACCTTCCAGCTTCACGCCGTCTCCAAGATCCAACTCAACATTTCCTCCATCTGCAGCTCCCTCTGTGCACACCTTACATTTGAATGTAGCTCCCACACTTGTTGATGACCCTCTCAGACCACTACATTTTTGATGAACCCACTCAGCGCACATTGTACATTGAATGGAGTTCACTCCGACACCCTTCCTGCACACAGCACATGGCAACTTCCAAGTTCTTTCCACCTCACCACATGCTTTACCACTTGCCATCACCTTCGTCTTTCCTATATTCACCTTCAGACCTTTTGTCTCCATACATTCCTTCCACTTGTTTAGCTTTTCCTTCAGTCCATCCATACTTTCCGCAATCAACACCAGATCATCTGCAAACAACAACTCCCACGGTAAACCCTCCTTTACGTTCTGAACCAGCACCTCCATCACAGCTACAAATAGTAGTGGGCTTAGTACCGACCCCTGATGCATTCCCACCTTCACCTCAAACTCACCACTGTTCCCGTCGTTCATCCTTACAGCTGTGCGCGCTCTTTTGTACATTGCCATCACTAATCTGATCAACCATTCCTCCACTCCCAACTTCCTCAATGCCCATGTAAATACTTCACGTGGAACCCTATTGAATGCTTTCTCCAGATCAACAAACCCAAGAAACAACTTCTTCCTCTTCTCCATGTACTTCTCCTGCAACTGCCTCACAATAAAGAGTGCGTCTGTCGTTCCTCTTCCTGGCATAAATCCAAACTGCATTTCGTCGATCTTCACCTTCTTCCTTATCCTCCTCTCCAACACCCTTTCCAATACCTTCATTCCATGCTCCAATAACTTTATCGCTCAGTACAAGCCACACTCCAGAGGGTCACCTTTCCCCTTGTATAGAGAGACGAGGGTACTCAGTTCCCAATCCACTGGAATGCGGCCTTCTTTCACCACCAGATTACAGATCTCTGTCATTCTCTTCACAACCCAATTTCCTGCTGCCTTCAACATATCTCCCACAACTCCCGTCGGCCCTCCCGCTTTTCTACTCTTCATTGCTTTTATCGCTTCCTCAACTTCCTTCTCAGTTATCTTCTCTGCCGGTCCTAAAACTGGGTTACTCTCTATGTTGCCATCCCATTCATTCTCTGTATTCAACAGCATTTCCATATGTCTTTTCCATCTTCCTTTAATTCCATCTGGGTCCACAACGATTTGTCCCACTTCATCCTTTAAGCAACTCACCCCCATCACATCACACCTCTCTTTCGCTATCTGCTTTACAATCCTGAATACCGCTCTCTGAACCTCTTCCAAATCCAAGTGTTCTCCGAACATTTTCTTACATGCCTCCTGCGCCTTTGCTACCTCTTTCTTTGCAGCCTTCTTGGCTGCCTTATAGCTTTCATGCTCTGCTTTTTCTGCTCCTGTACCCTTCGCCTTCTGCCACTCCTTGAACTTCTTCCTCTTCTCGTCAATCCTCTTTCCAACTTCCTCATCAGACCACCATGTTTCCGAGTGCCGCGGTGGTCCTTTTGTCCATCCACATACCTCACCAACGGCTCCCAACAGACTATCTTTCATTGACATCCAACCACGTTCAAGTTCAACCACATCATCCTCTACCCTACTCAGCCTCTCTTTTAATGCCTCCCTTACTGTCACCTCTTTCAACCTCCACACATTCATTCTTGGTTGGTACTTCACCCGCCGAGCTCTCCTCGCACCTTTCACCCTTATGTCGTAGACAACCAAGTGGTGCTGTGAAACAGCCTCCTCCCCCGGGATCACCTTTGTGTCCCGGAGGTGCCCCCTATCTCGCCTACGCACCATCAGGTAGTCAATGGTTGTCGTCGACCAACCTGACGTGTATGTAACAAGCTTATTATTCTCTTTCTGGAACTGAGTATAACAAATCAACAAATCAGCTCCATCAGCAAACTCCAAAATCCTTTCACCTTCTCCATTTCTCACACCATATCCGTAACCCCCATGAACTCCCTCAAAACCGTCCATACTCCTTCCCACATGTCCATTTAGGTCTCCGCCTACCACAACAACTTCTCTATCGCACACCAGAACTTGTCCTTCTCTTCATCGCTCCGACCAACCTGCGGAGCATATTCCGAGATGACGTTCACCAAGAGCTTTCCAATCCTCATTTTCACCATCATCAACCTATCACTCACTCTAGTCACACTCACCACAGACACCACACTCTACAAACACCTCAGAAAACAGGACACCTACACTATTCACGCCTTCCGGGCACCCTTGCCACACAAACTTGTATTTCTGTCCCTACCTACCCTTCACCATTCTCACACCACTTCTCTTCCATCTCGTCTCTTGCACACAACATATGTCCACTCTTCTTCTGACCAATACTTCCACCACTTCTGATCTCCCTGTCATTGTCCCTACATTCCATGTCCCAAACCTCAGAAACCGATCTCCACTTCGGGCTGCACCCTGCCCATATGTAGTTGTAATTGTCATGGTTCTCTTTTTGAGGCAATTTTTGAGGCAATATTAAACCAAAACCTACACCAAAACCCAACAACAATACCTAAACCAATATATTAAACCAACACCGACACCAAAACCCAACAACAGAACATTAAATCAACACCTCCACCAAAAACCAACAACAATACCGATATCAATATTTTAAACCAACACACACCAAAAACCAACAACAATACCTAAATCAATATATTAAACCAATACCTACACCAAAACCCAACAACTGTACCTAAATCATTACATTAAATCAACACCTACACCAAAACCCAACAACAGTACATTATTCAACACCTACACCAAAAACCAACAACAATACCTAAATCAATATTATAAACCAACACCTTCACCAAAATCCAACAACAATTCCTAAACCAATACATTAAACCAACACCTACACCAAAACCCAACAACAATACCTAAACCAATATATTAAACCAACAGCGACACCAAAACGCAACAATACTTAAACCAATACATCAAACTAACACCTACACCAAAACCCAATAACAATACCTAAACCAATTAATTAAACCAACAACGACACCAAAAAACAATACCTAATCCAATTCATTAAACCAATACCTAAACCAATTCATCAAAGAACACTGAAACAAATACCAACACCTAAACAAACCCACACATACACCTAAACCAAGGTGTAAAACTAACTCCATAGCATAAATCGACAACAACACCTCAACAAGCACCCAAAACCAACACCAACACTGAAACAAACACCAACACCTAAACCAGCAACAACGTTGAAACCAACACCTAAACCAGCAGCAACACCTACAAAAAGCTTAAAACTTAAATGCATCTGGGGTAGTTTCACCGGGTATTCATGTGATAGCATGAGGTGTAGAATAGGGAGGAGAAGGGAATGGCAAATGGAATGCATTGGAAATCACACTCAGTGGAATTGTGGTTGACGCATCCATCATCATACTAAAATACGCAATTTGGTGTCTGTCTGTCTGTCTGACGATTTTTGACCGCGATACATTCAATCGTTACTTATCCGATCTCAACCAAACTTGACAGGAGGACTATGGGTCACACAATGAAGGTTGTAGCGAATTAATTTGCCCCCCTCTCCAAGGGGATTTTCCCCACCAATGGGGTTGCGTGTTGAGGTGTATATCCGTATTAAAACAGCTTTATCGTGGCGTTTTTCCAATGACGCTTCTAATAACAAGCATAAGATTAATGTTATTACAAAATAATATTAATACCAATAATATCCCACCCCCCAGTGTTTCCGCATTGAACAAACGCCATGTTGACGTGTATAAATAGCTTATTGTGCCGTTTTGGTGGGAGCACCTCAACCAAAAGTAAAAAGTTTATAAACCACAAAAACATATGATTACCTTTTTAAACAGTTGCTACTGCTGTTTAACACTAAACTGAAAGAAATTTGGGGGAATCCTGACATTCGTGAGGCAAATTTTATTTACAGAACTGAGAGAAGATCTACTGTAATCTATATACCCCACAATAGTTAACAACATAACCACTTTTGCCGTTAATGTGGCGTTTTCGTGAGTTTTTTCATGAGTGCCGCTAATTTGGCGTTTTCTAACTCTAACCCTAACCCTAACAACCCGGCAAATTTTACTTACAGAACTGAGCGAAGATCTACTGTAATCTGTATACCCCACATGGGGTTAATAACATGATCCCTCCTTCCGCTAATGTGGCGTTTTTCGCGGCTGCCTTTTGAAACAACCTCTACAGCTGTTTAACACTAACTGAAAGGGAGGAAATACAGGGTGTGTTCAGTTACCAAGCAGCTAGCTAGCGCTTGCCAAGCCAGGCATTCCTTATCAGCGGTTTTGAATGGAGTGCTTGCTCGAATGCTTAAGCCACTTGACGTGCGCTCTACATGAAACTTGGTGAATGAACAACCCCCCCCCCCCCCAACCATGTTCTTGAGGACCGACGGTAGATCTACTGTAATCTATATATCGCAGAGAGGAAAGACTTGCTGTTGCCCCCCCCCCCCTAACCCGCTCCCCCACCCACCCCCTTCCCCCCTCCCTAGTGGAGAACAGGTGTACTAGTTGTCCAAATCTGGGAGGTCAGCGGTTCAATTCAGACCATGAACAAGTCATGCCAAAGAGCTCAAAAATGGTATGTGCTGCTTCCTCGCTTAATGCTCAGCATTTAGAGGAGAGAGCATGAATAAACCACTTTGGTTGACCTTCCATGGGGGGTGGGGGGGGGGGAGTATAAGATTTCTTTCATTACCGCACGGCTCTTCCATTGTGGGTTTGATAGAGGCTGCAATTGCTCTCTCTGGTCATAAGGTGGTGGCATGATCACAAAGTACTGTACTGTACTGCTCAAGCTAATTCAAAGTTCCAGCTCGAGCTGCAGTTTTACCCGCAATTGTGTAACTGTAACAGATCGGTGAAACAGATCGGTCCAACAGACCCGTCGACACCCTTCGTTCTTCCCTTCCTTCTCCAAGGGGAAGAGTCTAGCATGCTGAGGGGAAGAGATTGGTACACTGTGAGAAAGGAGGTGTTAAATAGGGCTATCACCCAGGTGCAATAACTACGGTATATAATAACCTGGTCCATACATCTGCAACCCAATATCCAGGAAATGATCACAACAACCTCTGCCAGAGTGGGAAGAGTGGAGTATGATTATTAAATTAACTTTAGAAATGCGCACTGGATATTCAAAGCAGGTGCAACATACATGTTTTGGTGCTAGCAAGAAATGACCAAACTTTTGTTAATGAATATAATCGTTGGTGGTAAGAGAGGATTTAGACCGAGGAGGGTGAGCTGAGTGTGGAGATGGGGGTAGACTGGAAGAATCCAGACCAAGTGCAATATGAACGATTTATACAACAAAATATATGAAAAAATAAGGAATAGTTTGTCATTGATGGAGGACGGTAGAGAGCAGAGAAATGAGGACTGAAAACAAAGATAGAAACTAGTCTATCAAGTGGCCTATACTGGGAAAACCAGAAAAAGTTAAAAACAGGAAGTAAACAAAACGATACGCGCTGACAACAATCTGCGCAACAAAGTTTAAGAATGTAGGTAAATGCAAACAGTGACAACAGGACTCAAAGTGAACAACCATTAGACTTAGGCCACTTAGCTTTGGAAGCGCCAGGTAGGACTTGTCTGCATACCAGTAAATAGATGACCTATCTTCTTCTTTCTTATAGCTTGGCTTTAGTGACAGAGCTATGATATGATGATTGATGTCCTTAGCCAGGCTTTGTAGTTCCTGCCATACTTCTGCTGGGTGGTGAGTTGGGGAGTCCTGTATAAGGTGGTCTGCAGTTTGAAGGTCACCACATTTGTATTATAGTGACTCTGTCAGTCTCCAAGTGAACATTTTGCTGCTAAATCAGCCAATGCCAGTTCAAGCGGCGCCATTCCTTACAGGCAAGTCACATCCTGAAGGTTTAGTGGATATGGGGAGGTGTTGCAGATGGCCGCCAGGTTGGTTGGTTCGCCACTGGTTCAGGTGCTATGTACGTCTGCTATGTCTGTCATTAGATGAGATTGAGGTTCAGGTAGCTCTGATAAAAGATGTTTTCAGTCTTTTAGGGGGCTATCCTACCATGAATTTGCTGTGGAGTGGATGTTCTTGGTTGGGTGAAGATCTGAGAGCTGCCTGTCTTGTGATAGCTGCATGCCTGATGTGATGGGAGTGGATGCCTGCAAGAACTGGAAGGTGGTGGGTCATAAACAGCCACTGATAGATCTCAAATTTGTATTGAGGTGCATGTCGACCTTCTTTTTGTGGTAGCTTCTGCCCAGGCAAAGACACAATTTACCGCAGTGTTTACGGATTAGGTTTACTCTTGCAAATGTTTTCCCCACCACCTTTTGCGCATGCTGCCTGAAAGTCCAGGCCCAATGTAGTTGGATGCTAAAATAGGTGGGTGTTTGGGTGAAGAGCCCTAGACTCATCATCGTTGATGGAGTTCTTAACTGCATTGTGGAGCAGCTCACACTCAGATTCTCATCCTGTGATGTATGCCTATCACAGACTATGAGAGATGCATGTTTTTGAGATATTTGTGATAGACTGGCAGAAAGAATTGGAACTAGAGTCAATGACATCAGAATCAGGAGGCAACAAGTCTGTGATTTCCCCTGTAATAGCCTTGTTCTTCTCCCATTTAGCCTTTTGAAAATTCCATAATTGCACTGGTAACATAGGTATCGGTGTGACTATAAGGACGTATGCTTAATGAGGACTGGCCAATAGTGAAAGTTGAGAAAGCGATCTCGCACAAACCTTTGTAGTGTGATAGAGGGATCGCCATTCCACTATGCCAGATCAGAATTGATATAGGTGCCCCATTGGCTGGAGCAAAACGTTGCTGGTTATCGTTTGTCAAGGTGCAGCTGGAGGTCCGACTGAGAGGTCCAGTCACAAAGAATTTCTCCATCAGCAGACAAAAAGTTGTCCCTGCATTCAGTATGTGGGCAGTTGAAGTCTCCTGCGATTAGTACAGTTGGGGGAACTGGAGGAAGATAATTAATCTGGAGTAGTATTGGTGGGAGTAGTATTGGTACATAGGAAGACACATGAGACACATGAGACTATCCTTTCCATTTTATTCCCAAATTTACGGGAACTGTTTCCAGGATGGGACCTGATTAATCAATAGTCAAGGGAAGAGCTCCACTTTGCTCAAGCTGATTGGTGTATCCTTGATGTCCTGGGTCAAAGCTTCTCAAGCAGGTGAAGACAATATACACTCCAAGCTCTCAGAACCTTTGTGCGAAGAATAGATGGAAAATAGAAGAAAACACTTGATGCATTAGACAAAGACAGGAATTAAACAGTAAAACTAAACAAGTACAGATACATTCAAAGTACACCACTCCCATGCCAAATAAATAAATAACATATCCTCCAGCGCGGCATCACGGCGTGCCTTAGGCACCCGGTGATACCGCCATGCAGCACATAGAGATGGGGTTGCGAGGGAGAGGTGTACAATAATTGATTGTTACTTGAATAATTAAAATCAATCAACATCAATCATAAAATAATTTCTTAATTAATTGGCTAACAGCATCCCTCAATCACCAGTGTTTCATCCAAAGCTTTAACTTTTTGAAAGTTAATTAAACAAGTCATTAATCGGAAAAAATAATGAATTAATTGATTGATTAATCAATAAATAATTAATCGATTAACTGATTAATCAATAAGTCAAAAATATCCTTTATAGCCACATCACTTGGTCACTGTCATGTCCGAATATCAGCTTCTTCACTCAAAAGGTGCCTGATATATTGCCCAGATAAGAAAGAAAATAAATAAGTGATTAATAATGAAAATAAATAAAAAATAAATGTAAGAAAAATAAATTATTAATCAATTGGCTAATATAATATCTAAACTACCACCGTTTCATTCAAATGTATACTTTAATTTTTTTTTAAATTAAACAAGTCATTAATCAAAAAATCAAATAATTAATCGATTAATTTATTAATCAATAAATCAAAAATAGCCTTTACTGCCAAATCACTTGGTCATTCTTGTGTCCAAATATCAGCTTCTTAGCTCAAAAGGTGCCTGAGATAATGCCCAGAAGGGAAAGGAAATAAATAAGTACTTAATTAATCGATAATAATTAAATAACTAATCTATTAATTGATTAATCAAAAAACAAAAAATACTGTTTTTGCCAAAATACTTACTATTGTGCTGAAATTTCAGCTTCCTAGCTCAAAGGATGGCTGAGATATCCCCCGGACAAACAAACAAACAACCAAACAAGAAACAACCAGAGTGAAAACTGAGTACTCCCTTTCAGCGTGCGTCATCGCCGGACCTCCTTCGGTGTCCGGCGATGACATCATACAGCACTTGGAGATGGCTTAGGAAAGGAGCAGTGTACAATTCGGTACACTCGAACCCCATTCAAAAATTTAGGAAACATGTCTAAGGAACTGTGTGTACTCACAATGCTGAAACCCAAGGTTCATAACAAGACGTTAACTAGAAAGAGCAATCAGATTGCAGACCCTTGCCGTGTTTTCAGTGTTTTTAAGGCTTTTGTGTTAAAACAAATATGGCGGCCGAACCACGTGACGGATGACATAATCATAATTTTTTTTTCTCCACCAATTTATCCCTAGATGATTATCCCTAGACGTCATAATTATCATTAAAAAATTCTACAGGTGGAGTTGCACCTATGGTGAAAATTTCCTGTCAATCGGACCAACAGTTGCAGAGAAAATCATATTTATTCTGTGCGGACAAACAAACAAACAAATGAAAAATCGGTCAGAGACCGAGGACTTGCCGGAATGTACTTTTTTTTTATTGCCCATTTTGGATCAAAATGGCGGGAAATCTATACACGCTAAGCAATGGAAGGTAACTGAGTAAGTGTATGCATATCTCTTGTACTTTTAGAGTTATAGTGGTTTGAAATATATTTTCAATGAAAACTTGGCCCCCTGACCCTTGACCCCCAAAAATAATTAAAACTAAGCATTTTTGACCATTTTATGCCACATGTTATTTTTCGGGAATTGAATAATGAACATTTTGGTGTTGGATAGAAGGGAATCGGGATAATGTTTGACAAAGTTATTAGTTTAAAAAAACATTTTTGACCTTGAGTTTGACTTTTAAAGGCCACTCAAGGTTAAAGGTCATGGTGCCAAATTAAATGTATGTGACTTCCTATATGTCAGTAACAGTAAGTGTATGCATATCTCTTGTACTTTTAGAGTTATAGTGGTTTGAAATATATTTTCAATGAAAACTTGGCCCCCTGACCCTTGACCCCAAAAAATAATTAAAACTAAGCATTTTTGACCATTTTATGCCACATGTTATTTTTCGGGAATTGAATAATGAACATTTTGGTGTTGGATAGAAGGGAATCGGATAATGTTTGACAGAGTTATTAGTAAAAAAAAAACATTTTTGACCTTGAGTTTGACTTTTAAAGGTCACTCAAGGTCAAAGGTCATGGCGCCAAATTAAATGTCGTATGTGACTTCCTATATGTCAGTAACAGTAAGTGTATGCATATCTCTTGTACTTTTAGAGTTATAGTGGTTTGAAATATATTTTCAATGAAAACTTGGCCCCCTGACCCTTGACCCCCAAAAATAATTAAAACTAAGCATTTTTGACCATTTTATGCCACATGTTATTTTTCGGGAATTGAATAATGAACATTTTGGTGTTGGATAGAAGGGAATCGGGATAATGTTTGACAAAGTTATTAGTTTAAAAAAACATTTTTGACCTCGAGTTTGACTTTTAAAGGCCACTCAAGGTTAAAGGTCATGGTGCCAAATTAAATGTCGTATGTGACTTCCTATATGTCAGTAACAGTAAGTGTATGCATATCTCTTGTACTTTTAGAGTTATAGTGGTTTGAAATATATTTTCAATGAAAACTTGGCCCCCTGACCCTTGACCCCAAAAAATAATTAAAACTAAGCATTTTTGACCATTTTATGCCACATGTTATTTTTCGGGAATTGAATAATGAACATTTTGGTGTTGGATAGAAGGGAATCGGATAATGTTTGACAGAGTTATTAGTAAAAGAAAAACATTTTTGACCTTGAGTTTGACTTTTAAAGGTCACTCAAGGTCAAAGGTCATGGCGCCAAATTAAATGTCGTATGTGACTTCCTATATGTCAGTAACAGTAAGTGTATGCATATCTCTTGTACTTTTAGAGTTATAGTGGTTTGAAATATATTTTCAATGAAAACTTGGCCCCCTGACCCTTGACCCCAAAAAATAATTAAAACTAAGCATTTTTGACCATTTTATGCCACATGTTATTTTTCGGGAATTGAATAATGAACATTTTGGTGTTGGATAGAAGGGAATCGGATAATGTTTGACAGAGTTATTAGTAAAAAAAAAACATTTTTGACCTTGAGTTTGACTTTTAAAGGTCACTCAAGGTCAAAGGTCATGGTGCCAAATTAAATGTCGTATGTGACTTCCTATATGTCAGTAACAGTAAGTGTATGCATATCTCTTGTACTTTTAGAGTTATAGTGGTTTGAAATATATTTTCAATGAAAACTTGGCCCCCTGACCCTTGACCCCCAAAAATAATTAAAACTAAGCATTTTTGACCATTTTATGCCACATGTTATTTTTCGGGAATTGAATAATGAACATTTTGGTGTTGGATAGAAGGGAATCGGATAATGTTTGACAGAGTTATTAGTAAAAAAAAACATTTTTGACCTTGAGTTTGACTTTTAAAGGTCACTCAAGGTCAAAGGTCATGGTGCCAAATTAAATGTCGTATGTGACTTCCTATATGTCAGTAACAGTAAGTGTATGCATATCTCTTGTACTTTTAGAGTTATAGTGGTTTGAAATATATTTTAAAGGAAAACTCGACCCCCCTGATTTCACGTTTTGGGTGACCTTGAGCTTGACCTCGGGCCTAGAGAGTTAAAAATTGGGCACAGTCTATTCCAGGGCAAGGAAACTTTGTGTGTAAAGTATGGTGATGTTATGTGCAACGATGTAGACGTAGTACTGCGCACAAACAGACAGACAGACGGACAGACAAACCAACCAACCAACATACTTGCCGGAATTTTTTCCGGCAAGTAACAAACGGACCCAAATGCAATACCCGCTCCTCAGGCGAGGGTAACAATCAGTCATGGGCACACGGATGCACAGAGGTGGTAGGAAGAAACAAACAACACCTTGAGCTAGAATACAGAATTTATTTTACTTTAACTTCCAAGAAAATGCATTTGCTTTTCTAAAATAAGCAGTAGAAACGATTCCCCATTCATCATCTTTGCATATGGAATACATTTATTTCCTTGACAGGTTGCAGTTTGCTATTTTCTTCATTTGTCATTTCCTGGCAAGAAGGACTTAATCTGAAGAACTCCACAAATGCCTGAAATCGCATTGGAAGTGACCCACGAGGTGCTTATAAGAATATGGAGTATCGTAGAGGGATCTATTGCTCACACCTGGAAGCCCTCCAATATGGAGGAAGCAGATGTGCTGGCATGCAGGTGTCCGTGCTCCTAGAGTGTGTCCTGGAGAGGGCGCTACACAGTGCTCACAAAAGGGCAATGGAGGAGCAACAAATCAGTGATTCATGGCATCGTGGAGTCTTGTTGGAGAATCTGATGAGAAAAATCACCGAAAAGCACGAGTTGCGTCGTGGGATTGCCATGGATATCCGTAAACATTATGCATCATCAATGATCATAACCGAACCATAACCAAACAATTGCCTTGATTTCACATGCCAGCAAGATATTACTAAAGATCATTCGACACAGAATAGAAGATTTGATTAAGCGAGAAATGCCTGTTGGACAAGCAGGTTTCAGAAGAGGAAGAGGCACGAGAGATCAAATGGCAAATCTGGGATGGATCATGGAGAAAGCAAAGGGATATCAATGAAAGGTGTATCTCTTTCTTTTAGATTACTAGCTGCGGTTCCAAGTTCTGTTATAATCCTGTTGCCATTTTGAAGAAATAAAATTTTGAATTTTTCCCAATTTTTTTGTTGGGGCCTAAAACATTTCCCTACGCCCACTAAGGAATCCCAACAAAAAATGCTCAAAGGCGATTTGTGTTCTACAGCGTTCAAGTATATACTTCAATTGAAAAAAAATGAGGATTCTAAAGATTGTAGAAAATAAAATTCCATAAGTTGACCGCCGTTGACACAGCGTCTTTTACACCACCCTATCTAACACGTTGCATTAGTTATTCGTGCCTGTTGTTTGTGTCCATTATGACGTCCTTCAAAATAGTAAGTTTCCTGTTGGGAATGATTTCCGATTTTTTTTTTTGACTGCCAGACAGGCAGATGGAGTTAAACAAGGCCAAAAGTCTAACAGTGGCGTAGAAATATCTCACTCCTCTGTACGTATGTGCCAATTTTGCGCCATCGGGACGAATTTAGAGCCAACGTACGCTGCTGCTAATTCGTGGTCAAAATGTAACATGCAATTGAAATCAAGTTGTTTCTCGATCATGGACTGACGTTTGTAGACAGGACAGACAGAAGTGAAGCAATTGCTTAACCCCACCTTTTGCTTCCTGTGCGTGGGGTTATCGTCCCAGGTATCAACGACAAGACATAAACTCGGCGTACCTTTGCTGCTTCTAACTACTTGGGACCAAGCGCTCGGCCTGACCATGATTTTTGAATGGTGGAATGAGAAGCCAATGTGGAGATGAATTATATGGGATCGGTGGAAATACTTGTCAACAAAATATGCAAGGGCAAACCCCCAACCATTTCAATGCCAAGCAAGGGGGAGGACAGAACGCAGACCCAATACGATGGGAGAATATCAAAACAATGTCACCCACGGTCTCTAATATCTCCACCAAAACAGATCCCGGCAATGTCCCTTTGGAATCAAACCCACAGTGTAACGCATGGTGGCTGTTAGTATTTTTGGTCACAAACTTGTTCGCTCTTTCCTGCTGTATGCAGAAGATGTTTTTCGCTTCCGTAGCTTGTCCTTTCCCAGAATAAAGTGCACTAGGGAGGGTATCTCATTTGGCAACTTCTCCGTTCGATTCTGATGCCGTGGCTTCACTATTATTGGGAGAACTCTTAGAACTGTGTCATGCCAGATTCCCACTTCCATGGCTGAAAGCTGAAACCATGCATTGACCTGTTCTTGCCCCTTCCTCCGTCAGTCGGATCAAGGGCTCTGATGGTCATTGCTATATATTAACACCAGGCTGTACCCGAGGGCCCACTTCTTTCTCACCGTTGCAAGTTAGAAGTCTCGACGTACTCCACTGTCTCACATTTGGTATCCAGTCCCACACGCCACTCTGACCAGCCCTTGCCACCCAACACCCCTCTGTGACCGATAAAGGTTCCATAATACCATACGTCCCATATATTCATCTATAAGCCACTGTTTAATGTCCTCCCATGTCTCATCTTTCCAGCTCACCTTCCAATGATCTTTTATCTTGCCTGACGATCTGCCTTCCAATGTCCTCTAATGCTCTTCTATCCAGTTCTTTAAGATAGCTGCTCATCACCGTCTCATGAAATCTCCCATATGTACCTGTACTCTGATAAGCTGATTTGCTCTTGCTGATCCTGTCCCCACTGTCCTCATTTTACCCTTGTGTTGTTTTGTCTGCATGTCCTTTGTCTGCTTACTCCCACAACTTTATCTTGGTTATTTTCCACTTTCTCATCTTTGTTTTCCAACTCCTCCATAAACCAAGGTGCTTTGTAATCTGGTATCAGCTTGGGCAGTGAATGAGCAAGGGGTGACATCATACGTTTCTCTGCCATCACACATCATGTTAGTCATCACCGGGCCAGGGTTTGAATTGCTTAAAAAGAAGGACTCGGACATTTAATAATATTTTTGCTTCTACACCAAGACCATCTTCGGCATATCAACTGTTTGTGTTAAAATAAGCTTTATTTCTGTGATGCAAACACCCAATTGGCCAAGGCAACAAAACTTGTAAACTTCATTTTCTACACCTCACATCAGGTTAAATGTACTGTTAGGATGGAAACATCCCAACGTGATTTGTGGATTTGCTCACAATAAATGCCGAAAACACCCCTTTGCCTTATGTGTGTCATCTATCAATCTCCCCCCTTCAGTATAAATAGCGGTTAAGTAAGTTGAATGATAAAAAGACAAGAGATTTGTCATGCAGAGCACGATACTTGGGAAATCCTTAAAACAAATCTGACATTCAAAATAATTGGTGGTTGAATTCTGTGATCTGACATGAAAATCCTCTTAAAATTTCAAGTCAATTGGATGAAAATTGACGATTTTAGAAATTAGGCCATGTTAACCTTTTGACCTTTAGAACTCAAATATAATTGGTGGTTGGATTCAGTGACCTGATATGCAAATCCTGCTCAAATTTCAAATTTCAAGACACTCCACCTAAGTTATTAACCTTTGGCCTATGCTGACCTTTTCACTTCAAAATCAATATGCTTCTTGCTGAAGACCAACTCTACCAAAACGAAAGATCTACTGTACTAAAAGGAAAGACATGAAGATTTCTCTTCACTGACGCTCCCCATCCAACTTGACAGAGCTTGAGAAAATCTGCAATGACGAATGCGATAAACTCCCCAAAACCAGATGTGCAAAGCTGATAGCACATACAGTCACGTGAAAAAGTAAGTACACCCCATGTAAAGTTTTGACTTTTTCAACATATTTCAACATACAGCTATTTATTTATTTATTATTATTATTCTTTTTGTATACTGAATCGAGGCTCGTGAAAGAGCTAACATTTATTTCACAAACAAATCAACCAGACAAACAAAATATACAAAAAGAGGGAGCGGAAGACAAGATGGGGAGAGAAGGGGAAGCACACAACCACAACATTTGAGAGCAGGGAGAAGTGTGGGAGGGAGAGGGCTTGGGGGCTAGAGGCGTGGGAAGGGGGGGGGGGGGGGTGAGAGAAGTATAAAACACAAAGGGACCGAAATTAGCGGGGGTAGAAAAGATCAAGGTTTTGGATGGGGGAGGATAAGAGATGGTGGTGAACACCTGTTTTAAAGACCTGGAGGGTGGAGTGGGATTGAAGAGAGTGAGGGAGTTTGTTCCAGAGGTGGGAGAAAAGAGGAATGAAGGAGTGAAGGTGAGCAGAAAGTCTTGATTTTGGCAGTTTAACCATAAGAGGGTTGCAGGCAGATCTTGTGCGACCTGTAGGAATATTTGGGGGACAGAGCCCAGAGAGGGCTGGGGGGGCAAGGCCAGAGAGGAGTCGGTAGAAGACGGAAAGACCACCAACCTGCCTGCGGTGAGTGAGTGAAAGGCCCTTGGAGTTGGCTTCATCGCAGGAGATTCCAATGATTCTGAACGCTTTGGTTTCAACAGCGTCAAGACGGGCTAGGTGTGAGGCAGGAGCACCAGACCAGAGGGGAGAGCAGTATTCCATAGAGCTGCGGATGAAAGCCTTGTATGTGGTGAGGAGCTCAGGTGTGCCAAGGAAGGACTTTGCACGACGGAGGATGCCCAGTCGGCGACTGGCTTTGGAGGCCAGATTTGAAATGTGGTTTTCCCAGGAAAGATCATGGCAAATAGTGAGACCCAAAAGCTTGAGTGATAGAACTTCTTGGAGAGGATTATTCAGAAAGTGGATGGGAGGGTACTTACTTTTTCCACATGCAAAATTTGCATTAATGTTTATTTAAATTATACAATGGACTCCAAAATCTAAATGTTTCATGATATTTGTTATATTATATCACCTTTATCTATCAATATTGTTGAAATGAAGATCAAATAGCTGTATGTTGAAATATGTTGAAAAAGACAAAACTTTACATGGGGTGTACTTACTTTTTCACGTGACTGTATACCCAAGAAGACTCAAAGCTGTAATCGCTGCCAAAGGTGCTTATTTGAATTATTGACTCAGGGGGTTGAATACTTATGTAAATTAGATCTTTCAGCATTTTACTTTCTGTATTTTAAAGTTTACCGCTGTTGATGCAGCGTCTTTTACACCATCTTATTTAACACATTAGATAAGTTCTTCATGCCTCTTGTTTGCATCCTTTATAACATCCTTAACAACAGTACGTTTCCTATTTGGAATGATTTTCAATTTTGTTTCACTGCCAGACAGGCAAACAGAGGAAAAAATGTTGTCTCACTTTTCTCTGTGCATGTGCAATCAGGACAAATTCAAAGGCAAAGTACTGATAAACTACATGTTCGTTATTACTATTTATGTTCCAATTGGTGTTCAAAATATAACATTCAATTGAAATCAAGTTGTTCCTCGATCATAAACCAACTGTTTGTAGACAGATAGACAGTCGGACAGAAGTGAACCAATTGATTTACCCCGTTTTTCAATCCGCATGCGTGAGGTATCAACTTCAAACGACATGAATCATCTGGGGATGTTATCTATAATGCGCTGTAGGTGTACCAATTTGATAACATTTTCAACAGATTTTCAACAGACAAAATATATCCAGATTCATCGACAAGACTTTAAATATATCTCTCATAGTCTGAAACAAAAACAATTGTTGAGTTTGACAAAATACAACAAGTATTTTTCTTTTTTTTATCTTGTCTAAGGCTCCTGATAAAGTTTGAACATGTAATCACATGCAAGGCAAGGATATTGAGGAATTATCAATGTACTGTTGCATTATAATTCCAAAGACCCTGGGAAACAAAGCATAAATAAACACTGCATATGAGATTTGAGCCTGGGATTGCAGCATCGGAGCTGGATGGGCATTTCGGAGCACAAAAGGTGGGGTTGAGACACAGACACTGGGGCAGAGAAAAGGTCTTTCTAAACACCAGAGAGGAGGAAACCTTTGATTCACGAGAATTACACCACACTTACCCCTGCATGTACTATGAAATAGCTATTCTAATCTATCCCTCAATTTTACCCCGAGACCAGATTCGTAACAAAATTGTTACGGAGTTGAAATTTCACCGCTGTTCAAGGTGATGGACAGTCTTGTGATATTTAGATAGGGACACGTTTCTGTACACTTGCAACCATTACAATCACAAAGTGTTTGAATTTACAAGTGCGATATTCATTAATATGATGTGGACTTTGACTGCACTACTACTACCACTACTACTACTCTACTACTCACACTACAACTACCACTACTACTCACACTATGATTACCACTACGACTACATGCTACTACTAACACTACTACTCATATTACTACTACTACTACTACTACTACTACTACTACTCACACTACGACTACCACTACTACTACACGCTACTAATACCACTACTACTACTACTCACACTATGACTACCACTACTACTACACACTACTACTACCACTTCTACTACTAACACTACAACTACCACTACTACTACACGATACTACTACCACTACTACTACTAACACTACAACTACACGCTACTACTACTACTACTCACACTATGACTACCACTACACGCTACTACTACCACTACTACTACTAATACTATGACTCACACTATGACTACCACTACTACTACATGCTACTACTACCACTACAACTACACGCTACTACTACCAATACTACTACACGCTACTACTACCACTACTACGACTACCACTACTACTACTCACACTACGACTACCACTACTACTACACGCTACTACTACCACTACTACTACACACTACTACTACCTCTACTACTACTAACACTACAACTACACGCTACTACTACCACTACTACTCACAGGACTACTACTACTACTACGACTACTACTACTACTACTACTACACGCTACTACTACTACTACTACTACTACACACACACACACACACACACACACACACACACACACACACACACACACTACTACTACTACACTGTACTACTACTACTACTACTACTACTACTATTACTGCTTTAAGCCCCTAATTAATCCTATCTTCTTGTGGGGTCAGCCCCACGAGTTTTTTTCCTTTGCACACCCTTCAAACCCATGTCTATAAGGGTTGTGTAAGAGGTTCCATACGAGATTGCAGGATCCGATAACACACCACTTTTACACAACGAATCACACATGCTGTAATGACTTGTTAATTATTTTGGGAATGAGGACAAAAATCCACGTGAAATTGACTTGGAGACAAAAACATCAAATGTCCGCTCATTCAATCATAACATTCACCACGTGAGACCCCAGGGCCTGGGGTTGCTTCTTTAAAGTACTGCAACAATATCAACAACCACTGATCTGCGGGGAGGTTGTGTTGCTCTGATGATACGGAGCCTAAGTGTTAAAAAGTGTGTTCATTACTGCAAAATGGACACGTCAGCAAACATGACACAATATTCCAGGAATCTGAATGACATATTCCCTGGGATTGCCAAACCTGTGCACTCGTTTATGGTCAGCGGTCGATTAGAAGATACCTGAGTTTCCTGTGTGTTGAAAATTCAACCTCAGTTTGAACTTGAAAACTTACACTGGCTTATAAACAATATTCTCGTTTGCAAAACTGCTTCAGGATGTGTTTCTGTACAGCTGAATATCTAAGTTTAGTTATGGTTATTTTTATCCAACTTTTATCCTGCAACACTGGCAAGACTGACAAAAACAGAACTTTAGGCAAAGTTATTTTAAACTTAAGACAAAGTGTGAAAATGGAAATCGTGCAAGTGCAACCACTTATCCCACTACTGCTAACTGTATACATATACAAAGTGCCTATATAAAGTGTACACCCCCTTTCAAAATTTTCACCTTTTCTTGCCGTATAGCCTGGAATTAAATTGCATTAAACCAGACCTTTCCACCTTTATTTACACATTGTAATCCAAAACTTCCAAGTGAAAAACAAATTCTACAAATTTCAGAAAATTAATTTTAAAAATACAAAACTAGAATATCTTGGTTGGATAAGTGTCCACCCCCCTGTGTTAATACTTGGTGGAAGCACCTTTGACATCAATTACAGCTGTCTGTTGGGCTAGGTCTCCACCAACTTTGCACACCTTTATTGGGTACAAAACTGTTCAAGCTCAGTCAAGTTGCATGGGGAGTTTTGAACAGCAATCTTCAAGTCATGCCACAGATTTTCAATTGGATTTAGGTCGGGACTCTGACTGGGCCACTCAAGGACATTTATCTTTTTGTTCCGTAGCCACTCCAGTGTAGCTTTGGCTGTGTGCTTCGGGTCATGCTAAAAGGTGAACTTCCGTCCCAATTTCAGCTTTCTAGCATAGGGTAGCAGGTTTTCTTCTAGGATATTTTTGCATATTGCTCCTTCCATTTTGCATTCTATCCTAACAAATGCCCCAGTCCCTGCTGATGAGAAACATCCCCATAGCATGATGCTGCCACCACCATGCTTCACAGTAGGGATGGTGTTCTTTGGGTGATGTGCTGTGTTGGGTTTGCACCAAACATAACGTTTTGCATTTAGGCCAAAACGTTCCATCTTGGTTTCGTCAGACCACAAAACATTTTGCCACACGGCTTCAGAATCTCTGGAGTGGTTTTTTGCATACGTCAAACGGGAGTCAAGGTGGGCTTTTTTTTTAGCAATGGCTTCCTTCTTGCCACCGTACCGTACAGGCCAGACGTGTGGAGTGCTTGGGATATTGTTGTCACATGTACACAGTGACCAGTCTTTGCCATAAAGGCCTATAGCTCTTTTGAAGTTGTCATTGGCCTCATGGTGGCCTCTCTGATCAGTCTCCTCCTTACTTGGTCATCCAGTTTGGAGGGACGGCCAGATCTCGGCAGGGTCTTGGTGGTACCATACTCCTTCCACTTCTTAATAATTGTCTTTAGTGTGCTCCAAAGGATATTCAAGGCCTTTGAAATGTTTTTATACCCATCCATTGATCTGTGCCTTTCCACAACTTTATCCCGGATGTCTTTTGAAGGTTGGGTAAGACATGGAGTTGTGTTTTCATGTACATATATAGGAATGTTTAATTACGTGTGTATGTATATGACTCAAGCGAGTTTGTTTCTGATGAGCTTTAGATGTGAAAAGATTCCAATTGCCTAGAGGAAAGTCTTTGCTGTGGAATGTGCTACCCAGCAAAGTAAACCTCCAGGAACAGCTGATATTATTCAGAAATAATCAGAATCACGACAATTTAACACAGATGGTGGGCAATTAACTTGGTGTGTTTTTGAAGGTAATTGGTTACACCTGAGCTCATTTATAATGGCTATTACAAGGGGGTGGCGGACACTTATACAACCAAGTGAAGATATTGTCGTTTTCTATTTTAAATTAATTTTCTGAAATTTCTAGAATACATTTTTCAGTTGAAAGTTGTGGGTTACGATGTGTTAATGAAGGTGGAAAAAAGGTCTGATTTTATGCATTTTAATTCCAGGCTATAATGTAAGACAACAAAAGACGAAAATTTTGAAAGGGGGTGTAGACTTTGTATAGGATATCTATATGTGTGTGTGTGTGTGTGTGTGTGTGTGTGTGTGTGTGTGTGTGTGTGTGTGTGTGTGTGTGTGTGTGTGTGTGTGTGTGTGTGTGTGTGTGTGTGTGTATCCTCATAAAATATTAGAGGTTTACCGTATAAAATGGATGTTTCAAACCAGCACTTGCGGCAACAACTCAAGAGCTGTAACTTAAAACCAGATCACTTGGAAAGTTTTGCCTCTGCCTGGAGGGATATTTGGCAGGGATATGGTTCTCCCACTGGGGCAACATGTTAACTGTTGTCAGGCATGTGCAGCTGAATAAACCCTGATGCAGCTACAAGTTAGCTAAGATAAATATCTGTGCGACCCAGTGCTGCAGACCACCAAACCAAAAGGTAAAGTGCTCCATGTACTGTGATGAAAAAATATTTGGCTGCTTGGCTAGTATACTCTTCAGGTGATGGAAGACTTAGTAGAATGCCATTGCTTATTAAAAAATCCCAATCAGCACCTCACTATATCAAAGACCATGAACGGGTGGTGACAATTGAATCATTGTTGCAATACAATTGCTTCCAGACAATAAGGAAAAGGTTTCCATGCACTGGAAGGTGAACTCCCGACCTCTCAGCAGACAGGCGTGTGCGTCTTGGCGACGAGCTCACTGCTTGGTTTGACTTTTTGGCTCTGATAGTCGTAGTTGCGAGTGGGGCTTTCACGTGGTCAGGGCCGGGCCATCTGCCTGGGCCAGGGAATGCTCCCTGGGAGGGTTCATTTCAGGGGTTACATGCCACTGTGGTTACAAGAGGCTCACAATGAGGAAATTTGTTTGCACTGCCTATTATTGTCCTCAAACGAGCTCTTTCAACACAATCTCATTAAACATCAAACACCCAAGTATTGTCTGCCCTCATACAATAGATCCTGCAGATGGAATAGTCTACATTGAAAATAACAACGGGTGTGTATATATATATGTGTGTGTATTTTAGTTCTGTGATTCAGCAAATTTGCGACTCAGTAGGTGTCCTCCATTTATTCTTTCTCTGCTGGGTGGGCTTTCATGCTTTAAAAACATTATTACAGACCAAGGGATAATAGTCAGGGTGAGATAATCTTGAGCTGAGTCATGAAATGCTTAGTTCACGGAAACACAATTTTTTTTTGTTGTTTTGTTTTTTTTTGTATACAAGATCGAGGCTCGTGAAAGAGCGAACATTAATCACACAGAAAGACAAACAGACACACAAAACAAATAACATCGGGAGCGGTAGACAAGATGGGGAGAGAGGGGGAAGGACACAAACATTTGAGAGCAGGGACCGAGAGACATGGAGACATCGAGAGAACTGTGGGAGGGAGAGGGCTTTGGGGGGTGAGGCATGGGAAGGGGGGGGGGGTGGGAGAGGTATAAAACATATGGACACTGCCAAGACTTCCAGGAAAGAAGTTGGAATTTCAAACAAGGTGGATCTGGGGTGAATTAGTGGGGGTAGAAAAGATCAAGGTTTTGGATGGGGGAAGATAAGAGATGATCCAACTCCTCTGGGCAATTGGAATCTTTTCACATCTAAAGCTCATCAGAAACGAATTTGTGTTATGGATTTGTCACTTCCACCTTTGTTGTTATTATATACTTGCAGGATTTTTTTTAGTTTCAGGTAATATTGTTGGTAACATTTCTGTGTGAAATGGAGATGACTTTAGTAAAAGGTAAAAATAAATGTTTGTGAAGGAAAACGTGGAAAAGAAAACGGAAGAGGGAGAGGAGACGACCATTAGAGAGATACAGCCGTGAGTCGCATCGAGGCTGCGAGCGGACTTTTTTGATATTGGTCGCGAATTAGTTGAGGCTTCCTGTGAAAGGGATTGACTGCGACATCGTCCTATATTGCAATTGCAATTAAACCTGCATTTCAGGGTTTATCACCAAATGTGAGCTATTGTTGGAGGGAAAGCAAGCGCCTCCATTACAGGCCGATCCGCCATTTTCCCTCGAGGAAACTGTCTGCCTGGTGCATCATGTTTGTCATTGGGATTTCCATATCGACCTCATCGTGTTGATTGCCGTTTGTTTCCATATCGGCTCAATTCCCATATCAACCTCTCACCTCGTAACTCCTCATCCACAGCCGTGCCAATAACTGCCTATTGATTTGCTGTTCTGCACGACGACTTTCTTTAATAGTGTTATCATTGTGTAGGTGAGAGTTCTTAATACTATTACTTGTTTGTTCTACACACTTGCATTGTTGTGGTTTTACCATGGTTTATTAGAACATTCCAAAATAGCAAATATTTCTGCAGCATTCCCTCTCGAGATTCTGAGGGCCACCGAAACTGGAGTTTGGGGAGGTAACATGTAACACTTGCTTGATTAATATACATATACATATACAGATACATATACATGTTATATATATATATATATAGATATATATATATAGATAGATATATATATATATATATATATATATATATATATATATATATATGTATACATATATATATATATGTGTGTGTTATAAATACATGTTATATATATAATTTTATATATATATATATATATATATATATATATATATATATATATATATATATATATATATATATGTACTGTATATATATATATATACTAGCAGAAGTACCCGGCATTGCCAGGCGGTGGAGGGGAGGGGAGGGGGAAAGGGAGGGTGGGGAGGGGCGAAGAGGGGGTGAGGGGAGAAGAGGGGGGAGGGGAGAAGAGGGGGGAGGGGGAGGGGGAGTGGGAGAGGGGAGAAGAGGGGGGGGGGATGGGACAGTCTTGATAGATGGTGTGCCATGGCTGTGTGGTCAAGGTGCATGTCCAAAGCTGTTTTAATGTTTGACTTTTTACCTTTTTTTATTATAAAAAAGGCAGGCCTCATAAGGCCCATAATAAGGGCAAAATATAGATCGACATCTCTGCCTTTGTCTATTTGTAACCAGAGAGGTTTAATCTCAGTTTGCAAAGACTTGAGTACCACACGGATGTCTCCTTGTTTGGAAGTGATGTGTTGGTATATATACATATACTGTATATATATATTGTTGCGGATATGAGGACTGTATTTTTTTTGATTGTGTGTATTATTATTGTTTATTCTGCGCCTCCTGCCTCCGGAGCTGTGTAAAGGTCAAAAGGGCGTCCCATAATTAGTCCATAAAGCATCCACACCACAGCTAATCATAGAATACCCCTGTTCAACAGTTATATCTTATTATGTGTTTTAGGGTAAGGCTGTGTCTCCCATTAATTGAAATACTCCATTGCACCAGTGAAAGAGATAGATTCCCTTCATTCCCATTCCCAAAACTTCCATTTCCCCTTTCGTCTTTGCCAGGCCTCGAGTGCCATTGCCAATTACCTCCCTTCCAATTGCCGCCATTGACCACGAGGTAGGGTCGGAGAAGAAAGGCATGTCTCCACCTCGTCATAGAGGGGAGGAGTGAGTCAGCCCCACTCAACCAACCACGAACAAGGGGAGTGGCTAGAGAAGACGGGTCGCCCCCGTCGTCATAGGGGGGAGGAGTAAGTCGGCCCCGCTCATCCAACCCAGAACAAGGGGTTTGGCTAAGAGAGGGCGGAGCGGGAACCCCCGAGAAAGTGCGCGAAGGTTCGGTGAGAAACCAATATAAACCGCTGCGGGACGCCCTCCGTCCTCTTACTCTCTTGCTCTGACCCCGTCCTCTTACTCTCTGGCTCTGACCCCGTCCTCTTGCTCTTGCTCTCTTTGGTGCTGGGGAGAAGGAAGACGCCTGAACGAGCAGGTGTGACCGAGCCTGCAAGCCATCGTGCGACCAGCTGCGCTGCAGTTAAGAGGACGCAGGCCACAAAAAGGGCGTGCCAGGCAGCAATACACGTGGAAGCTGAACCTCCCTTGCCTCTCAATAGCCATCCATCCTCAAGCCATACCTGCCTGCAATTTTCCCCGTGTAAGTGTGAACGTCGTCTGTCTTGAATGTTGTCCTGGGGTTTATAAGTAAAGTGCATAGATAAGCTAACGATTCACTGTGTGACTGCTCCTTCCATCCATTGCTTGTAAATAACTTCATCGCTCCTTCTTTTTGCTTGTGTGTATAATAAATCCTGTTATTCCTCCGTACTCTGTCTTCTTCTCTCTTCCTTCTCTTTTGGTCGCTTTAGAGGTTTCCAAATTGAATACCTGTGGCGCGATTTGGTCAACGTTTGGGGGAGTCAGGCTAATCGGGGATCCTGTAACGGTCGCGGTTGACCATCCGCTCGGCCCAAAGTAACATCTTGTCCGCGACCCGTAACAATTGGTGTCTAGGAGTGGGATACGAGGCCCGAACCAAATTTTTAAAACGTCTAGAAAAAATTTGGTCAAAATTACGAGCTGCCGAAATTTTGTTGTTTTATAAAACCCGAATTTTGAGATCGCGCCATGGACAATCAAGGCGATCGGATGTCGGTGGGGGAGATAGACGGGTTAGGGGTAACCCAGGACTTCGGGGAAGAAAGGGAAGAGGAGAGCAATGAGGTGGTTGAGGGTGTATCAGGTGCACAAAATGGCGGCCTCGCGCACATGGTTATTGTGGCGCCAAATTTAGCCACGCCCGTGACCGTAGCAGCACCGCCGATGGATTGGGGCCTTTTTATGATCCAAATGAAGGCCCTTATGGATGCTCAGAGTGAGCAAATGAAGGCTCAGAGTGAGCAAATGGGGAACCGAATGGATGCTCAGAGTGAGCAAATAAGGGCTCAGAGTGAGCAATTGGGGGTAATGGGGGGCAAAATGGGGGAAATGGGGGGCAAAATGGGAGAAATGGGGGAACGGCTAGAAGCTAAATTTGAGGGGTTAGACAATGGGATAAAAGGGGTGAAACATGGGTTAACGGGGGTGGAAAATAGAATGGCTGCCCAGGAGAATCAGTTAGAGGGGGTGAAAAATGGGTTAATGGGGTTAGAAAATAGGATGGAAGACAAATTGCGGGAAATAGGGGAGCAATCCGCCCGGGAAATCGAACACATGGGGAACCAGATAGAGGAGGTGAAAATCGGGTTAGAAAGTAAACTGGATGCTCAGAGGGATGAATTGGGACAGATGAGGGTGGCATCTACAAAAGAGATGGAGGAGATGAAAGAGGGGATACGACGAGGTGTAAGTGAGGAGGTTTCGGGGCTACGCGAGGAGGTAAAGCGAGGTGAGAAGCGTATGGAGAAAGAGGTGAGGAATAATACGGCTAGGTTACAGGGGGCATAGAGGGTCTGACGAAGGGAGTAGAGCAGCTGACAGTAGGACAAAGGGAACTAGCGGACCAAGTGGAAAGAACACTGCAATCATCGGGGGTTGAAAAGCGACACAAAAGGACATTAGAAATGAATTAATAGCGACACAGAAGGAATGTCAAACGCTACATGAGGGATTGACGAAGAGGTTGGAAGAGGTGACAGAAGTAATGGAGACGAAGGACCGGGAGGTAAGGACGCACATAGAAACGGTTAAAGTAGCGATGAGGAAGAAATAGAGGGGGCGCACCGGGAGCTGAAGGAGGTAAAGGAAAAATTAGAGGAGGTGGAAGAGGGGGTGAGTGAAATTAAGAAGAGACGGAGGGAAACTAAGAGGGAGATAAAGGAGGAAGTCATGGAATATGTACAATGTCGGTGCTCAACTCATGATGTGCTGCTCATGAACCAAATAACGGGTTTGCAGGTGGCAAAGGAGGTGCGGAGACGAGGTGCCTAGGTGAGTGGCGATATAATCGGAAATGTACATGATGTGAGGGGAGCTTCAGTCGGCTTGGGGGTTGTTGTGGACCCGGGTGTTCGTGAGAGGCCGTTGGTGAAGTGTGCGACAGGTCTGGTGTGCGAAAAAAGAGGTGTGCGAGAATGTCCGACCATGGGGTGTGTGAGAAAAAAGTGCGCGCCGACCAGTGAGTGCGCTGTCGAGAGTGAGTCGGTAGTAGCGCGTGTGCGAGGGAGCACATGGAAGCGCGGTGTGGTGAGTGTTACGGAGGAAGTAACGAAAAAGTGTGCGCAAGAGGATGCGCGAGAAAGGTGTGTAACGGACGGGTGCATGGGGAAAGAGTGCGCTGTCAAAAGTAAGGAAGAATGCACGCCTGTGGTGAGTGTTACAGAGGATGTAATGGGAGAGTGTGCGCGAGAAAGGTGTGTAACGGACAGGTGCATGAGGAAAGAGTGCGCTGTCGAGAGTAAGGGTGAGTGCGCTGTCAAGAATGGAGGTGAAAGTAGTGAGAGTGACACGGAGCGTGAGTTGGTTGTGACAGGTGAGCGAGGATGTACACCTGGAATGGAAGGATGCACACCTGGAATGGTAGAGCGTGTGTGGGAATGCACACTTGAGTTGGTCGTGAGGCACGTGGTTGGGTGTGCGAGTGAGAGCACACCTGTGATTGTCACAGAGGAGGTGACCGAGGAGGGGGCGCGAAGAGGTGTGTTGGTGAGGTGTGCGAGCGACGAATGTGTGCCAAGGTGTTCGGTGGTCAGGTGTGTGACCAAGTCTGTGAGCGGAATGAGTGTACCGAGGTATGTAAGAGAAGGTACGACAAGGAGCATGGGAACAGCTGGATGTATGAGCAAGAAAGGGGTAGCGTATGCGTGTAAGCATGCAGGTGAGGCATCGACGGTAACCGGGTTAGCGGTTAGAACGACAGTTAGCCGAATCGAGCCCTCGGTGCGTGTCGGGCAGCTTCGCGTGCCGCGAGAACCAGCAGGGATCCGAAGCACGGCGGGTTCGAAAGGACCGCCGTACGTGATCCACGCTGGGCCGCGCTGGGAACGGCCGCGTCCGTGCTCCACTAGGCGGAGCGGGCAGCCCGATAGGAAGGGTCGTCATGGCGACCACTTTTTATTGAGACGTTCCGGCAGGTCGAGATCGGGCAATTGGATGGCTCCGCGCCGAGGTGGTGCGTGGGATCTCGGCACGGGTAAGCCCCCGTCCCTGCACCGAGTGCCGGACGCATCCAGCCGCCGGCACCAAATAACCCGCGTTCATTGCTCGGCTGTACGAAGCCGGGCTGTAGACGTGAATTTGCGCACCGAGAGGATCTAATAAGTAGACGGGTGATGAGGTTAGTGTTTTGGACCCAAAATTAGAAAAAGGCAAAATTTGATGATTGGTACGGTGATTGGCAAAAGTTTTGATTGGCTGAAATTTGGTGAGCAAAATTGATAGTGGGACCTCCCCGATGTGGTGGGATGGGCAATCCACCATCCCTCATCGGGGGGGCAAAGGAGCACTAGATTTATGGGGTTGATGGCAGTGAAAACTAGCCCGGGTGGGTTAGGATATATCGTGTGTAGGGATCTAGCGAAGATGACATTAGGTAACGTTAAGATTAGTTAGTGACAAGGATACCTGTAGTGGGGACGCAGGTAGATTAGTGTGGATGATAATGACGTGGTATGTGCTTAGTTTAAAGGGAAGACGGGGAGCACTAAGTTAGCAGGGCAACAGGTAGTTCAGATGATGCCTTGTGAGTGTTGGAGGTGTATTCAAGTGTATTGAGCAGTGTGTGAGGATTGAACAGGTGTGATTGCACAGGTGTGCAACTGAACAGGTGTATGGAGCAGTGTATGAGTGAGTAAAGGTGATGGGTGTTGTGTTGACCAAATGGTCCAGGAAGAGGAGGAGGGTGCAGGTGGCACCAGGTGTGAGTGCACAGGTGTGCACCAACAGGTGTGTGGAATACATGGAGTGTGGAGTATATGGAGTCTTGGAATGGATGGTCGTGGAGTGAGTATGGTGGAAATTGTGGAGTGGAGTGGATGGTGCGAAGGTGTGAATGGGGGAAGGATGGACCCCCATCACGAATACCCGGGGCGGGTAGTGTAAGTGTTAGGTAGAGGGTATAGGTAAATTGTGGTTGGATATTGGCATCTGTGGTGCGAGGTGAAAGAATGGTATTTGGTTGGGTGCATTCGTGTTGTGGAAATGGCTGGGCGTGTAGCCTGTTAGTGTGTGTAGTTGGTTTGGGCACTCCACCACTGTGAGGATGTCGGCCAGGTGAGGCCGCAGGTGGGCTCTGGGAGCCGGTAGTTGTGGATGGGGCCCGAGGATCCGGAGGACGGACCCGGGTAGCCCAGTGCCAGAGGGCACCAAGGGGTGACAGAGCCAGGAGGGGCCTTCCCCAGTTAGATAGGTTAGGGTGAGGAGCTAGGTAAGCTCGGGTGGCAACTGCAGTGGTGGAGGTGTGCAGGTGGGTAGACCTGCTGGGAGAGCTACACGTCACAGCCCAGAAATTGTGCAAGGGCACCGGGAGATGAATCGGGGGAGTGAGACCCCAAATTGAGAAGCACCACAGTTTGGTCAATGGGAATTGGTTTTTAGAACCCATAGTGTAAGTTGGCCAATGGATTGTGGCAGGGAGAGACCCCGGGTAGTGTAAAGTGTGTTAAAATCATTTAGAGGATAGTTAGGATTGGAGTCTCCTCGCACCATCTGCATCGACTCACCTGAGGTGACAGGTACTCCACACCATGCCAAGTTTTGTTATTTTACTGTGCAAATGTTTGGAATGTGAGACGCATCATGACGTGGGTGTGACATTGTGCTTTGTTGTTCCATCTCTTCCTCCTTATGAGGATCGATGATGAATTGGGTGATGGCAAATTTTGGTTAGAGGGATTGTGGTAACGAATTTGGTGTAGGGGAAATAAGGGGAAGACGTGACAGTAGCGACGGATTTGTAAATGTGTAGATTTTGTAAATATGGGGTAAGGGCAAGGGTAGTGTAGGTGACAGGGGGGTGACGTACGGTAGGGACAAGCTTTCTCACTTCGCCCTCCGTACGCATTTCGCCTTGCATTGCCTTATTGATGTGTACCCTTGTGACCTTACCCCTCGCTCATTTGTCTCTTTTGTCTCCCACATGACCTGTGCGCCATTGGGCGCCGAGGGGAGCGTGCGTGGGTCGGCCATTGTGTGCCCGAAATTCCCAGAACCAGCTGTCTGCATCGATGCACCACATTATGGACCACATGCCTGTGGCCGAGCACCACTGATGGACCCCATGGGTTGGGGCATGGCCCCTCTGCTGGAACCGGCCATGAGGGCCCGAAATCTTGCTGGCGGACCTTGGCCACAGGGCACCGATGCCCCACAGGTGAACCACACATAGTCGGCCCTGTGGGCCCTAAATAAAAAAAATAAAAAGGACACATTGGGTGCATTTTTCAGTCACAAATAGGCCGCTAGTAAGAAAAGCAAAGGAATGACAACAACTGGAAGACATAATAATAGCCAGCAGAGGGAGTCGAAGAGCAAGAGATGACCTGCAGGGTTAGGGGTTGTTGATTTATTTTTTATTATTGAACATGCATTGAACACTGATGAACTATGGTGACTGCACCGATTGGTGCTTGAGGGTGCTTGTATTGGTGCGTTTTAGGTGCTTTCATGGTGCATTGATGCAGAGCAGACTGTCTCCCCCCAGAAAGAACAATTACAGGTCCTGGGTTAGTTTTGTAAATAAAAGCAGGGTCATTGTAAATAATGCTCCCCACCGTCAATGTATAGTTTGAAGACCATTCCGCAATTCGGTTAACTGTGGGCGTAAATCTGTTAGGTCAGGGTGCAATGGAGCAGCGGGACACATTTATTTATGTTTTAAAAACTGTCGCACTCAGGGTCAGGTTAAAAGTAGAGGGAACTACACCTACGTGTCACACTAAATAAAAGTTGTAGGCCCGGACCGTGCCTAAGAGGAGGAGGGTGCAGTGTTGCGGATATGAGGACTGTATTTTTTTTGATTGTGTGTATTATTATTATTGTTTATTCTGCGCCTCCTGCCTCCGGAGCTGTGTAAAGGTCAAAAGGGCGTCCCATAATTAGTCCATAAAGCATCCACACCACAGCTAATCATAGAATACCCCTGTTCAACAGTTATATCTTATTATGTGTTTTAGGGTAAGGCTGTGTCTCCCATTAATTGAAATACTCCATTGCACCAGTGAAAGAGATAGATTCCCTTCATTCCCATTCCCAAAACTTCCATTTCCCCTTTCGTCTTTGCCAGGCCTCGAGTGCCATTGCCAATTACCTCCCTTCCAATTGCCGCCATTGACCACGAGGTAGGGTCGGAGAAGAAAGGCGTGTCTCCACCTCGTCATAGAGGGGAGGAGTGAGTCAGCCCCACTCAACCAACCACGAACAAGTGGAGTGGCTAGAGAAGACGGGTCGCCCCCGTCGTCATAGGGGGGAGGAGTAAGTCGGCCCCGCTCATCCAACCCAGAACAAGGGGTTTGGCTAAGAGAGGGCGGAGCGGGAACCCCCGAGAAAGTGCGCGAAGGTTCGGTGAGAAACCAATATAAACCGCCGCGGGACGCCCTCCGTCCTCTTACTCTCTTGCTCTGACCCCGTCCTCTTACTCTCTGGCTCTGACCCCGTCCTCTTGCTCTTGCTCTCTTTGGTGCTGGGGAGAAGGAAGACGCCTGAACGAGCAGGTGTGACCGAGCCTGCGAGCCATCGTGCGACCAGCTGCGCTGCAGTTAAGAGGACGCAGGCCACAAAAAGGGCGCGCCAGGCAGCAATACACGTGGAAGCTGAACCTCCCTTGCCTCTCAATAGCCATCCATCCTCAAGCCATACCTGCCTGCAATTTTCCCCGTGTAAGTGTGAACGTCGTCTGTCTTGAATGTTGTCCTGGGGTTTATAAGTAAACTGCATAGATAAGCTAACGATTCACTGTGTGACTGCTCCTTCCATCCATTGCTTGTAAATAACTTCATCGCTCCTTCTTTTTGCTTGTGTGTATAACAAATCCTGTTATTCCTCCATACTCTGTCTTCTTCTCTCTTCCTTCTCTTTCGGTCGCTTTAGAGGTTTCCAAATTGAATACCTGTGGCGTGATTTGGTCAACGTTTGGGGGAGTCGGGCTAATCGGGGATCCTGTAACGGTCGCGGTTGACCATCCGCTCGGCCCAAAGTAACATCTTGTCCGCGACCCGTAACAATATATATATATATATATATATATATATATATATATATATATATATATATATATATATATATGTATATATATATATGACTCCATGGTAAGATCTCCAACCTTTAATTGAACAAACAATGATTCAACGTTTCGATTAACAACATGTGAAGCCACACGCCTCCGTTAATCTTCCTCAAGAGTGATAAAATCATCTCAACATCCCCTTATATGCAAAGTGGGCGGGGTATATGCAAAGTGGGGTGGGCAAAGCTGGACAGCCAATGAAACCGTATCACACCGCTCTCGTGAACGGAGACGTTATTGTTTGTTCAATTGTTTGTTCAGTCATTGTCCAGTCCAGTCATTGTTTGTTCAATTAAAGGTTGGAGATCTTACCATGGAGTCATTTGGATTTACTCCCAACCGCAAATCTTTGCTTATACATATATATATATATATATATATATATATATATATATATATATATATATATATATATATATCTATATATATATATATATATATATATTGTAACGAATTTGAGAAGTGTAACGGTTTTGAGAAGTGTAACAATTTTGGAGAAAGTGTAACGAATGTGAAAAGTATGGTTTTGTTGTGTGTAACACCCTCGTAATGTAAATAATGGTCGCAGCCGTCCTCCTAGTTAATTCCATGAAACTTACACACAGGCCACGATATATCTTTTTAAATAGTTTATTTCCTTATTCTATGTAGGCTAAATATGTGTTTCCCACTAGATTGACTCTGCATTGCATCAAACGAAATAAAGCGTAGGCCCCTCCGATGATCCATGGCAGCTCAAGTGCCAGGGATTCCCCCACTTGAGCTTTCACAGCAAACGTTTATTGCAGTACTGAACTGCTGTGCAACGTGACGGCGCAGTACCTGCAGCTGCTGACCGGTTTTCGCCATTTGCGGCCATTACGAACAAGGGGAGTGGCTAGAGAAGACAGGTCGCCCCTCTCGTCATAGGGGGGAGGAGTAAGTCGGCCCCGCTCATCCAACCCAGAACAAGGGGTTTGGCTAAGAGAGGGCGGAGCGGGAACCCCCGAAAAAGTGCGCGAAGGTTCGGTGAGGAAACCAATATAAGTCGCCGCGGGACGCACTCCACTCCCTTGCTCCTCTTGCTCCTCTTGCTTGCTCTTGCTCCTCTTGCTCTTGCTCTGACCCCGGCCTCTTGCTCTTGCTCCTCTTGCTCTTGCTCTGACCCCGTCCTCGTGCTCTGACCCCGTCCTCTTGCTTGCTGTCCCTCGTTGTTGCTGGGGAGAAGGAAGACGCCTGAACGAGCAGGTGTGTGCGAGCCATCGTGCGACCAGCTGCGCTGCAGCTAAGGGGGCAGCTAAGGGGCCGCAGGCCACGAAAAGGACGCGCCAGGCAGCAATCCACGCTGGACCCTCCATTGCCTCCCAAAAACAACCATCCATCCTCAAGCCATACCTGCCTGCAATATCCCCCGTGTAAGTGTGAACGTCGTCTGTCCTAATCGTTGTCCTGGGGTTAAGTAAATTAACTAGTATAAGCTAACGATTCACTGTGTGACTGCTTCTTCCATCCATTGCTTGTAAATAATTTTGATCGCTCCTTCTTTTTGCTTGTGTGTATAATAAATCCTGTTATTCCTCCGTACTCTGTCTTCTTCTCTCTTCCTTCTCTTTCGGTCGCTTTAGAGGTTTCCAAATTGAATATCTGTGGTGCGATCTGGTCAACGTTGGGGGAGTCGGGCCAATCGGGGATCCTGTAACGGTCGCGGTGGACCATCCGCTCGGCCCAAAGTAACATCTAAACCGCGTCCGTAACAATTGGTGTCTGGGAGTGGGATTCGAGGCCCGAACCAAATTTTTAAAACGTGTAGGAAAAAAAATTTTTGGTCAAAATTACGAGCTGCCGAAATTTTGTTTTATAAAACCCGAATTTTGAGATCGCGCCATGGACAATCAAGGCGATCGGATGTCGGTGGGGGGGATAGACGGGTTAGGGGTAACCCAGGACCTCGGGGAAATGTATATGGAGGATGTGGTTGAGGGGGTATCAGACGCACAAAATGGCACTCTCGCGCACGAGGTTTCGGGCGCACAAGATGGCGTCCTCGCGCACATGGTTGTTGCGGCACCAAATTTAGCCGCGCCCATGGTCGCGGTAGCCGAACCCGAGATGCCAATGAATTGGAACCTGTTTATGAAACAGATGATGGCCTTTATGGTAAAAACAGACGATAATTTCAAAGGGATGGAAAACAGGATAGGGGGCCAAATGGAACAATGGGGAAACCAAATTGAAGCAATAACCAACAGAATGGGTGACCGCATGCAAAAATGTGGGGAGACCATGGATCGCATGGTGGGCGAAAGGGTCCCAGGGGTGCACGAGGAGGTAACGCGGGTCGAAAAGCGCTGGTTGAGCGAAGCGGAGGAAAGCGCGGGTACAATGACGGGGGTAGAAATCGCGACACGGGGTTTGGAAAAGCCGGCGACCGATGAGGTAGAGGGAATTTTATTAAAGCCAACGGTCGTCGAAGTGAGTAAAGAAAAAGCGGAAGTGGGCATTGAAATTGAAGAGATGACGGAGGTAGCCCGGGAATTGCAGGGAGAAATGGAAAATGTACAAAGTCCCTGCTCAAATCATGATGATGTACTCGCTAATCCAAATGGAAGTTTGCAGGTTTTGGTGCAGGGAGGAAGAAGAACCCCGAAGGTGAGACGTGCTGCGTATTGTGCGGGGAGATTTTGTAAGAGGATGTTTGGCGACAAAAGAATTTTCGCGCGCTTGGGATCGAGGAGGCATCCGGGCGTTGGTGAAGGGTCCCGTGTGAGTGGAAATGGCACGCGTGGGAGGAAAAAGTGTGCGTCGGCGAGTGGGTGTGTCATAAAGTGTGGGAGTGAAACCGAGTGCGAGCGAGAATGCACGTCGGGGTGTCCGGAGTGTACGTGCGAGGGTGAGAGTGACACGAGGAGTGAGTTGGTGGTGGAGCGGGTGCGAGAATGCACGCTTGGAATGGTTGAGGGTGTGCGAGGAAGCACACCTGAGTTGGTCATGGCGCGAGTGTGGGAGAGCCCATCTGAGCGCGTTAGTGGGTGGATGCCAGAGTGCACGCCCATGGTGAGTGAAATTAAGAAGAGACGGAGGGAAACTAAGAGGGAGATAAAGGAGGAAGTCATGGAATATGTACAAGGTCTGTGTTCAAATCATGATGAGGTGCTCACTAACCAAATAAAAAGTTTGCAGGTGGCAGAGGAGGTGTGACGACGAGGTACGGAGGTGAGTGGCAATGTATATGATGTGAGGGGAGATTCAGTCGGCTTGGGGGGTGGTGTAGACCCGGGTGTTCGTGAGGGACCAATGGTAAGATGTATGACTGGTCCGGAGTGGATGGACAGGGGAGGTGTGCAAGGAGGTTTGGCTATGGGGAGTGAGGGGGGTGCTGGTGAGCAAGGATGTGGGGGTATGGCCTGGGTAGCGGGTTGCGGAGGGGCGACCCAGGCATCGACACCAGGAGGGGTAGTGTTTGGAGGGACGGGGGACGCGCGGGAGCCCCCCGGGAATAGCGTACTGTGGGAGCCCGAACGGGTTGGTCCCGCGTTGATCCCGCAAGGAGTGACGCGCGGGGTCCGACCTTCGGGCGCCCACAAGGTCCCACTCGCGCCGTATGACGGCAAGAGTGATTTGAGGGCGTACCTGGCGCAGTTTGAGTACGTGTGTAAAGGCAACGGTTGGAATCCGGACGAAGGTGGAGTACACTTGGTGGGGGCACTGCGCAGTGCGGCGGCGGAGGTGCTGACGGCTTTACCACCGGGTGCTCTCACCCTGTCAGCCCTCCGTGCGGCATTAATTAATCGGTTCGGCATTGAACAGCAAAGCGAGCTTGTTAAAGCTCAACTTGCGCAGCGAAAACGCAAGCCCCAGGAGACCATCGGGGAACTTGCTCACGATATTCGCCGCGCGGTCGGGATTGCACACGCGGACATGGCAGCGAGTTCCCAGGAAAGCCTGGCGCTGGATCACTTTATTCAGGCCCTTCCGGATCTGGAGCTCCGGCAACAGCTCGCCATGTGGCGCCCGCAAACCATGAGTCAGGCGGCCGACGCCGCAGCCCGTTGGGAAGCAGCGAGGCCCCTGGCCCGGGGAGGCGAGCGCCACGCAGTGGCGGTGCGTCAGATGGGGCCCGTTATGGGGGGCGGCCCCCCAAGGGGGCCCGCCCCCAACGGGGGCCCTGACCTGGAGAGCATGGTCCGGAGGTTAGTGGATCGGCGCCTGGCGGGACCTGGACCATGGCAGGCCGCCCCAGCGGTGGCACCCGGTAGTCCCCGACAGAGTACCCCAATTCGGACATACAGGGGGGGGAATTTGGAATACCGGAGGCAAGCACCTTACCAGGTGAGGTGCTATAATTGTGCTCGGATGGGTCACCGTGCATGGGAGTGTCGAGCTCCGCGCCGGGACGTTTCCCGCCAACCGATGCCCTCAACTCCGCCCCGTATAGATCGGCCTAGCCGACCTCAGGCACCCCCCCCCCCCCCCCCCGCCAGGGCCCGGGAAACGAGAACGTGCCGGGCATGCAGGGCGGTGTTCGGCAGTAGGGGATGGAGAGAAGCCCTCGTTGACGCGACAGGTCATTCAGTGTGGCCAAATTGGGACGGGTAGTTTGACAATTCGGTGCAAAATTGCCGGCGTGGGGGTAGACGCCGTGGTGGACACGGGAGCCAGCGCCACGATCATCAGCCCCGTGGTCCTTAATTCGAGTGCAGACGGCTGGGGTAAAATCCAGCGTCTGGAAAATCATAGTTTGCAGTTGGCTACCGGGGCAACGGCTCCGATCATAGGGCGTAGTTTTGTGACCCTCAAGTTGGGATCGGTAAAGCAAGAGATAGAGGTTTGGGTGGCGGAGGTGTGCGACCCATGCTTAATAGGGTTGGATTTGTTGATTGCCAGCGGGTGTAAAATCGACTTGAGTCGGGGGATCCTGCGATGGGGAGTGGAAGAGCTACCATTGGAGGGGGTGAGCACGGCCGAGAGGGTGGAGCTGGAGGCTCCTGAGGCCGTGACCATCCCTCCGGGGGCCGAGGCCATAGTGCCGGCCCGATGTTCAGCTCGCCCGACATGGCAGGAATCCTGCGGCCTGGTCGAACCGGTGGCAGCGCTATCCATACCTGGTTTAATCGTGGGCCGTACCCTTGTAAGAACGGACGGGCCGGTGGTGGCCGTCCGAGTAATTAATATTAGCACAGAACCACGCACTATAGTGAGGGGCACGAAGGTAGCTGGCTGCACCCCAGTTAGAGAAGTCGCGTCAGTGAGGGGCGAGAACGTCCAGCCGAGCCGGCCCCAGGGGGAGCCTTCAATAAGTTCTAGGAATTGGCCCGATCCCATTTGCGAGATGGTAAATCGTAGTAGTGTAGAGTTGGGAGGTACCCAGAGGGAGGCCTTACACAAACTGGTTGGGTCCCATTTGGACCTCTTCTCCCTGTCCACCGAGGATATTGGACGTACGGGCCTGGTGAAACATCAGATCCACACCGGTGAGGCCCGGCCTCTTCGTCAGGCCGCCCGACGGCTCCCTTGGAGCAAGAGGGCGGAAGCTGACGAGCAGGTTGAAAAAATGCTCGACGCGGGCGTGATCGAGCCCTCGGGAAGTCCTTGGATGTCACCTGTTGTGCTGGTCAAAAAGAAGGATGGGACCACGCGGTTCTGCGTGGACTATCGGCAGCTAAACAACGTGACACTCAAGGACTCATATCCCCTGCCAAGGATTGATGACACCCTCGATGCCGTTGCGGGCTCAAATTGGTTCACAACTTTGGACCTCAAGAGTGGGTATTGGCAGGTGGAGATGGATCGGACAGGGAAGGAGAAAACGGCATTTTCCACAGGTAAGGGGCTGTATCAGTTCACTGTGATGCCGTTTGGTTTGTGTAACGCCCCCGCCACCTTTGAGCGATTAATGGAACATGTACTAGGCGGCATGCCATGGCAATCATGCCTGGTATACCTGGATGACGTCCTAGTACATGCCAAGACCTTCCCCCAGGCGGTAGCTAATTTGGACCAGGTGTTCGGGTGCCTCAGACAGGCAGGGTTGAAGCTGAACCCGAGTAAGTGCACTTTGTTTGCAAGAGAGGTGGCCTATCTAGGTCACGTGATCGGCCGCGAGGGGGTAAAAACGGACCCAGACAAAATTAAAGCGGTAGAGGAGTGGCCTGCACCACGTACCATCAAGGAGGTGCGGGGATTTTTGGGACTCTGCTCCTACTACCGTCGCTTTGTGGCGAAATTTGCGGAGTTGGCCCGTCCCCTCCACCGGCTTACGGAGAAGGGGACGCGATTTAATTGGACACGGGAGTGCCACGAGGCCTTCCAAAAATTGAAGGTGTGTCTAACATCCGCACCCCTTCTAGCTTACCCTACTAGCAACGGGGCATTTACCCTGGACACAGATGCGAGCCAGGAAGGATTGGGCGCAGTTTTGTCTCAGACACAGGAGGGCGTGGAGAGAGTGATTGGTTACTATAGTCGGGCCTTAAGTAGGCCCGAGCGAAATTATTGTGTCACTCGCAAAGAGTTATTGGCTATGCTGGCTGCCATGAACCATTTCCACCCGTACCTGTACGGGCGGAAATTTTTGGTTAGAACTGACCATTCCTCCTTGCAATGGCTCCTTCGGTTCAGGGAACCGGAGGGCCAAATTGCAAGGTGGTTGGAAAAGTTGCAGCAGTACGATTTTGATGTGGCCCATAGGGCCGGGAAGGCCCATGGTAATGCGGACGCACTCTCTCGGCGTCCTTGTCTGGGGGAAAACTGTAAATTTTGTGCGAGACACGAGGAGAGGGAGCAATTGGGCGATTCCGCCCCGATTCTCGTCGTCCGGGCAACCCGGGTGAGAGGGCCAATTTTGCCACTAACCGCGGACGAGGAATTTGGAGAGATGGCTTGGAGCACGGCCCAGCAGGAGGATCCTGTTCTGGGGCCGGTGTTCCAATGGGTCAAATTGGGGCAAAGACCAAAGGGGGAAGAGGTCACCCCCCTCGGGGCACAAACAAAGGCGTATTGGGCTCAGTGGCAGACCCTGGAATTGAAAGGCAACATCTTGTATCGCAAGTGGGTGGAGGTTCCCTCTGATAGAACTTCCTGGCTGGTGATAGTCCCTGACAAATTTAAGAACTTCATATTGCAACAGGTGCATGGTACCCGCTCCGGCGGCCATTTGGCCAGGACAAAGACAATATCTCGGGTCCGCCGGAGGTTCTATTGGGTGAATATGGGGCGCGACATACAGGACTGGTGTCGGAGATGCGACGCCTGTTCTGCCAAAAAGGGACCAGCACGGAGGATGAGGGCCCCCCTTCAATTACATCAGGTGGGGGCCCCCCTTGAGCGGGTGGCTATGGATATTCTAGGACCACTACCCCGCACCCGCCAAGGTAATAAGTATATCCTCGTTGTGATGGACTATTTCACCAAGTGGCCGGAGGCCTATGCCCTCCCCAACCAAGAAGCACGGGTGGTAGCACAGGCTTTCGTGGAAGGATTTGTATGTCGGCACGGGATTCCACAGGAGCTGCACACCGATCAGGGACGAAATTTTGAGAGCCAATTACTAAAAGATGTGTGCAGACTCCTGTCAATTCGGAAAACAAGAACCACGCCCTTGCGGCCACAATCTGACGGGATGGTGGAACGGTTCAACAGAACATTGATACAACAACTAGCATTGTTCACCACCACCCGTCAGGATGACTGGGACGAACATCTCCCGTACTTGTTGATGGCCTACCGAACTAGCCAGCACGGGGCCACCGCATGCAGTCCAGCGTTGCTTATGTATGGGCGGGAGTTACGGGCTCCCGCTGACTTGCTATGCGGTCCCGTGCCAGATACCATGGATACACCGCCGAGGGAGGGTTACGCACGTCACCTGGAGGAAGGCATGGAGAGGGTCCATGCCTTCGCCCGCCGCCAGCTCCATCTGGCGGGGGCCAAGATGAAGCGCAGGTACGACGACCGGAGCCAGGGGAGTCAATACGCTCCGGGGATGAAGATTTGGTTCTTTAATCCCCGGAGACGGAAGGGCAGGTGCCCAAAACTCACCTCCCCCTGGCAAGGCCCGGGAGTCGTCCTGTCGCAAATCTGTGACGTGGTCATTAAGATCAAAATGGGGCCACGGGCCCTCCCTCGGATCGTCCATGCCGACCGGATAAGACCTTATGCCGGCGAGCAGGCGCCCTCATGGATCGCCTCGGCTCTAGAGGCCGAGGCAGGACCCAGTACCTCTTGCGACGGGGGCTCGTAGCGTCAGAGGACTGGGGGAATAGTAGTAAGGGATGCCCCACGTGATGGGATAGCAACTCTGCCATCCCTCACGGGGGGGGGGGGGGGCAAAGGAGCACTAGTTTATGGGGTTGATGGCAGTGAAAACTAGCCCGGGTGGGTTAGGATATTGTGTGTAGGGACCGAGAAGATGACATTAGGTAACGTTAAGATTAGTTAGTGACAAGGATACCTGTAGTGGGGACGCAGGTAGATTAGTGTGGATGATAATGACGAGGGAGCGCAATAGTTGAAAGGGACGACTGGGAAGCGCAAGTTTCAGAGGGGAGTAGGTAGATGAGATGATGCCGTGTGTTTGAGGATTGAACAGGTGTGATTGAACAGGTGTGATTGCACAGGTGTGCAACTGAACAGGTGTATGGAGCAGTGTATGAGGGAATAGTGGTGATTGCGTGTTGTGTTGACCAAATGGTCCAGGAAGAAAGGAGGGTGCAGGTGGCACCAGGTGTGAGTGCACAGGTGTGCACCAACAGGAGTGTGGAATATATGGAGTATTGGAATGGATGGTCGTGGAGTGAGTAGGATGGAAACTATGGAGTGGAGTGGATGGTGCGAAGGTGTGAATGGGGGAAGAGTGGACCCCCATCACGGATACCCGGGGCGGGTAGAGTAAGTGTTAGGTAGAGGGTATAGGTAAATTGTGGTTGGATATTGGCATCTGTGGTGCGGGTGGAGGAATGGTATTTGGATGGGTGCATTAGTGTTGTGGAAATGGCTGGGCGTGTAGCCTGTTAGTGTGTGTAGTTGGTTTGGGCACTCCACCACTGTGAGGATGTCGGCCAGGTGAGGCCGCAGGTGGGCTCTGGGAGCCGGTAGTTGTGGATGGGGCCCGAGGATCCGGAGGACGGACCCGGGTAGCCCAGTGCCAGAGGGCACCGAGTGGGGTGACAGAGCCAGGAGGGGCCTTCCCAAATTAGATAGGTTAGGTAAGGAGCAGGTAAGCTCGGGTGGCAACTACAGTGGTGGAGGTGTGCAGGTGGGTAGACCTGCTGGGAGAGCTACATGTCACAGCCCAGAAATTGTGCAAGGGCACCGGGAGATGAATCGGGGGAGTGAGACCCCAAATTGAGAAGCACCACAGTTTGGTCAATGGGAATTGGTTGTTAGAACCCATAGTGTAAGTGGCCAATGGATTGGCAGGGAAAGACCCCGGGTAGTGCAAAGAGTGTTAAGGTCATTTAGAGGATAGTTAGGATTGGAGTCTCCTCGCACCATCTGCATCCACTCACCTGAGATGAGGTAACTCCACACCATGCCATGTTTTATTATTTTTCATTAATGCAAATGTTTTGGATTGTGAGACGCATCATGACGTGGGTGTGACATTGTGCGTAATTCCATCTCTGCCTCCTTATGAGGATTGATGATGAATTGGTGATGGCAAATTTTGAAGTAGAGGGATTGGAGACGAATTTGGTGTAGAAGGGAAAGATGGGGAAGACAAGACGTAGTGACGAATTTGTAAAGGTGTAAATTCTTGTAAATATGGGCTAAGGGCAAGGGTAGTGTAGGTGACAGGGGAGGTGACGTACGGTAGGGACGAGTTTTTCTCACTTCGCTCTCCGTACGCACTTCACCCTGCATTGCCTTTATTGACGTGTACCCTTGTGACCTTACCCCTCGCTCATTTGTCTTCCCCCCTTTTGTCTCCCACTTGAGGACCTGTGCGCCATTGGGCGCCGAGGGGAGCGTGCATGAGATGGCCATTGTGCGCACGAGATTCTCAGAACCAGCATGCATTGCGTTGATGTACCACTTTATGGACCGCTGTTCTGCGGCCAAGTACCACTTGATGGACCCCAGGTTCTGGGGCAGGGCACCTCTGTTGGAGACCGGCCATAGTGGCCAGGGAATCTTGCTTGCGGACCTCGGTAAGGCGGCACCTATGCCAAACAGGTGGACCACCCTTAGTTGGCCCCTGAGGCCCTAAATAAAAATGAACACAAGTTGTGCTTTTTATTATTTCCAAGTAGGCCGCATGAAGCCAGAAGACGTCGGGAAGAACATCGGCCCAGCAGAGAAAGAGAAGACCACCACCAGTTGTTTTGTTGTGTTTATTATGAACCGTGGTGACTGTGCACCGAGTGGTGCTTTTGGTGCTTTGTGGTGCTTTTGGGTGCTTTGGTGGTATTGGTACTGGTGCATCGATGCAATGCGTGTTGTCTCCTCCCTCCCAACAGGAATTTCTTTTTGTTGTTCCCTAAAAAGAAAAAAAAACACAGGTCCTGGGTTGCGTTGTAAATAAGAAATAACGTGACTGTAAATAATGCTCCCCACCGTAAATGTATAGTTTGAGAACAATTCCGTAATTCGGTTAGCTGTGGGCTTGAGTCTGTTAGACAGGGTGCAATGCAATAGGGGGACATACTTATTTGTGTTTTAAGATTGTCACACTCAGGGTCAGGTTAATTGTAGAGGGAATTACACCTACGTGTCACACTAAGTTAAAGTTTGTAGGCCCGAGGACGGGCCTGAAGAAAGGAGGGTGCAGTGTAACGAATTTGAGAAGTGTAACGGTTTTGAGAAGTGTAACAATTTTCGAGAAAGTGTAACGAATGTGAAAAGTATGGTTTTGTTGTGTGTAACACCCTCGTAATGTAAATAATGGTCGCAGCCGTCCTCCTAGTTAATTCCATGAAACTTACACACAGGCCACGATATATCTTTTTAAATAGTTTATTTCCTTATTCTATGTAGGCTAAATATGTGTTTCCCACTAGATTGACTCTGCATTGCATCAAACGAAATAAAGCGTAGGCCCCTCCGATGATCCATGGCAGCTCAAGTGCCAGGGATTCCCCCACTTGAGCTTTCACAGCAAACGTTTATTGCAGTACTGAACTGCTGTGCAACGTGACGGCGCAGTACCTGCAGCTGCTGACCGGTTTTCGCCATTTGCGGCCATTACGAACAAGGGGAGTGGCTAGAGAAGACGGGTCGCCCCCCTCGTCATAGGGGGGAGGAGTAAGTCAGCCCCGCTCATCCAACCCAGAACAAGGGGTTTGGCTAAGAGAGGGCGGAGCGGGAACCCCCGAAAAAGTGCGCGAAGGTTCGGTGAGGAAACCAATATAAGTCGCCGCGGGACGCACTCCACTCTCTTGCTCCTCTTGCTCCTCTTGCTTGCTCTTGCTCCTCTTGCTCCTCTTGCTCTTGCTCTGACCCCGTCCTCTTGCTCTTGCTCCTCTTGCTCTTGCTCTGACCCCGTCCTCGTGCTCTGACCCCGTCCTCTTGCTTGCTGTCCCTCGTTGCTGGGGAGAAGGAAGACGCCTGAACGAGCAGGTGTGTGCGAGCCATCGTGCGACCAGCTGCGCTGCAGCTAAGGGGGCAGCTAAGGGACCGCAGGCCACGAAAAGGACGCGCCAGGCAGCAATCCACGCTGGACCCTCCATTGCCTCCCAAAAACAACCATCCATCCTCAAGCCATACCTGCCTGCAATATCCCCCGTGTAAGTGTGAACGTCGTCTGTCCTAATCGTTGTCCTGGGGTTAAGTAAATTAACTAGTACTAGGGCGTGCCCGTACGTGGGTGCAAAAAAACATGCGTGCAAACAACAACAACAAAAAAAAACTTTGAAACCACGTGGCAGTAACGACCACAGAACCCCCCCCCCCCCCCTCTATTTACATGAAATGGTTTGGTCCATTCGCAAAGCCAAAGCGAACGGCTTGCGAGTACGGTAGAACCCCCCTCCCCCCCCCCTCTATTTACATGAAATGGTTTGGTCCATTCGCAAAGCCAAAGCGAACGGCTTGCGAGTACGGTGACCATACCTTGGGAACCACTTGTCCGATTAATTTCAAACCTTGAAAAGGCACATCCTCGGGTCCCCAGCAATATACCTGGCAAGTTTCAAGTATATCGGACCTGTGGTTGTCGAGAAACAGCGGTCACAGACAAACACACACACACACAGACACACAGAGATTACTGGAATTATAGATAGACTAGGGCGTGCCCGTACGTGGGTGCAAAAAAACATGCGTGCAAACAACAACAACAAAAAAAAACTTTGAAACCACGTGGCAGTAACGACCACAGAACCCCCCCCCCTCTATTTACATGAAATGGTTTGGTCCATTCGCAAAGCCAAAGCGAACGGCTTGCGAGTACGGTAGAACCCCCCCCCCCCCCCCTCTATTTACATGAAATGGTTTGGTCCATTCGCAAAGCCAAAGCGAACGGCTTGCGAGTACGGTGACCATACCTTGGGAACCACTTGTCCGATTAATTTCAAACCTTGAAAAGGCACATCCTCAGGTCCCCAGCAATATATCTGGCAAGTTTCAATTAGATCGGACCCGTGGTTGTCGAGAAACAGCGGTCACAGACAAACACACACACACACAGACACACAGAGATTACTGGAATTATAGATAGATAAGCTAACGATTCACTGTGTGACTGCTTCTTCCATCCATTGCTTGTAAATAATTTTGATCGCTCCTTCTTTTTGCTTGTGTGTATAATAAATCCTGTTATTCCTCCGTACTCTGTCTTCTTCTCTCTTCCTTCTCTTTCGGTCGCTTTAGAGGTTTCCAAATTGAATATCTGTGGTGCGATCTGGTCAACGTTGGGGGAGTCGGGCCAATCGGGGATCCTGTAACGGTCGCGGTGGACCATCCGCTCGGCCCAAAGTAACATCTAAACCGCGTCCGTAACAATATATATATATATATATATATATATATATATATATATATATATATATATATATATATATATATGTATATATATATATATATATATATATATATATATATATATATATATATATATATATATATATATATATATATATATATATATATATATATATATATATATATGAAAACACACTCCATTTCCTACCCAACCTGAGTGGTTTGATAACGAAATCATTGACATAACACTGGTACAAATGCAGGTGAATCCATAGATGTGGATACACCAACTATACCAGTCTAATTTCACGAACAGTTGGTGGATCATTAGTGATGATGTCCAATAACCAGGCAGTGGCAAACCTCCAAATGCCCTACCCTGTGCAATGGCAGAAGCAACACAGTCTCTCATATTACAAATCTTACGTGGTGGCGCGTGTGTGGCTCTTTCAGACTCGCTGGGAAATTTTTGTTTTTTTTATATAATCCTATTTATATAGCTAGGAGTGATTTATTTGATATAAATAATTCAATGTTTCAGCCAATTACAAGTGAGATGTAATTGGAGTATCCGATAACACCTAACTGGAATTGTGACCATGAGCCCATGTGCACCACCAGCACTTACTGCAAGGGTCCTGATTACCACCAAGCAGTGCTACCATACATAAATTATGTTTAGGCATCCCGTCATGAGACAGTCAACAAGGTCTTTCATTTGAAGTTGGGAAAAAGATATAAAAGTTAAAATGCACCTTCCGGATTTGTGGCAATCTGTGAAAGACAAACAATTATAGCCATTGCATAAAGCACTGTGAGCTGCTACACTGCTACCCACATTATCAGTCAACCAACACCTGCTTTAGAAGCCTCATTTATAAATAGTCCCTCCCACCCCATCCCTGCCCATCGAGGGGAAGCAATATGTGGACACATTTCTGGCTCACTGACTATCATCAGTGTGGAGTGGATTCCCCCCAAAAGTGGATCTGCTCCATGATTTTGGTTCATAATGGTAAAGAATGCCATAACCAGAATTCATGTAACACATTATCCTGCGCAGTGTTCATGTATATACTTCAATTAAAGTAAAATAATGATTTTAAAGAACGTTTAAAAATTCACGTTTAGCGCTATTGAAGCAGTCTTATACATCACCCCATTTAACATGCCCAAGTACTGCTAAGCTGGACGTTCTTGGAAGAGACAAGAAGACAATTTGTGTTCTACAGTGTTCAAGTATATAATTCAATTTAAATAAAATAAATATTGTAAAAGTCATATAAATAAATTAATTCTGGAATTTACCGCTGTTTTGCCACCGTTGACGCAGTGTCGATTACACCACTCTATCTAACACATGACATTAGCTATTCGTGCCTGTTGCTTGTGTCTTTTATGACATCCTTAAAAACGGTAAGTTTCTTGTTTGGAATGATTTTTTATTTTGCTTGACTGCCAGGCAGACAGGGTAAAAATATTATCTCACTCCTCTCTGCGTATGTGCAATCAGGACAAATTCAGAGACAAAGTACTGCTAAATTGGCAGGTTTGTTTTCCGATTCATGGTCCAATTGGTGTTCAAAATATAACATTCAATTGAAATGAAGTTGTTCCTCGATCATAAACTGACGTTTGTGGACAGACAGACCTGAACCTATTGCTTAACCCTGCCTTTCACTAAGCGTGCATGGGGTAACAAAGGCAAAAAACAACATTATATGTAGTATTAAAAATAATAAAAAGAAATCACAGTAATAACAATATGAAAAGACATAAAATGTCATAGCCGCGTGGTTTTAGTAATTCTGCTGTGCTGAGTTAAAGGCTGTCAGTCGGCCATCTTCAGTCGGATTATTTTTATGTATGTATATATATATATATATACCATCGGACCCCGCTATTCACGGTTCCGCTATTCGCGGGTTCTGTGTATTCGCGGTTGATAAAATGCGACCTGTTTCTCTATTCGCGGAAAAATGTCCTGCAAATTTGTGGGGTTTTTTTCTTTTCATGGCTGTGTTCTCCAAAATCGCGATTTTTCCCCCCTATTCGTGGCCATGTTCCGCGAATGTGCCGTTTTTCAGGAGTGCAAAACAAAATTTCACGAGCCGCTATTTTGACACATTTATAAAACACGTTTTTCACCAGGCATGTGTAAAGTCGCTGGACGTACACAAAAAAAGGCATCTTCTCCGAGCTGTGAGCATGACCTGCTCCTGTGTTCGCTGCCATGTGTTTGGCGTTTTCATGGCTCATACAGGATATCCCGTCATTCGCACTGTGAATATCTTCACGTGATATTCTGTCATTCACATTGTAAAAAGCTTCACATGATATCCCACCGTTCACAGGTAAACAATGTTTCGTAGGATATTCCACCAGCTACAGAACACGTCAACCCTGTGAGTTACTGTACAAATAAAAACACTCCACAGTATCCATGAATGCAATTAGCTGTCTCCCTTTTCCCCATTGAAACAATGGCACGACATTCATTCGTGGATTTTCATCAACATTCGTGGGTTTTATCTTGCCATTTCCGGAACTTTCATCAACCTTCATGGATTATCGTCGACATTCTCGAGATTTGCCTCGCCATTCGCGGAATTTGCCTTGTTGTTCGCGGTTTGTTCCTTGCTATTCGCAGATTTTCGTGACTCGGGAACCAATCCCCCCCCCCCCCCTTTTTCCATTGAAACAATGCCCCCCTATTCGCGGGTTTCGCTATTCACCGATTTTCCAGGAACATATTATCCCCCGCAAATAGCGGGGTCCGACTATATATCTTTTGCATATGTACAGTATGCTCTCTTTATTGTCTTTCTGCCAAGTTTGAACAAAATCGGTCCATGCATGTCGATAAATGGTTATGGACTCTTTAAGGAACAAGATGGCCGACAGTCGGCCATCTTGGATCTGATCTCGAAAAACAATGACGTGCGTATGCAACCCATCATTCCTTTTCTGTGTGCCAAGTTTGAACAACATTGGTAAATGCATGTCCGAGAAATGGTTGAGGACGTAGTCAATATCGGGCTTTTTTTTTACAAATAAAATGGCCACCAGTCTACCATTTGGCCATCTTTTATGTTATCACAAAATAAAATGAGGTGCACATATATGCCGTCATGACTTGTCTTTGTGCCAAGTATGAACAAAATCGGTCCATACATCTCTGAGATATGGTTGTGGATGCACGCACACACGGACGGATAGACGGAAGGACGGACGAGATCCAATCCATAAGCCCATGTTTTGGACTAACTCCAACGGGGGCTAATAATCCAGTAGTTGGCTAACAATGATGACAAGGCACTTTAAACAGAGAAATTAAAGGGCTTGTGCAGCCCCCTGAGACATATATTGTTCATTGCATGCTGCCTCTGAAACTAATTTCCAAAAAAACTGCTTTGATGAAATCCGTTTCCAATTTGTTTTTCTGAAAGAAAATCCCCAAATCCAGAATCTCGTGGCTGCCATGTCATGACGTCACAACTAAGAACGGTTCCAATTTTATAATGTGATGTTGACAACTGCTGCAGGATTTCCTAAAATCCACATTGAGGACAATGACATAGAAAGCGAGTATGACAGTGTAACGTAAGTGACAACAGTGATGATGAGGTGGCAACGCAACAGTAACGTTTCAACCAGAGGACGGCGATGATGGGAAAAGACATGGCGATTCCAATTCAGGGAATGTCGATGACAATATTGAGGATGATTTCGACAGGTATGGTAATGCTGATCACCAGTAAATAGGCCTCTTTTTCTTTTGAGCAAATAACACCATATTTCAGTGGTTTTCCATGCAGGCCACCTGGGTGACACCGACTCTCTCAAGCAACTTTGCACATCACCTGGGGTGTACGAAAACGTCAGAAATGGTGGTCTAATACTCCATAAATGTCGTTTTATCTCCTCATACTGATCAAAAACCAAGTACATTATATAGAAACAGGAACACAATGTTTTATGTCAGTGGCCTCCCTGTGGGTCTGTACATAATTAACGGCCCATGTCCTAGCACCGAGGAATTCTGTCTACGCCTGCCATACTGCATTGTGATGCTCCCTCCTTTGCCCAGCGGTGCTATTTGGTTGCACTGGAAAAAAGTTTTGGTTCACTGAATAGCACGGTTCAGGCATTTTGCAAAACATGCACCAGACTCACTAGAAATAACGGTTTGGAGAGGCCTGTTTCATGCCCTGTACCGGCTGAGCATGCTGGCTTTGACAGTACATCCTCACTCATGCTGTACTTACATTTGAGTCCCATTCTCTGGTGGACCCTGCCATCAATCAGCCATATAGCGTGCACTCTGACCGGCACACATTGTGCTGTCCAAACATTGCTCGCCCCCCCCAAGGCCTGTACTTGCCCACATTTATTTCCCTTAAGCCATTCCTTTGGGCTGAAGTACATGCGGGCAATAGTTTGTTAAGTGTTGTCCGACCGCTGTACTTTGGCTGAAAGGTTGAGGTGCGTGCCCTCAGCTTTGTTACAATGTTTGACTATTTTTACCTTTTTAATTAAAAAGGAGCTGACTGTCATAAGATGAAGGCCTGTGGTTCCTAAAGTTATTGTATGATCATGTATTCTGGTCTTGGGGTCTGGGATGTATGTGTTTGCTTGACCATGTGCTTCGGCCTTCGTACCAAAGTGCATGTGTACACCAGTTTAACAAGCTTTCTTGGAATGTGTACTGTTGGCTCTGTGGCCGAGGTGTGCATCCTCAGCTTTGTTTCAATGGTTGATTTTTACCTTTTCCATAAAAAATTTGGCAGTGTCATAAGGCCAGTGAGCCAGTTGACTGACTGATACTGTGAGTTGTGGTGCTTGTTTGCATTGAGCAGTTCTGTGTCTCACAGACTGCAACTAAAACCCTGATATAGCTATTACAACTGTAATATACAAACACTAGTGTGGCAGATACCGGGCGGGGTGCATCCTACTTGCAGTTGCAGACATAATAAATATCAACATCGGTCAACAACGTAGTCCATACGATGAATCGTTGTCGTCCACAAGCAGCATAGATGGCTTTTCACGCCATGCAGCCAATTTCTCTCCATTTTTACCTTTTTATTTGGGCTATTACCACTCACCCAGGTAGACTGTCACAGTGTCTGTGCAGATGCCACACCAATGGTGTCACTTTCCCCAGAATTCCAGTCAGCTGCTGTCACCCACATGGCATGCATGTACGTGCCGTGCCATCCCCCATACCTGCAGCGTGTCATCACCATCAATCTTCTGTAGAATTTGGCATGACACCATCTAAAATAACAATAAAATTGAAATTAATTAAATGCATCGAAATGAAATAAAATTTATGTGTATTGTGAATGCAACGTTGGTCGTACATGAGTATCAGGAGTGGGCAGAGGGAAGACTTCATCATGTTCCATATTTATTAAATGGTATCTAATAAACTTCCCTCTTCATAAATCGATTTCATCCTTTAATGGAATTGGATCTCATCTGAGTGCCAAGCATTAATTCAAAATGTTAATTATTCCAAAACGAAATCAATTACTACAGCTTGGACAACTAGAACGACACTCAGCGGAGCACATACAGGGTGTTTAAACCCTATTAAAGTTGGGTGACAATTTTATTTTTTCATAAAAAAGTTTTTTTATATTTCAGGCTTGTTTGTATGAAGCATCATTTGGAGGCAAAATTGCAAAGAGCAGAGTCATACTGTTGATTTCGAAGATGGCATGGACAATTGAACAAAGGATCTTTATTGTGGAGTCTTACTCTGCCACAAAGGCATTCAAACAGACTCAAACACGATTCAGAAATAAGTTTGAGACCATGTTAGCCCCAGATAAGTGTGATATTTTTCGATTGATAAAGAGATTTAAGACCCACAGGATGGTACAAAATCTTAATTGTTCAAAGTCTGGTCACCCGAGGACTGCAAGATCACGAGAAAACTTTGAAGCGGTCCATGAAATCGTTTTGAGGAGCCCCAGGAAATCGCTGCATTGTCGATCTCAAGAATTGAACTTATCTTTATCAAGTACATAAATAATTCTAAAGCAGGAATTAAAAATGTACCCGTATCTTCTGCTGTCTCAACAATGGATGGAGGTCCTCAATACCAAACAGGAAATCAGAGCTGTCTCCCTTGAAATATAATGTGCCGAAGAAACGGTCTGGCACCCAGCTCTGCTCACCAAACTCTCCTCCTATGGTATCCATGGAAATCTCCACGCATGGCTTGCAAGACTTTCTCTCTGGTCGTAATCAACGTGTGACCCTGAATGGATTTCTCTCATCTCCCCTTCCTGTTCAGGCTGGAGTTCCCCAAGGCAGTGTTCGGGGCCCAGTGCTTTTTCTGGTCTTCATCAATGATCTCTCCGACTCTCTGGAAAATCATCTCTATCTCTTTGCTGATGACGCCACTCTCTGCCGCTCCATACCTCATCCCTCAGATCGGCAGTCTGCAGCCTCCTCACTCTCTGCAGACCTGGACAAAATCACAGACTGGTCAAACAAGTGGAACATGTCTTTCAATCCTGACAAATTTCACACTCTTACTATGTCTCTCCGAAAAGACCGACTGGACAACCCTCCCATCTACTTTCTCAACAATCCTCTCCAAGAAGTTCTATCACTCAAGCTTTTGGGTCTCACTATCTGCCATGATATATCCTCGGAAAATCATATTTCCAAGCTGGCCTCCAAAGCCAGTCGCCGACTGCGCATCCTCCGTCGTGCGAAGTCCTTCCTTGGCACACCTGAGCTCATCACCACAAACAAGGATTTCATCCGCAGCTCAATGGAATACTGTTCTCCCCTCTGGGCCGGTGCTCCTGCCTCACACCTAGCTCGGTTTCACGCTGTTGAAACCCAAGCTTTCAGAATCATTGGAATCTCCCGCGATGAAGCTAACTCCGAGGGCCTTTCACTCACTCACCACAGGCAGGTTGGTGGTCTTTCTGTCTTCTACCGACTCCTCCCCGGCCAAGCTCCCCCAGCTCTGTCTGTGCTCTGTCCCCCAAATGTCCTACAGCTCGCACAAGATCTGCCAGCAACCCTCTTCTGGTGAAATTGCCAAAATCAAGAATCTCTGCTCACCTTCACTCTTTCATTCCTCTTTACTCCCGCCTCTCGAACAAACTCCTTCACTCTCTTCAATCCCACTCCTCCCTCCAGGTCTTTAAAACAGCTGTTCACCACCATCTCTTATCTTCCCCCATCCAAAACCTTGATCTTTTCTACCCCCGTTAAATCACCCCAGATCCACTTTTTTGAAATACCGACTTCTTTCCTGGAGGTCCTAGCAGTGTCCATGTGTTTTGTACACCTCCCACCCCCCCCCCCCCCCCCCGCCCATGCCTCCTCCCCCCCCCAAGCCCTCTCCCTCCCACAGATCTCCCGATGTCCCTGTTCTCTGCTGTTGTACTTGTGTGCTTCCCTCTCTCTCCCCATCTTGTCTCCAGCTACCTTTATTGTATGTTTTGTGTGTCCGTTTGTTTTTTTTGTGATTGATGTTAGCTTTTACACGAGCCTCGATCTTATATACCAAAAAAAAATACAAAAAATCGTATGCAAGTGAAGCAAAAATTGACACACATCAACTTCGCGTGATGATGTGTGAAAGATTTAAGGAGAAAATGCGAATGGATCCAGATTTTCTGAGTTACGTGTTGTTTTTCTGACGAGGCCCACTTTCTTTTAAATTTTCATGTTAACTCTAAAAACAACGTTTTTGGGGGTTATAGTTCTCCTGATGAAGTTCTTGAAAAGCCTTTGCACAGCCAGGAATGCACTGCATGGGTTGCCATAAGCAAATCTAGCATCATTGCACCTTTCTGGTTTTAAGATGAAGAAGGGAAATCAGTAACCATAACCACATCTAGAATTTCTGGGTTGCATCAGCGAGGAAGCGCCATATTGACAGGGCTGTACAATAGTTTCAGCAAGATGGGGCCACACCTCACACTTCCAACTGATCGATACAGGGGCTACAACAGAAATTCAGTGAAAGAATCGTCTCCAGAAGGACACATGTTGAATTGGCGCCCCATGCTCAAGGCGTCAACCCACCTGACCTCTATCTTTGGGATTAGTTACCTGAAGGATAGAGTGTACCAGGGGAGACCTCAGACTATTAACAACCTCAAAAGTGCAATTGCTACCAACATCAAAGCTATTCCGGTTCAGGAATGCAGCTAAGTTATCGACAACTTCACCAGGAGGATCCATTTGTGCCTGTTGCATCAGGGCAGACATTTAGAACAAGTTTTGTGAGTCAGCTCTTTCACGAGCCTCGATTCAGTATTTTTAAAAAAAAAGAAAAAAAGATGTCTTCCGAAATCACTAGTTTCACCTTGATGTGTTACTTTATTATACATATTGCAAAGATTCATATGTACAAGTTTCATGGTATTTTGGGTTGGTGGGGGTACGGGGTGTTGTATAAAAAATGCAACGCAAAACAACTTTGGGTTGCGCTTTTTATGAAACACCCTGTACCTCCGAACAGTTTACGTTTTGTATCCCACTGATAGGCCGTATTTGCATCCGGATCTCAACCAGAAGCTAATCGGCCTGCTCTTGTCACCTAAACAACTCATCCACCAAGTTTTGTCATAATCCGTGCACAACTTTTTGAGATATGACGTTGTAGATAGTTTTTGGCCCCATCTCTCAATGGTGAAGAATCACTTTTAAAATTCTACTAGCCGGATATGGATCTTCAACAAAATGTAATAATTTCATCCGTGTCACACACCCAACATCTCCACCAAGTTTCATCTGAATCCGTCCACAACTTTTTGAGATATCCTGCTCACAGACATACAGACAGACAAACAGACAGACAGTGGTGAAAACATAACCTCCGTCCATATTCGGTAACAGAGGTAATAATGGATTTGATTGACAAAAAAGAAAAATGGAAGCGACTAAAAATTTTTTTTTTTACAATGACTTGAAAGAATGTCGAGAGGGCTCACAATGAAAAATGTCAAATAAGCAAAACGGGGATGTTGGTATTGGACGATAGACTTTCAAAGATTTCAAAGATGAGCACAACACGTATTTGTTCATTGAGCGGTTTCAAAGTTGTCCAATATTTTTCCTTCAATCCAATATGGCTGCCAGACCATGTGACCTATGATGTTTAAAATTTCATGGCTCGTCGATCTATATTCCCCATGGCTTGTCGGTCATCTATATCATAAAAGGAGCTGTGTCTCTGTCTTTCTATTTGTCGTCTTACAACTTGAGAACGGATTTCAATAAATCAAACTACGGTGGTGTAAAGTATCTCGACAAACTGCGATCAATTGTCGTACGCGTTTATTCCCTCTGCCGATCAAGGCCCGATTCACAGCAGCGCCATCCGAGCTCTGGCGTAGGGATACAACCCGGTCCCGGAGTAGGGATACAACGGTGAACATTTGCACTGCATACATGACATCCTCCCCTTTAAGTCCAAAATTACCAAGAGCAATACGTGCTAGATTTCCAGAATTGACATTTCAAAAGCAACATTTCCAAAACATGTGAAAATATGTGTGCAAACGGTTATGAGAATAATGAAAATACGTGAAAATAGAACATGTGTCAACGTGAAAAAAAAAACATCTTCAAAGATTCAACCGGTCGGGTGCTTTTCTCTCACGCATTGAGCGTCGCGGTGTACCAGTGGATACAGAGTCCGAGGTGATTCCTTTGGGTCGTGGTGTACCAGTGGATACAGAGTCCGAGGTGATTCCTTTGGTCTCCACGAAGGGTGTAGCGTTTGCAGAGGTTTTCGGGGCATCCGAGCCGGCTGGAGCGGCCACGACGATCTCCGGCAGTGGCGGGTCGAACTGTTGTCCTGACTGTGATGATGCTACAGGCTCCATCGACTGACAGTGACGGTAGGTTATGTGGTCCTGATGTCGACGAATTTCGCGGCCGTCCTGCAGGCGAATCACGCAGGACAGTGGACCTGGCTTCTCAATGATGTCTCCCGGTAGCCACGTCGCACCTGCACCAAAATTTCGGGCAAACACTGGATCTCCAATGTTGATACATCGACTGTTGGACGTCTTATCGTGCACCAACTTTTGATTAAGCTGGCTCTGATAAACATTTGATGATATGTCTGGTTTGAGATTGTCAAGTGTCGATCTCAAGTGTCGTTTCATCAATAACTCAGACGGAGCTGCACCGGTTGTTGATTGTGGCGTGATGCGGTATTTGAACAGGAGACGAGACAGCTTTGTTTCCAGGGTTCCCTCCTGAAGTTTCTGCAATCCGGATTTGATGATTCCCACGGATCGTTCGGCCAAGCCATTTGAAGCCTGGTGATGTGGGCTGACAAACTTATGTTTGATGCCGTTCCGACGTGTGAACTTGGCAAACTCGGTACTGGAAAAACACGAACCGTTATCACTCACGATCATCCTGGGCAGACCATGAGTGGCGAAACAGCGTCTGAGTCTTTCGATGACAATGGCTGACGTAGTACCACGCGTCACATAGGCATCAATCCATTTTGTGTGCGCGTCCGTAATTATTAGAATCATGCTGCCGTTAATAGGCCCGGCATAATCGAGATGTAGGCGATGCCACGGTTCGCTGGGCCATTCCCAGGGATGCAGTGGCGCTTTCGCAGGTGTATTCCGGGTGCTCTGGCAGGGGTAACAATGTCGAACATGATGTTCGATATCAGCATCAAGATTCGGCCACCACACATAGTTTCTGGCGAGTGACTTCATCTTCACAATCCCGGGGTGACAGTCATGGATTTCATCCATGACCCTGGAACGCAGATTTTTCGGGATCACGACACGACATCCCCAGAGTAGGCAACCATTTTCCACGCTGAGTTCGTTTTTACGTGCTTTAAAAGCCGCAAAATCTGGGTCACCCTCAGGTAGCAAATGCCATCCAAGCTGTACAGCCTGGACAGTTCTGGACAGAATGGGGTCTCGTCGAGTATGAGTGCAGATCTGGCCGGAATCGACAGCACAATCTTCCAGATGATCCATCAGTGCGATAATGGATCCTGGTGTAGGCGAATCATCAACGGATTCTGGAAGGGGTAACCGACTCATGGCATCTGCATTTGTGATAGACGAACCGGGCTTATAACATATGGTGTAGTCATAAGCAGCGAGAAACAGGGACCAGCGGATGATCCTGGGCGGTAGTGTGTCAGATGTCGCCTTAGTTGGACCAAACAGACTGATCAGCGGCTTGTGATCAGTGCGAATCGTGAAATGATGTCCAAGAAGGTACTGGCGAAATTTGCCGACGCCGAAAACGATTCCCAATCCTTCCTTGTCAAGTTGGGAATAGTTTTTCTCTGCCGGGGACAACGTTCTGGATGCAAATGCAACCGGTCTTTCCGTACCATCAGGCATCACATGCGATAATACACTCCCCACTCCATACCGACAGGCATCGCATGTCAGCACAAGATCCTTCTCTGGATCAAAATGAACGAGAACATTGGACGATTTGAGCAGATCCTTAGAGGTCTGGAATGCTGATTGTTCAGTAGACCCCCAGCTCCAGGAGACTCCTTTCCTCAAAAGCCGATAAAGGGGGCGCAAAACGTCGGTCACATTCGGGATGTAACGACCATAGAACTGAAGCAAACCGAGGTATGACTTCAATTCGGTCACATCTCGTGGAGAAGGAGCATCCTTGATAGCTCGGACTTTCTCATCTGTCGGGTGTAGACCCTCGGCATCAATCGTATGACCCAGGTACGTGACTGATGGCACCATAAACTTGCACTTGTCTCGACGCAAACGTAGGCCGGAGTCCGAAATCTTCTTCAGAACTCTCTCCAGGTTCTGTAGATGTTCCGCGTCCGTACGACCAGTAACCAGAATATCATCCTGGTAACAAACGACGTTGCGTTCGGCGGCAAACAAACAGTCCATGACACGCTGATAAATTCCAGGTGCAGATTTCACTCCAAAACTAAGTCGGTGGTACCTATACAACCCACGATGCGTGTTGATGGTAAGATACTGTTTCAAATTCTCGTCCAAGCAGAGCTGTAGATAGGCGGATTTGAGATCGAGTTTCGTAAAAGTCTTGCCTCCCGTGAGACGAGCATAGAGGTCTTCGATCCTCGGGATTGGATATTTATCCAATGAAGAACACCTGTTCACGGTCATTTTATAATCTCCACATATGCGGATGGACTGGTCCGATTTTATGACCGGAACGATGGGCGCCGCCCATTCGGCATACTGGATTTGCTCGATGATCCCCAGATTTTCAAGATGATCCAGTTCCTTGTCAATCCGCTCACGCAGGGCGAAAGGGACTGGGCGAGCCCTGCAAAATATAGGATTGGCATCCCGGTCAACCCTGAGTTTAGCCGTATGTCCTTTCAAGGTTCCAAGCTCATCCTTGAAGACATCCGGGTACGTATCCAGCACATTTTTGAGTGTGTATGCTGCGGTAGGAGAAACGTTGGCTGCCCGGAGTTGATGAATGCTTTCCCACTTCAGTCGAATTATGCTCAACCAGTTCCTGCCGAGTAAGGAAGGGCCCTTTCCAGGAATGACGATCAGGGGTAGGTGAAACTCACGGTTATCGTAGCCCACCGTGACATCACATGTACCGCAGGGAACAATCTTCTCACCTGTATAGGTGGAGAGTCCATAGGTAGTAGGTTTCAGATGGGGTCGGTCAGCATCACTCCACAGGTTTGTGAAAACAGCATGGCTGATGAGCGAGACGGCCGCACCAGTGTCGACCTCCATTTGCAATGGTCGATTGTTGACGACAACATTGGCAAGAAGAGGGTCCCGCCTATGGTGAGAATCAATATGAAGCAGGTCATACGATTCTGAGTTGTCGGAAACAGAGCTCACCTGGTCAAGCTCGGGTTCCTCCGAACCGATAAACTGATGAATCTTGTCAGCAGCTTTTCCTTTTCCCGATTTGCGAGTGATGCAAGCTGGAGCAATATGGCCAGTTTTCGAACAGAAATGGCAGGTAGCATCTTTGAACCGACACGTCTCCGGAGGGTGCTTTCCGTTGCACCGAAAACAATTGTTGTGGGTTTGAGACTGCACTGGCTTCTGACGAGGAGCCTTGTTCCAACGTTGTGGCTGAACATGATCCAACCGATTCACAGCAGGGCTGGTACCAGATGAGCGAGTGGCACCGATGCTTGTAGCGTTGCGTTCAGCACTTTCCATGGAAATGGCGGTGTCTCTGGCATTTTGGAACGTCAGTCTTCTCTCAGCAAGCAGGCGTCTACGAGTGCGGTCATCGGACATGCCAACCACCAGCAAATCACGAAGCATGTCATCGATCGTGTCCCCAAACTCACACAGATGTGACAGTTTTTTGAGGTGTGCAATGAAGTCTGCGATCGACTGACCTTGCTGCTGTCTGCACATGTAAAAATTAAACCGACACAGGATGACTGAAGGAGATGGGTTGCAATGTTCCTTCAAAGCGGCCTTGAGCTCTGCATACGTGAGCTCCTGGATTGTCCGAGGCCGAATCAGGTTTTTAACGAGTGTGAACGTCTCACCTCCGCAAACGGACAGGAAGACGGCCTTCATCCGGCCTTCGGTCGCAATGCCGTTCGCCTCGAAGTAGAAAGACAACCGCTCAGAATACGTGTCAAAATCCCCCTCATGAGGGTCGAATTCATCGATATGGCCGAAAGATGTCATGGTCTAGATGTTTATCCTCGTCGCCATGTAAAGTATCTCGACAAACTGCGATCAATTGTCGTACGCGTTTATTCCACTGAACTATAACACTACGTGGAACGGACGGTGCCCGTGATCCGCTGAAGCCACCGACATGTATGGCGCCCCCTATCGTATGCACCCAGAAAAATGAATGCCCCCATAGCCTTTGTGGGTAGGTGTAAGTTTTCCAAGATAAATTTTGCCATTATTTTCATCGCAAGAACGTACTAAAAATATTGAATCCATGATTATCAATGTTACACACATGACTAATACTGTAATGTACACTGTACTTGCACAAAATACAAGGCAAAACATGGCTATCAAGGTCGAGTTTAGGTAATTTTGTGGCATACTGTCCATAATTCACACACAAAGCAAATTACAATAAACATGTCAAAAAAAATTAAAGGAAGTGTAGCACAACAAAGCGCTTAAATTGCATCATATACTTCATACATGTACACATACATAGATATAATAGTGAGTAAACATGCATAAATGTCCATGATAGGTACATGAACATTTTCTGTACAGTGTATACAGTAACAAATATGTTGCATTTCAGAAATGAGCTGATGAGAGTGAGGCAAGAACTTTCAACTGTAGTTATACAAATAACAAGGCAAATTACTGTACACAGTCAAGTGTCAAAGCTTCATACTATTAAAAAAATTACCAGTGACAATAATTTTCACTATCATTAAGATCATACATGTCTTTGAAATATCTGGATGTTGTATGCTAATAAAAAAAAAAATCCAATTTATTATCATTTTCTACATAATATAAAGTCCATGTCTACTGATGACGAAACAAAATTGTTTTGGCTAGGAGCTTCCTTACTTTGGGCCCGGTAGCAGCATCTGTTTTTACCCTTCCTAAGTGGTAGAGCTTGATCTGTCCATACCGTGATGCAATTTTCTTGATCAGGCTGTGAATGTGGTTGTTGTCAATTGTAGTATCAAACTGGTGACGGTGCAACTGAGGAAATAAGTTCATGTGGCTTGTGTTCTCCAGAACTGAGGAAGAGATAGCAGATGTCACTCCACGGCCTTGAGGAAGCTTTCCTTGAGTTATTCTTAGAAGTCGCTGGAAACATTTCTCTGTTTCTCTACATACAGATACTACGCTAGCTGATGGCCTCTGCAGCCTCCCGCGATCTTTCATGGTGACAAAGTCATGAGCATTGCCATCAGAAGATGACATTGCATTGGCACATTCCATACAGTCCATATGCAGCCTAAGAGATTTCACAATGTATCCACTGATGTAGTTGACAGCCGCATCCTTATATTCTGATAAGGGCTCAATATGTGGCATGTCACTGTAGTCATGATCTGTCTTGCTGGGTTGTCTGGGAATGAGATCATACTTTCGAGTAATGTTCATAGTTGTGACATCATTGACGCTCTCAGTGTGAAGAATGGCTGTGTCATCACGAAGAATACAGTTCCCAGTGCCATTTTTTATGTGATGTCTCATCAACAGGCGTTTGTATGCAGCTTTGAACTGTCTTGCAGTGGGGTTGTTGTTGAATCCTCCACGTGCTCTGAGGGCGGAAAAGAACAATTCAATGTGATCCTGAGAGAATTTATACGTTAGTAGGTATTTGAGTGGGGCATCGGTTGGTGCGACAAGTTCTTGATACATGTTTAAAATGCTTCTGATGCTAACAACGAAGCCAACAAAACCAGTCTTTCTTGGTCCTTCACACATTTTCCTACCAGATCCATCTTTGAGACCGAGAAGGAAGACTTCAGCATCATGCAATCGTTGTTGAATGGATGCATGGTTGTCCCCTTTCAATGGTGCTTTCAGCCCCCTTCCAAACGGATTTCTGCTGTTTAAAGCATCGAAGGCTGAATCAACATGCCGAAGAAACTCTATAGTTGCACTGCAGCCCTGGAATTGTGGAAGTTGAAGTTTTTCTTCGCAATATTGCAGAGCATCAGCAACACTGGCACTGAATATTTGTGCTGCCAGGTTCACTTTCATTTTCTGCGTTCTCCACTGAATGTGGGCATTTTTTACCTTGTTCCCAAGTCGGAGTCCTTCAGATCCTTGAAGTTTGTGAAGCTCTTCAATGTATGTCCATTTCACACTTTGACCATCCTGCGTTCTAAAAATCCCACCATCTGCAAATGAATTGCGAAGTAGTTTCAGCATATGGCAGACGTCAAGTATCACATATACGCGCACGGAAGGGTCAGCTGGGTGTGGAAATGAAGGATCCATTCCATTGATGTTCACGTTTGCTCCTAGTACCTTCATCATTGCAATATGGCAGGATGGCCCATCGCACGTTAATGACACAGCACGTACACCAATGTTATTCAGTCGCAACAGACATCACCGAAGTGAAACAACTAAGAACAAATGTGCAATTATGAAAGAAATCTCTATATAAATCTTGCAAGATGTGTACGTCGTTCAATCACAGCGATACAAAAGCAATACGCTTTTTGCGTGACTAAATCCCATAATGCATTGCGATCCCGTGGCTTCATGTAAAACTCACTGCCTATGGGCCTTTTGTGTGTGTGTTCGCAGACTGTCCGTTCCACGTAGTGTTATAGTTCAGTGGTTTATTCCCTCTGCCGATCAAGGCCCGATTCACAGCAGCGCCATCCGAGCTCTGGCGTAGGGATACAACCCGGTCCCGGACTCCCGGTGTAGGGATACAACGGTGAACATTTGCACTGCATACATGACAGGTGGATTCAGGAACCTCCCAGGTAGGTTTGTGATGCAAAACAATAGTTGGTTTGTGTGTATGGATACATGCACATGGGCACACGTGTCAAAACTGCAAACGCTAACTTGCGATGATGGTTGTCTCCGCACGGAGGGCAGGATATCCCAGGAATCCTTTTTTGTTAACTTGAGAAAGGATTAACGGATTTCAATGAATCCATTCTCAGGCACTAAACACAACTTATCCCTCTCCCTACAAATATGTTTTACCCATAAGGTTGATTCCAAATCTCCACAAATCCAAACCATACTCATTTACATTCAAAACAAAAACACTCATCCTTAATCTTCTTCTTCTTCTTCACAAACGTTATGATAATGGTGAGTCGTCTCATTCTATCCCGTTTCTCATATGGATCACATTCAGAAAACACTTGCTATATTGAATACTTTTTTCCAACATTTCTATTTTATTCATATAACAGTAATATATCATCCTATCAAACAGTATTTCTGATTATACACCGCCTTTTCATGCCTCAAGAAGCAGGTCGCTCTACATGCAACACAGGTGAGAAAAGGATACGAATAAAAAAGCAGCTGATATTTCTTTAATGAATCCATTCTCTCTACTCTCTCTCTAATCCATTAATGAATCCATCCTTTTCATTGAGTGGTTTCATTTACATTAAAAAAAAAACTCTCCTCTTTAATCTTCTTCTTCACTAATGTTATAATAATGGTGAGTCATCTCATTCAATCCCGTTTCTCATATGGATTACATTCAGAAAACACTTGATATATTCAATACTTTTTTTCCAACATTTCTATTTTATTCATATAACAGTAATATATCATCCTATCAAACAGTATTTCTGATTATGCACCGCCTTTTCATGCCTCAAGAAGCAGGTCGCTCTACTTGCAACAGGTGAGAAAAGGATACGAACAAAAAAGCAGCTGATATTTCATTAATTTATTTGCACGATTTTTTAATGATGAAAGTTAATTATTATTTATTTTCTCTGAATACCTGTCGGTAAAAACACTATTATCTATTTAATATGTGAGCAAAAATGGCAGAATTCCCCTCTGCACTGTATTATCCATAGGGGGGGGGGGGGGGGGCGGAATGACGCGACGTGGTGCTTCACGGAAGGGAGGACGAACGCTACCTCAAAAATTCCTCTCACGTGCATATATGAATCTATCTCCATCTATAAGATTGGTATTGCCGTCAATGAAGCAACGGGTCTTAGATTCTAGTATATATGAAAATGAAATTTCACATCACTTGATCACGTGGTTCAGAGATGGAATTTTTTTAATGCGGTAGGTGATCCTTAAATCCAATATGGCTGCCAGACCATGTGTCCTATGATGTTGAAATTTTCATGCTATATTCCGCATGGCTAGTTGATCATACTGTATGTATGAAGTTTCACATCGATCTGTTAAGTGGTTTTGGAGAAGAGGATTTTTGTACATTTTCATTTTCAATCCAATATGGCCATCGGACAATGTGACCAATGACGTTATAAATTTAATTCTTTACTCACATGGGGTCGTAGATCACATATATGAATATTCTGATTTTTTTGGACAAGGATTTAAATTCAACCAATTACGGCTGGAATACCATTTCACTGATTATGTCATCGTTATCACCCTATATAACTCATGGGGAGTTGATAACATTTGCCAAGTTTCAATTTTTTTCATTGAGCGGTTTCAGAGACCATGTCCAATTTTTTTCCCTTTAATCCAATATGGCTGCCATACCATGTGACCTATGACATCAAAGTTATCAATAAATTTTTCTCCCTTTGGAATCCCTTCTATGACTAAGTTTTGCATTGATCGGACAAGCGGTTGCAGATAAATAAATTAAAGTTAATATATAATATAGACGTGGACACACAGACAAACAGGCAGGCAGACCAGGGGCATTACAATAGTCTGATAACCTCTTCGGGGCGAGACTAAGAATCAGTTAGGTTGTTTAATAGAAATGCAATATAGAAATTGTTTTATAGAAACCTGGTGTTGCTAAAGAGAAAAGGTGATGTATTGAATGGTTATGCGAACATCCCCCACCTTGTTTCTTTACCTTTTGGCATTGTGAGCCCTCCCGACATCCTTTAAAATGTCACCTTTTCTTTCATCGTAAGGAATGTAATTGCGACAGGCAAGTCACCACTGTAAAAATACAATGGTTTGTGTCCATCAGTGTTGAAGGAACTGTCTGTGGAGCTGCGTTGGCAGGCTCACCCTGGCTCGGCACATGGTCTATAGCTGGCACGTGGGGGATCGGTGGCTGAATCAGCGAGGTGGTCGTCGCCATCCCGTTTCCAGTCAAGGTCACAAGGCAGCAGTAGTCTGAGGTGGAAATGCAGCCTGCGGTTGGCTTGCACATTTTTCCCTCTCTCTAAGCCGTTAGCTCATTCACACAAAACATTTCTTTGCGGTGGGATGTGGGTGTGGGGGTCACGTAGCAGTCTTCATCTTCTCTCTTTATTTTTTTACTGGCATTGATAAATAGCACTCTTGTTTTATTGGCACACACTCTTCAAAAACTCTTGACACTTTATTTGACTTCAGTGAAAAGTTCCGCTGGAGATGAGAGGTGATGAGGTTAGACGGAAAACATTATAAAATGTGCATTACTGCTGGCACCCTGTCCATACTTCAGCAGCATTGTCTCTACTTGTCTGTGTTTTCAATCCACAAACGAAACAGGTACAATTTCACAATGTAGTAGGTTGGGGGTGGTTTTCCCCTTGAGAGGTCAAGTCTGGGTACAATTCCCAATGGGGTAAATTTAATGAAAAACTGCTGGTATGGCAATGCATCGCAGAACAGGTTACCATTCGGATGGCCGAAATGCAACCCTGACTGTTGAACTTTAACGGGGGTAGAAAAGGTAGAAAAGGTTTAACAGGGGTAGAAAATATCAACATTTTGGATGGGGGCAAGATAAGAGATGGCAGTGAACAGCTGTTTTGAAGACCTGTAGGTAGGAGTGGGATTGAAGAGAGTGTGGGAGTTTGTTCCAGAGGCGGGATGAAAGAGGAATGAAAGAGTGAAGGTGAGCAGATGGTCTTGATCATGGAAGTTTTTACCATAGGGGGTTGTTGGCAGGTCTTGTTTGTCCTCTCACCGCAGTCAGGTCTTGTTGGCAGGTCTGCAGGAATATTTGGGGGACATCGTACAGGCAGAGCAGGGGCTGCAAGGCCAGAGAGGAGTCCGTAGAAATAAAAAGACTGCCAACCTGCCTGCGGTGAGAGAGTGAAAGACCGATGGACTCAGCCTCAGTGAGGAAGATACCAATAATCAGAAAAACCTTGTTTTCTACAGCGTGAAGGCGAGCTAGGTGTGAGGCAGGTGCACCAGCCCAGAGGCGAGAGCAGTATTCCATCAAGCTGCGGATGAAAACTTTGCATGTGGTGAGGAGCTCAGAAGTGCCAAGGAAGGATCTCGCACGACAGAGGATGCCCAGTCGGCAGCTGACTTTGGAGGCCAGCTCAGAAATGGGGGTTTCCCAGGAAATATCATGGCAGATAGTGAGACCCAAAAGTTTGAGGTACAGAACTTCTTTGAGAGGATGGTTGAGAAAGTCGATGGGAGGGTTGTCCTGACATAGTTAGAGTGTGAGATTTTTTTTTGTATACAAGATCGAGGCTCGTGTAAGAGCTAACATCAATCACAAAAAAAACAAATGGACACACAAAACACAATAAAGGAAGCGGGAGACAAGATGGGGAGAGAGAGGGAAGCACACAAGTAAAACAGCAGACAACAGGGACATCGGAAGATCTGTGGGAGGGAGAGGGCTTGTGGGGAGGAGGCATGGGAAGGCAGGGGGGGGGAGAGGTGGGAGGGTGGGAGAGGTATAACACACATGGACACTGCTAGGACTTCCAGGAATCAATGCTGATGGTCCAGATTTGTCAGGATCTAAAGACATGTTCCACTTGTTTGACCAGTTTGTGATTTTGTCCAGGTCCACGGAGAGTGAGGAGGCTGCAGACTGCCAATCTGAGAGTTGCGATATGGAGCGGCAGAGAGTGGAGTCATGAGCAAAGAGATAAAGAGGATTTTCCAGAGAGTTAGAGAGATCATTGATGAAGCGCAGAAAAAGCACAGGTCCCAGAACACTGCCTTGAGGAATTCCATTTAGAACCACACATTGATTACAACAGGAGAGGAAGTCCATGACTCGTGAGTGGAGATTTCCATGGATATCATAAGAGGAGAGTTTGGTGCCCATGGCGGGGTGCCAGACTGTATCGAAGGCACGTGATATGTCAAGGGAGACAGCTCTGATTTCCTCTTTGGCATTGAGGACCTCCATCCATTGTTGAGATAGCAGAAGCAGCATGTCCAGAGTAGAATGACCTGGTCTGAATCAAATTAATGATCTGAGATAAAGTCATTGGAGAATAGGAAGGATTTGATGTCGGAAGCAATGATTGATTCCATGACCTTGCTGATTGGGAACAGGCTGATTGGTCTGTAGTTGCAAGGACCTCTTTTTGCACCTTTTTGTTTAAAGCGGTGATGTTGGCTGATTTCCATGCAGATGGCAGATGACCTTGAGCAAAAGAGAGTGAAGAGAACAGAGAGAGGGTGAGATGGAGCGGCAGAGCAGGATTATGGGACCCGTGGGCTGATGCCGTCTTGTCCAGTTGCAGAATCGGAGACGAGGTTTGATAACTGCTTCTCCACCTTTACCTACACAAGAAAAATGGACACATGAGGTCGCTCTGAGTATGGGAGGTCGGTGGTTCAAACCACATCCAACTTATAGCAAGGACTTTTAAAATGGTACGTGCTGCTTCCTTGCATGACCACTCAGATTTTAAAACAATAGAGCATGGACAATGAATGTTGAGAAGGCAAGCCACGCAGTGTAACCCTGCTTCGGCAGGACCAACGCTCTGTATTAGAGTATGATACATCAGAATCAGAAGTAGGGTTCGATTCCAGAATCGCTTGTTTGTGGGTTCTGTGGCTGTGGGTTAGTTTTGTAAACCACACTACCTATTGTAGGTGGCAGTGATGGATATGAATACAGCACAGGGTCAAACTTGGGCCACATGGCTTTTACAGTGCCAACGTTTCTTTGAATGAATGATTGAGTTATGGCACTTAGATAAATAAGCACATTAACCACAAATATGCATTACAGCATTTAAAACTTTAGATTAATTTGATGGAAACCACAATGGAAATGCAGCGTGGCTGCGACTTTGTGATGAGAGGGTTAAACATAAGGCATTAGAATGGGAGTGAATGGAGTGGGAGAGCAGTAGGAGGCAGAGTGGTGGGGGTACAATACGACTGAGTGCATTCAGGCTCTCATCATGTGCATGCCTGGCAGATGGTGCATTAAAACGGTCCATGCTGTGTTGCTGAGTCATTCATGATTTAGACTTATGAAAACCTCCAAAAATGTGCAATGTCATTTATGTGGATTCAAAGCTCAATGTTTCATTCCTATTAAACACGTGCACATCAGTGTAGACACTTCAATGTATCCTGATGGAAAGGATCAATGTGTCTCACCATCTGCATGTCCTAATCAAGGATGAACAAAAGGATGATTCAAAAAATAAGCAGAAATCGGTAATCGGTGGGGGTAGGCAAAATGGAGGATGGCTATAAAGAGGAAGGGAAACTAGAGGAGCAAAGGAAAAGAATGTTGGGAGTAAGTGAAATGATCAATATTTGGAGATTGTGTATAACATGAGCATGCACATATATTAAATATTAAAAGGGACGTTCAATTCAAACTACAGAACAAGGGAACAATCGCTCGGTTAAACTCAAAACATATTGAAGTCGGAAGAAACAACAAGACTCCATGTATACCATCTGAGATGCGGTTCTACAACAATTCTTCCCAATGAAAACTGCAAACCAATACACTCGAGATAACAGACTGAGACTATTACAGTAATGCACTCTGACTGCCCGGAATGTCACTGACCACATGAATCTTCGGAACTCCCAATCTGCTCTTTTGATCTGAATATTGGTAAATATCACATTACATGACGGAGCTTTTAAGAGAGGCTTTCATCAAAGAACACTCCATATATATACATATATATATATATCATTTATTTTTAAAAGGCTCTTTTAGTTTAACAGTTGCATCGGCTCCGCCTATTAAGCATGAGCTTAGCAGAGCTACAGCCCCCTACTACTCCATGGGATTGTACTGCAGCCAATACCGGGAAGAGAATTTAATTCTCAATTTTATGAATCAGTCCACCCCGGAGAGGGGAGCATCCACGGGCACGTGTTTTGGGCTTGTTGGCCCTCGATGATACACCTCTAACTGTGATTGGTGAAGACTCATATCTGGAACGATGAAGTGCCATCGAGCGGTGTATAATTAACCAGTACATATACAAGCCGAAAGGCTTCAAAGTCAATAATAAGTAGATGGAACAGCAACGCTTTGCCCTGACGAGCCCCAATAAGTGTGAAACTAGTCGGTAGCTTTGCTTTTTATCTGCTTAGTGACAGCATTTGACCTTGACATCTTTGCACTGATAGAGGCCCTTCTGTGTTTGCGATCATGACAGTATCATCACGGCATTTGTCTCCAATTAGTGAAGTTCTCCGACCTGGACAGTCCGTCTTTTAACCTGAGGAAGCTCGCTGGGAAGCGGGTGAAACTTCGCCTGAGACCGGGTCTGCTCTTACTTGTTTGCCACTTAAATTAGCAGAGTACAGCTGGTTACGTTTTGGTTGGATGGGTCGTTGTTCTTCATACATTGTGATGGTATGGAACCGGCCCCCAGGTGAACGCACATCCATGACATGTAGGAGTTTCCTCGTCAGTTATAGCATTCATATATATGTGCCCAAACAGGCCCACACCTGTTGTCTAAGGGAAATGGGGGATATGCGTTGTGAGGTCTATAGTAGGTCTTCTTCTTCTTTCCCCTCTACACTCCTGGTTTTTTTATTCCTCTTTTAAATCATCCTTTACTCATGGCTCACATATGGTGGTCGCCATTTCACGCACCACACATTACAGATTTGGTTCTCTCCCTCTTTCAAATTATCATTTAAACATTATTTGTGGATATTGTTGCGAATATGGAATTTGGCCTCCATATCCGCTTGTAAATATTCCCCTATTTCCCCAATACTCCCCAACTATCCCCAATCCCCCATTCCCTAGTCCCATTGTCTGTAAACAACACTCTGTAGAACCGACCTTCCCCTCTTTCCCCCATTAAATGTCGTGCCCAGGTCCACCGCATCTCACGTAGACAACTTTCGGACATCTTGCTAGTTATTCTTAGTCTATGTCAGTTAAGGACTCGTTTCCATTAATTCTGACTCTTCGTTGCACCAGAATGTGATTATATGGCACCAGTAGTGAGTTTAGGACCTTCCCATACCTCCTCCCATCTTCTTCCCCAAACAACAACTACAACAACAACTACAACAACAACTACAACAACTACAACAACGGCGCGCGCGGGGAGTGTGCGTCCTCACTCCGGCTCGGTTAGCCGCCATTACCCATGCACTCCACGGGGTTACCACGAAGGGGCTGGCTGTCAGCTCCTCGTCAAGGGCGGAGCCTGGTAACCCCCCCCCCCGCACCCAATAAGAAGGGCGGACCGATTCCATCTGGGGCGGAGCTAACGAGCCGAGGGCGTGTCACTCCCCGCCGGATATACGCAGCGACTGACCGGATGTGACGTCAGATGCGCCCCCAGCTTGGAAAGAGAAGTCACTACCTCCGAGCGCTGAGAGACCTCCTGCATCTTTTGGGCCGCGCTATCCTGTCCCTGAGCACAAGGTGCACCTTGTGCTGGCCATCAAAGACCCGCTTTCCTTGCCATCAATCCCCGTGTGAGTCAGTTTTTGTCCTGTTTATCTGTCGTCTGTCGGGGCTATTATAAGACCGTAACTAAGTGCCTACCTTCCTATGTTGTACCTCTCATCGTTGTAATCTGACCTTCCGCCATAATATAACCTCCTCCGGAGGTCTTGAGAACATTCCCTTGGTGTCGTGTCATTTTAACCCAGCCGTTGTGTCCTTTTCCTCAATTGATTTAGCATAGCGCGATTTGGCCAACGTTCGAGTGGAATCGGGTAAACTGTGCAGACGTGGTCATACCAAACCGCTCGGTAAACCAACATCCACAACCACGTCTGTAACATTTGGTGTCGAGGAGTGAGATTGGACCCGGAGCGCGTTTACGCGCTCGAAATTATAACGGCGAAATTTGAATTTGTTTTACGGAAATAAAAACCCGAATTTTGAAAGTCGCGCTATGGCGGATCAAGACAGCTGGGGTCCGGTAGAGGAGAGTGAGGCAGGGTCGGTCCAGGAACAAATTGAGGGACGTGAGGAGAGCGAAGCAGCGAGGGTAGCAGACGCACAAATTAGCGTCGTTGCGCCCGACATTGCGGGTGCGCAAAATGGCGCCTCGCTGGTCACCGCGCCCGCGACCGTGGCAGCGCCCCTGGTGGATTCGAACCTTTTCCTCCTGCAAATGAGGGCCTTTATGGAACAAATGGGTGAGCGATTGGAGGGCCAAATGGGGGTAATGGGAAACCAAATGGGGGTAATGGGGAACCGGATGGATGCTCAGAGTGAGCAAATGAGGGCTGATAGTGAGCGATTGGAGGGCCAAATGGGGGTAATGAGGGACGAAGCGAGGAGTACCGGTGAGGGGTTAGACAACGGGATAAAAGAGGTGAGAAATGGGTTAATGGGGGTAGAAAACAGAATGGCCGTTCAGGAGAATCAAATGGAAGGGATGAAAAAGGGGTTAGAGGGGTTAGAAAACAGTATGGAAGGCAAATTGAGGGACATGAGGGACCAAGCGGAAAGGGAAGTTAAACAAATGGGGCAGCAGATAGAGGGGGTCAGAATGGGGGTAGAAACCAAACTGGATGCTCACAGGGAGGAAATGGAGCAGATGAGGGTGGCATCTGGGCAGGAGATGCAAGTGATGGGAGAGGAGATCAGGAGAGGAGTGAGTGAGGAGGTCGGAGGAGTGCGCGAGGAGGTGAGGCACTGTAAGGAGCACATGGAGAAGGAGGTGAGAAAGGGGACTGTAAAGTTACAAGGGGGCATAGAGGACCTGACGCAGGAAGTAGAACAGCTGACGGAGGGACAAAAAGAACTAACGGACCAGGTAAAGAAGAACACAGCGGTAATAGGAGGGTTAAAAGCGACACAAAATGACCTAAAAAATGACTTGGTAGCGACGAAGAGGGAATGTCAGATGGTACGTGAGGGATTGACAACGAGGTTGGACGAGGTGATAGAGGTAATGGAGACGAAGGACCGGCAGGTGAGGACGCACATGGAAACGGTCAAGGTAGCCTTGGAGGACGAGCTTGAGGAGACGTACCGGGGAATAAAAGAGGTGAAGCAGAAATTAGAAGAAGTGGAAGAAGGGGTGAGCGAAATTAAGAAGCGACGGAGAGGGGATAAGAAAGAGATAAAAGAGGAGATAAAAGAATTGGTCCAAAGTCTGTGTTCGGATCATAATGATGTGCTCATTAACCGGATGAGGGATTCGCAGGTGATGGAGGAGAAGCGAAGAGGAAGAGGACCCGGTGTAAGTGGTGACCAATATGGTCGTGCGTATGATGCGCCAGGTGATTTGATAAGCTTGGGGGTCGAGATAGACCCGGGTGTTCGTGAGAGGCCGTTGGTGAAGTGTGCGACAGGTCTGGTGTGCGAAAAAGGAGGTGTGCAAGAAAGTCCGACTCTGGGGTGTGTGAGGAAAAAGTGCGTGCCAAGGAGTGAGGGTGCTGGCGAGAATGAGTCGGTCGTAGCGCGTGTGCGAGGGAGCACATGGAAGCGCGGTGTGGTAAGTGTTACAGAGGGTGTGACGGGAGAGTGTGCGCGAGAAAGGTGTGCGTGAGAAAGGTGTGTGACGGACGGGTGCATGGGGAAAGAGTGCGCTGTCAAAGGCAAGGAAGAATGCACACCTGTGGTGAGTGTTACAGAGGGTGTAACGGGAGAGTGTGCGCGAGAAAGGTGTGTGACGGACAGGTGCATGAGGAGAGAGGGCGCTGTCAAGAGTAAGGGTGAGTGCGCTGTCAAGAATGGAGGTGAGAGTAGTGAGAGTGACAAGGAGAGTGAGTTGGTTGTGACAGGTGAGCGAGGATGTACACCTGGGATGGAAGGATGCACACCTGGAATGGTAGAGCGGGAGTGGGAATGCACGCTGGAATTGGTAGTAAGGCACGTGGTTGGGTGTGCGAGTGAGAGCACACCTGTGATTGTCACAGAGGAGGTGACCGAGGAGGGGGCGCGAAGAGGTGTATTGGTGAGGTGTGCGAGTGACGAATGTGTGCCAAGGTGTTCGGTGGTCAGGTGTGTGACCAAGTCTGTGAGTGGAATGAGGGTACCTGGGTGTGTAAGGAAAGGTACGAGGAGCATGGGCACGGTTGGATGTGTGAGCAAGGAACGGGCTGCGGGGTATAAGCATGCAGGTGAAGCATCGACGTTAACCGGGTTAGAGGTTAGGTCGACTTTTAGCCGAATCGGGCCCTCGGTGCGTGCTGGGCCTCGCTTTGAACGGCCGCGTCCGTGCTCCACTAGGCGGAGCAGGCGGCTGGATAGGAAGGGTCGTCATGGCGACCACCTTTTGTTGAGGCATTCCGGCAGGTCGAGATCGAGCCATTGGATGGCTCCACGCCGAGATGGTGCGTGGGATCTCGGCCCGGGTAAGCCCCCGTCCCTGCACCGAGTGCGGGACGTATCCAGCCGCTGGCACAGAACAACCCGCATTCATGGCTTGGCTTTACGAAGCCGGGCTTTGGACAGGAATTGGCGCACCGAGAGGCATTAGTGAGTAGACTGGGTGATGAGGTTAGTGTTTTGGCCCCGAAATTAGAGAAAAACAAAATTTGATGATTGGCAAAGGATTGGCAGTAGTGATTGGCAGATAATGGGCAGTGATTGGCAAATTTTTGATTTGTTGAAATTTGATGTGCAAAATTGGTAGTGAGCGATGGGCCCGGTGGGTAAGGGGGGCATCCCTGCCACCCTTCCCATGGTGGGGCAAAGTAGCAATAGCTTATGGGGTTGATGGCAGTGAAAACTAGCCCGGGTGGGTTAGGTTATATTGTAGGGATCTAGCGAAGATGACATTAGGTAACGTTAAGGTTAGTTAGTGACTGATACCTGTAGTGGGGACGCAGGTAGATTAGTGTGGATGATAATGACGAGGGAGCGCAATAGTTTAAAGGGACGACTGGGAAGCGCAAGTTTCAGAAGGGAGTAGTTAGCTGAGATGATGCTGTGTGTGTGAGAATGGAACAGGTGTGATTGCACAGGTGTGCAACTGGACAGGTGTGTGGAGCAGTGTGTGAGTAATGAGTGTTGTGGATCAGGCGAATGCGCTTGGGGAGAGAAGGGTGCAGGCGGCACCAAGAGTGAGAGCACAGGTGTGCAAGTGCAGGTGTGTGGAGAGAGTTGGAGTAAGTGGTACGGAGTGGTGTGCATGGTGCGAAGGTGTGGATGGGGGAAGAGTGGACCCCTTTCACGAGTACCCGGGGCGGGTAGTGTAAGTGTTAGGTAGAGGGTACAGGTAAATTGTGGTTGGATATTGGCATCTGTGGTGCGGTTGCAGAATGGTGTTGTGAATGGGTGCATTAGTGTTGTGGAAATGGCTGGGCGTGTAGCCTGTTAGTGTGTGTAGTTGGTTGGGCACTCCACCACTGTGAGGATGTCGGCCAGGTGAGGCCGCAGGTGGGCTCTGGGAGCCGGTAGAGTTGTGGATGGGGCCCGAGGATCCGGAGGACGGACCCGGGTAGCCCAGTGCCAGAGAGGGCACCGAGTGGGGAGAGCGCCAGAGGGCCTTCCCCAGGTAGTTAGGTTAGGGTAAGGAGCAGGTAAGCTCGGAGGCAACTGCAGTGGTGGAGGTGTGCAGGTGGGTAGACCCACTGGGAGAGGTACACGCCGCAGCCCAGAAATTGTGCGAGGGCACCGGGAGATGAATCGGGGGAGTGAGACCCCAAATTGAAAAGCACCACAGTTTGGCCAATGGGAATTGGTTTTTAGAACCCATAGTGTAAGAGGGCCAATGGTTTGGCCGGAGAAAGACCCCGGGTAATGTAAAGTTGTTAAAGTCATTTAGGAAATAGTTAGGATTGATGAACCTGTCGCACCATACGCAGCCACTTACCTGTGGTGATGATGATGACTCCACACCTGTGTTTTCTTTGTTTTGTTGCAGGAAATGAGATTGCTGTGGATTTGTGAGACGCATCACGACGTGGATGAGACATTGGGGTGATTCCATCTCTCCCTCCCTAGGAGGGACTGATGATGAATTGGTGATAGCAAATTATGATGTTCAATTGGTGATGGCAAATTTTGATGTTGAGTTGGAGATGGCAAATTTTGATGAGAGTTGAAAATGGCAAATTTGATTGGTTAGGAGGGAGAGAAGACGAATTTGGTTTATGGGAGGAACGGGGAAGACAGTAGGGACGTTTGTTGATTTGTAAAATAGATGTTTATGGGTAGTGTTGTGTTGTGTGGATGCAGTAAGGGGTAAGGGAGGGGCCATGTAGGTTACCTGGTGGGGGGGGGGGCGTACGGTAGGAACGTACCTGTCTCACCTGGTTCCCATGTGCCCCCAGTGTGCATTACCTTGCATTGCGTGCACTTTTGCGCCCTTACCACCTTACTCACTTGTCTGCTTCTTTTGTCTCCCACCTCCGAGGATCTGGCTTTGGGGCAGAGAGAGAGAGGAGAGAGAGAGGTGCTGGCTTCGCAGTTGTGGGCCTGCACTTTCGCTGCTTGCTGCTTGGATCGATACACCATATGGACCGCAATGTTTGTGGCCACCCACAATGGACCGCAGTTCTTTTGCGGCCAAGCACCACCCATGGATGGACCTATGGGTCAACGTGGCACCTATGCCATACAAGGTGAACCACTAACAGTTGGCCCCCTGACGGCCACAATAGAGAAATGGACGCGGTTGGCGCCTTTCTTTATTTTTTTTGAAAGAGGCAAGAACACCAAGTGTACCACACGAAGGCAAGACCAGCGGCAGAACATCGGCCGGCTGCGACACCACCGGTGATTTATAAACACTTTATTGGTGCACCGGATGGTGCTGACTGTGTGATGGGGTGGTGCTTTTGGTGCTGGGAAGGGGTGCTCTGCACATTATTAAAGGCCGTAGGCCACAGAGCACTCGTGGGTTGGTGTATCGATGCTGGCATGCGTGCTCTCTCTATGCATAACATCTGCATGTGTTCCTCCAAAAACAGGTCCTGGATCGTAGTGTAAATATCAGCGTAGTCTTGTAAATAATGCTCCCTACCGGCTGTATGTTTAGTTTGCGAATTCTTTCCGGATTCGGTTATCCTGTGGGCGTGTTTCTGTGAGGAGAAGGGTGCAACGTCGCAGGGGGACATATTTACTCATTTGTGAATATCTGTAAAACTGTCGCACTCAGGGTAGAGTTAATAGTAGAGGGAACTACATCTGAGTGCCACACTAAAATAGGTAAAAATTTATCGGGTTGGGACGCCCCGAGGGTAGAGAAGGGTGCAATGTTGCGAATATGGAATTTGGCCTCCATATCCGCTTGTAAATATTCCCCTATTTCCCCAATACTCCCCAACTATCCCCAATCCCCCATTCCCTAGTCCCATTGTCTGTAAACAACACTCTGTAGAACCGACCTTCCCCTCTTTCCCCCATTAAATGTCGTGCCCAGGTCCACCGCATCTCACGTAGACAACTTTCGGACATCTTGCTAGTTATTCTTAGTCTATGTCAGTTAAGGACTCGTTTCCATTAATTCTGACTCTTCGTTGCACCAGAATGTGATTATATGGCACCAGTAGTGAGTTTAGGACCTTCCCATACCTCCTCCCATCTTCTTCCCCAAACAACAACTACAACAACAACTACAACAACAACTACAACAACTACAACAACGGCGCGCGCGGGGAGTGTGCGTCCTCACTCCGGCTCGGTTAGCCGCCATTACCCATGCGCTCCACGGGGTTACCACAAAGGGGCTGGCTCTCAGCTCCTCGTCAAGGGCGGAGCCTGGTAACCCCCCCGCACCCAATAAGAAGGGCGGACCGATTCCATCTGGGGCGGAGCTAACGAGCCGAGGGCGTGTCACTCCCCGCCGGATATACGCAGCGACTGACCGGATGTGACGTCAGATGCGCCCCCAGCTTGGAAAGAGAAGTCACTACCTCCGAGCGCTGAGAGACCTCCTGCATCTTTTGGGCCGCGCTATCCTGTCCCTGAGCACAAGGTGCACCTTGTGCTGGCCATCGAAGACCCGCTTTCCTTGCCATCAATCCCCGTGTGAGTCAGTTTTAGTCCTGTTTATCTGTCGTCTGCCGGGGCTATTATAAGACCGTAACTAAGTGCCTACCTTCCTATGTTGTACCTCTCATCGTTGTAATCTGACCTTCCGCCATAATATAACCTCCTCCGGAGGTCTTGAGAACATTCCCTTGGTGTCGTGTCATTTTAACCCAGCCGTTGTGTCCTTTTCCTCAATTGATTTAGCATAGCGCGATTTGGCCAACGTTCGAGTGGAATCGGGTAAACTGTGCAGACGTGGTCATACCAAACCGCTCGGTAAACCAACATCCACAACCACGTCTGTAACAATATATTGGGTAAAACCGCTCTTCATAAATTCCCTTTATTTCTTTAACTAACCATCACTTACAGCATCATATACAACGATCTTTTAAGCCACCACACCACAGACAACTGCAATTCAGACAGCGAAGGAAGCAACAAACGCACTTGAGGGGAAACACCGCCAGGTGGGAAAACCCATTAGAGACAGAGTGGAAGGAGGCATATGCAAAGCAGGATTCCAGCTCAGGGATGATTGACAGCGGAAGGAGGTATGGACTGGTGTGCGCACCAATGACAACGCATTGTCGAGTGTCAGAGGGCAAGCCATGACCTTTGATCCCAGGAACTCCACCTCCCATAAACTGTGGCCCCCAAGTCCAAGTCTGCCCCGCTAGAGCTGCTTAAAAGGCGGAATGCCAGATGGACCGCTGCTGTTGACACGTGCTGGGGACCTCGAGACAACTTGCCTACCTGTTCGACTGATTGCACTGAAGCCAGGAAGACCTGCCTGTAAAACACCGGGATGACAACTTATAGCTGGGTCGGGATTCGAACCCTGGCTCGTCAGCTTCGAGGCAAGTGTACACATCTCTCGGCTATCCTGCCAGCCCTAAATGACGTAAAGTAAAACTCGAGTATTTTAAAGATAAATTAAAGTGATTGAGGGTATCAATTAACATAATCTAGATAAAACACCGGTGTTAGGAGAAACAGTTTTAGTGATAAAGGAAATGCAGTCGGACCAAGTGAGTTTATCATCAATGATGAATCCTAAACATCTGGCATAGTAAACCAAATAGAGATATTTTCAATTTCAATAATATTTGTGTTGTTAGGAGATTTAAAGAGCAGGTACTTGGTTTTATTTTAGTTAAAAGAAAGTTTGTTGGCTTTAAACCAAGAGGTGACCTTTTTTAGTTTGGAGTTTAATGTATTTGTTGTAACCCATCTGTGGATCGGTCCCATCGGCCGATGGGTCTGACCCATCTGTGGATGCACGAGAAATGACAATGCAGACCCATCGGCCGATGGGTCTGCGCCATCTGCGGATGTGTTGTTCACCTTGAAGGTGAACCCATCTGTGTTTCCTATGCATCAATGGTGGATGAGTATGTTTATTTGAACCTAAAAATAAGCAATTGATGTCATAAATGTTTATAAAGCAGTCCGTGACATGTGGTTTAATCTGTTAAACATTTTAAAATCATCTCTGTTAAATTCCTACCACATGTAATTCCAATGACTGTGTACCTGATTGAAGAGCACCATTCTGTCAACACATTCCTTCAAGGTGAACAACACACTCCCGTAAACGATGACGTCATATTTATCATTTAAAAAATTCTACAGGCGGAGTTGCACCTATGGTGAAAATTTCCTGTCAATCGGACCAACGGTTGCAGAGAAAATCATATTTATATTGTGCGGACAAACAAACAGACAGACAAACGGACTCAAATGCAATACCCTCTCCTCAGGTGAGGGTAATAATAATTGCAAAAGGGAAGAAGAAGAAGAATACAAATCATTAACCACAATATGTAGAAAAAAAGAGTGGATCAAGCATCGAACCTTGTGGAACAAAATGGAGAATGGCTTTCTGGCTGGAATCACTTATTAACAGTCGTGAACGATTGATGGTTACCCTACTGAGAGAAGAAGCGAACTATTGCAGAGCAATATCCCAGACACCAAAGTATTCAATCTCAGATAAAAAAAATAATGTGGTCAATTGTGTCGAAACCTTTCAACAAATCACTGCGGAATAGACAACGCTAGCGGTAGCCATTTTGTTCGAAACTACATCGCTGAATTTATCAACGAGTTACACAAGAGCCAAGACAGTGGAATGTTTGCATCTAAAGCCGAACTGTTGGTCATGAAGGTTTTTTTTTAAATATTGGCTTTCAAGCTAATATGGCTGCCAAACCATTGATATATGACATCAAAAATGTACACCCCGTATATTTATGGGTAGGGGAGCACTTTTGTGATGTTTTGTGTTGATCGGATGAAGTTTGTTTTTCTTTCCAAGATGGCTGCCAAACCACGTGACCTAAGACGTCATCATTTTCGAACTTTATGCAGCAATGGTGATGGATGACATTTGTAAAGTTTCGCATCAATAGTGTACCGGTAGGCAGTTTCTGAGATATAATTAATTAATATTTTCCTTCAATCCAATATCGCTGCCACACCATGTGACCGATGACGTTTTCGTGATCAACTTTTAATTGCCGTGCCTCATCGATGACACATAAAGCTTTGAATCGATCGCTTTGGTGGTTTGGGAGAAGATTTTTTTATTAAGGTTTTAGGTTAAATCGAATACGACTGTCAAACCATGTGCCCTATGATGTCATAAATTTAATGTATCAACACAAATGGGTCACAGATCATGTGCATGCAATTTCAGATTTTTAGGATAAGGCATTCGAATATAACATTTATGGCTAGTATAACACTTCACCTATTATGTCATCATTATCATGCTTTTGTTCCCCATTGGGAGCACTTGACAATGTGCTAAGTTTAAAATTTTTCCATTTAGTAGTTTCTGAGAAATATTTTTTTAAATTATTTTCGTGTAATCCAATGATGCTGCCATACCACATGACCTATGACGTCACAATTATCATAAAAACATTCTACATGGGTGTCGCTTCTACCCTGAAAGTTTTGTCTCAATCGGATATGTGGTTCCTGGGAAAAGCGCCACCTTCGGGACGGAGGAATAAAAATTGTGCTTGGAGGTGGAATTATATTGGCAAGAGAAGAGGCAATGCCAGTAAAGAGGCAATGTTGACCCCACCTTCCCCCAAGCCCTCCCCCTCCCACAGTTCTCTCGATGTCCCTGCTCTCAAATGTTGTGTTTGTGTCCTTCCCCCTCTCTCCCCATCTTGTCTACCGCTCCTCTTATTTTGTGTTTTATGTGTCGGTTTGACTTTTTGTGTGATTAATGAAAGCCTGAAAAATACAGGTGTGACATTGTAAACGCAGTCCCATTTAATACCATAATGTTGTTGGTGCATTTCAAGCCTTTTCAAGACGGGCAAACCGCGAGAGGCCTTTCAGTGGGGAAATGGACATTGAGAACAGTGTTTACTTAATCAATGGGACTTTCACAACCGCCGTGGAAATGAAACGAAATCTTTGTACCAGGAGGTTATAGCAAATGTTTTGGAAAACTAGAGCAACTTTTAAACCAGTAATGAGCAGAGAACACGTTTGGAATTCATCGCCTGAGTGTGGAGATGTTCCTCTGGAAAGAAAATGAGTTTTCCCTTCGAACGCAAAACGTGCCTGGACTATTGAGAGTATGAAGGGCGCTCTGTCCTTGGGCGGTCCACGAGCTTGGCTGGTTGTCAAAGAAACTAGAAGCTGTTTATGAGCAAGAATCCTTACTTTGAGCATGACTGTGCAAACCGAGGGAAGGGAGTAGGTGAGGAATGCAAGGCAAATGACTTCAGAGTAACCTGCAACCCCCACTTAGCCCACCAGATTCAGCCACTGCACATTTCTCATGTAAACATTATGGAGACGGTGAAGCTGCACGGAGCAAATGGTATCGAATTTAACAAATAAACGGCGGAGGGGGCTCACTCAGGGTTTGTCCAAAAGCTGCCTGGAAGAGTGTCAAGTCCAATTCTGGCTCTGCAGCGGTTCCAGTGTGCCCTCGAGCAGTGCGATGGACACATCAGAGGGTCTCATTGATTCGACCAACATTGTACACTGTGCTACTAGTTCTTACTTGCATTCGATATTTCATGCGCTTTTTAATCCTCGGAAGTATCTTACAGAATATCTATAAAAAAATTAATATACATACATATATATATATATATATATATATATTTATATACATATATATATATATATATGTGTGTGTGTGTGTGTGTGTGTATACATACATACATACATATATATATATATATATATGTATATATTCTTTTCTTTTTTTTTCTTTTTTTTAACCAAAGAAGCACACTAACCCTATGACATGACATTGACGTCATGTGCATAAATTATACCAACACATCACCTCCAAACTAGGAGGCATCCGTGTGGTACTCAATTCTTTGCAGACTGAGATTAGAGCTCCATGGTCACAAATAGACAAAGGCAGTGAGGCCTTATGAGGCCTGCCTTTTTTATAATAAAAAAGATAAATAAATCAAACATTTAAACAGCCTTGGACGTGCACCTTGACCCCACGGCCAAGGCACACCGTCTATCAAGACTGTCCCATTGGCATACACGTGCACCTCAACCCAAGGGCTGAAGCACGTGGTCAATCAAAACACATGCATCCTGACCCCGAAAGGCCAGAATGCATGGTCATACAATTGGACCCCTCCTCCATAGGAATGGGTCCCGACGAACTCAACACCATGCCATCCTGACGAGGGCTTATTTTTCCCTCATCAGGACAACATACTGCAAATTGTTTATTTGTGACCAATCTAGGTCGCTAATATGCACAGGTTGAACCCCCTAACTTGAGTAGGAAGCAAGGCACAGATTGAGGACCATAAGATGATATCCGGTCACACGTGAGTTACGCGGAAGACCAGTTTTTCTCCCAAGTCTGCCGAAACCCTCCAGTCTGCAGAATCAATCTTCACCAATTTTCGCCCACATTAGGCTGCCAAACCTTGTCTGAAGAAATGGATGATAGGGATGTTAGATTGTGGTCTTCACTTGGAATTATGCAGATTGCCTCTTGTTTCAAAAGCCTCTGCAATGACATCCAAAACACAATTGTGTCTCCACATATAGTGGCCTTATTCTAGACGAATGGGCACCCAGCCAGAATATGTGCTGTCGTTGCTCTCTTATGACATAATGCACAAGGTCTGTCTCACTGAGCCCCAACCTCTTTGGATTGACTGGAGAGGCTACCGTGTCATAAGTCATACCGATCAGGAATTACATGAATTTTGGACTCATATCGAGAAGTAATTTCCATGACATTTTCTTCTGTTTTGCTCCTTCCGAACTCGTCCATGCAACTCCTACTCCCATCTGCACTGCTCTTACAAATAAAATTGCTACTCATCATACTCCTTTACTGTCAACCTACTTATCACTGTCCTTAACTCTTTTTTGTGACAATCTAGAGACCGGTTTCGGTATTACGCTGGCTCCGATTCCTTGCAAGCCAACTTGGCACCTCACCATGTCCTCTATCTGACGTCTGCTCCTCACTCGATCTACTGCTTTCTCTGCCTTCGCCTTCCGACCACATCTCTGGCTACTGGTTTAATTGATGTGACCAGGCCATCTGTGCTTTGTCAAAGTTACATTAACATATTAACTACTCTCTTCTTCATGACAGAGGTAAGTCCTTCTGGAGGAAGTCGCAGCTTCGATTAGTGGCAGAACAGGGCACCTTTTGCAAGGTTGGAGCTCACACTCATCCATTTGCACAGACTCTTTGCTGCCAGAGTCTTCATCTGCTCTTGGTGAGAAAGGGGCACATCATATATCATTAGTTGCCACTGGAGCTTCTCCCCAAAAATTTCACCAGTTCGTTTTGTACAGGTACATGGGGGATTGGCTGACCATTTACCATCTCAATTTGCCCCTCTTCATCACAAGCGATCTTGATTTGGAAGAATACAATGAAATATATCTTAGAACTCCAAAATATTCCCACTCTGGATGGGGAGGAGCTTATGCTCCATGCTAAAGAGGGCCAACAAGCCCGAAATACGTGTCCGTGGATGTTCTCTCTCCGAGGTGGACTGATCGATAAAATTGAGAATGAAATTATCTTCCCGGTATATGCTGCAGTACAATCCTATGGAGAAGTAGTGGGCTGCAGCTCTAGTACCCTCATGCTTACTAGGTGGAGCCTCTGCAACTGTTTAGCTAGGAGAGCCTCTTTTAAATGATATACAAATATACATATATATTGTTGCGGATCTCAACGCCGGCCTTTTCCCCTTACCAAGGGGGGATTAGTCCCCTTGTCTTTGACTAGCCGACGGGACCCGGGACCTATGATGTCCTTCCCGGACAGCGCGAAATAGGGTCGTAGGACTAATCACTAATACCTAATTACTCGCGCTGCCCAGAAATGAGGAAATAAGCCCCGCACGAATCACGGGTGTTGGTGGATACACCGAGCGGTAGCGAACCCATGACCCGAGCCGTTATCAATGACTAGACCCCGATCCAAGCGGTTCTTAATCGTGTCACGCTTACCCAATGATGGAAATCACAGAAGCGGTCGAATTGGAAGAAAAGGAATTAACAAGATTTATTTACACGATGCACAATAATCAGAAGAAGAAGACAGTGCAGTCCTTAAGCAGTCTTACACTTAATCCCAAGACAAACGGGCCCGTTCACACTCAGACGCTCACACGGGGATTGCAGACGAACAGGTTGCTGGTCACCACGTCCAGGGATGGCGTCCGGGCAGCTCTCCCTCCGATCCCCAGCTCGCACCGCGAAGTGGCTGAATAGTCGAGACGGCAGGAGCTCTCCGCGTGTCGTTGGCACGCACGGGATAATTACGGGGCAAACGGTAGGGCTGGGCTCTGGCGGTTAATCACTCGCGTGGCTGCGTACGTAATAGTTCAATACAATGCAACTCCTTCCAGTCCTCTGGATACAGTCTTGTTCACGCGAGTCCTCTCCCTTCTCATAACTCAATTCAACACCGCGCATCCCATCTCGTAACTCCTTTTAAGGGCAGTCCTCTTCAAGGGCTTTGTGCGAAGGCTTATATAGCCCTGCCCAGCGAACTCTCTGGAACGATCCAGACGCGCCCTTACCACGCCCTATCACGCCATGCCCACAAAGACACGGTTGGCTGATGGCCCTTACCGTCATCGCCTCTGACGTGCTTCTTGACGCCGCCCCTCCTCGACCCTCGCACTCCTCCCTCTTCTTAGGCCTACCTCGTGTTACTGGACTCGTTTCGAGCAAACGAATGGCAGCGAATGCTGCTGGCAGCCAAAGCGTACCACATGGAGGGATCAGCCAATTGGGGCGCGGGATCAAGTTTGCCCATATATGTAATTGGAGGGTTGCGCAAAATAAAAGGGACCTAAGCTCATTTCTTTGCACAACGCAGATATTACTAGGGAAATGGCCTACTCTTACACATACTATGACATAACTAATACTCTAAGTGGGCCTAGGTGTTGCTTGTGGACTATCTATGGGGGGCAAACCTTTAACCTTTAATGATGTCATATATACAAATCTCAGAACCGTATCACTGCCCCCCTCCTTCGCCAGGCTCGTCCCCGAGCCGAACCCACACATGTGAGAACGACCGGTTCTGAGCAAGGTTCAGGACTACTCTTTAAATTCCATGTGACACTTAGGTGTGGTTCCCCTCTACATTTAATCTAACACCCTGTGTGTGACAGTTTTACGACACTAGATATGTCCCTCCTACTGCGTTGTGTACTAACTAACAGACTCACGCCCACAGCTAACTGAATTGCGGAAAGAATTCTCAAACTATACACAAAGCCGGAGCATGTTATTTACAAGACTAATCTAATTATTTACAGTTCTACAACCCAGGACCTGTTCTTTTCTGGGAAAGAAATTTGAGAGGAGAGAAACACAATGCACTGCACCAATACACCAAAAAAAATGCACAAAAAATGCACAATCACATTTCAAAATAAATGTTGGCTTTTGCTGCTTGGCTGCTGCTGGGCTGCTGCATCTTGCGTCTTCCTGCTTCGTCTTCGGTGTGCATAATAAAAGTTGAAGTCTTCTTTCCTGACACACCGGAATAAAAATGCACAAACCGTGTCCGTTTTTATTTGCAGGGCCAATCTTATGGTCCATCTGCGTGACATTGACACCACTTAGAAACCAGTGGTCCGCAGGTACAATATAAAGTTTGCAGCAAATGTCTGCTCAGCAAAGGTGCCAGGCCACAGAACGTGTGGTCCATATGGTGTATTGGTGCAGCAAGAGGTAGCAGAGTGCAGCTGCACAGGTGTAGCAAAGTGCAGCCGCACAGCTCAGTGTTCCTGCACACTCCCCTCAACAAAAAAAAATGGGTCCATGGGTGGGCAGGAAAGACAAAGCAGAGTTAGGCAAGGAAAGGGCGCAAAGGTACACATCAAAACAAGGCAATGCAACATGAGGGTTGCGGGAGAGCGAGCAGAGAAAGCTCGTCCCTAGCCGTACGTAACCCCCCATGTCAGCCTACACTACCCTTGCCCTTCCCTGTATTTACAATTTACAAATTCGTATCTACGTCTTGTCTCTTCTATCCCCCCTCTACTCCAAATTCGTCATCCAATCCCTCCCAAGAAGGAAGAGATGGAATAAACACAATGTCACACTCACGTCATGATGCGTCTTTACCATCCAAAGAGTTCACAACCTGGTGTGGAGTTCTGTCACCCTTGGTAAGTGAATGCGGATGGTGCGAAGAGATTTCTCATCCTAACTATACTCTAAGCACATTAACTCTTTTACTACCCGGGGTCTTGCCCTGCCAATTGGCATCTTTAAACTATGTGGTTCTAAAAACCAATTCCCATTGACCCACCCTGTGGTGCCATCCAATTTGGATCTCACTCCCCAATTTTTCTTACTGTGCCTTTGCACAATTTCGGGGCTGGGTCGTGTGGCTCTACCAGCAGGTCTACCTACCTGCGCACCTCCGCCACTGAGGTCGCCACCCGAGCTTACCATGCTCCTTGCGACTACCCTAAATCGGGGAAGGCCCCTCCTGGGTCTCTCACCCCTCTGATGCCCTCTCTGGCATTGGGCTACATGGGTCCTCTCCTAGGATCCTCGGGCCCCACTGAACACTACTCTGACTGGCTCCCAGAGCCTACCTGCGGCCTCACCTGGCCGACAGACTACCAGTGGCGGAGTGCCTGAAAAACCATACGCACCAACAGGCCCACACGCCCAGCCATTTCCACAGACTCACGCACCCATCCAAGCAATACCTTGCTACTACCTGCACCACAGGTGTCAATATCCAACAATTTACCGAAACCCTCTACCTAACTTTAAACTACCCTCCCCGGGTATTCGTGAAGGGGTCAATCTTCCCCCATCCACTCCTTCGCACCATGCACTCCACACCAATCATTCCACACCACTTACTCCAACCAAGCATTCCACACCAAATATTCCCCACTTGCACACCATGCAAGTCCATTCACACAACACAAAATCCCATTCATCCTCAATACACCACTTATACACTTTTACACACACACAGCATCATCTAACTAACTACTTCCCTCTAATACTCGTGCTTTCCCGTCTTCCCATACACTAAGCACACCCTCGTCATTATCATCCCTCTAATCTCTCTACGTCCCCTCTACCTGTACAAAAGTCACTACTTAAATCTCATGTCTCCTATTGTCATTCCTAAGTCCCTAACAATATCCTAGCCCGCCCTCGGCTAGTTTTCACTGCCATCCCCATAATCTAACGCTCATGTGCCCCTAGAATGAATGGTAAAGCTACCATTCGCCATCACTACTGCTATTCGTCCACTCCACTCGAGCCTCTCCGTGTGGCAATACATACTCGTCATCACAGCTCGGCTTCGAAAAGCCGAGCAATGCATGCGGGTGGTTGGTCTACTGTTGGTTGGGTCTGTCCGACATTTTCGATTCAGGGGAGGAGGCATACTTGGGCCAAGTTTCCAGGCACCATCTCTGCGCGGAGCCTTTCGGTTTCCGGCACGATGACCCAACCTCCCCCGGTCGGAGCACCGCGCCCGCCAGGGGGCGAAGCTCCGACCTCGCCTTCCTCCCCTCGAACAGTGCCGTTCACCTTTCCCACGAAGGCGCGGCACCGACCATACAGGGCGGGGCCCGGCCTGAATCGTGCACACCGCCGCGGCAACGATCCCCGCCGGTCCCCGCATCACACAAAGTGCACCACGCACCGAGAGCTCGCGTCGGCTATTCGTCGCGCTAAACGCTGCCCCGGTCCGCGTCGATGCCTGAGTCACATTCTCACACCGAGGCGCTCCAGCGCCTCCCATACACCCCATGCATTCCGTTGTTGCACTTTCTCTCCGTGCATTCTCTTCTCTTGCACACTCAGGTGTACACCACTCAGGCGCACTCACGTCGTTCGCACACTCCATTAACACACACACTCGCGCACACCCTGGCGCACTCATACCACTCGCGCACTCTGTTACACACTTGGCCATCACACACCCTCGCGTACACTCTCCCGTTACGTACTCCGTAACAACCACGGGTGTGCACTCTTTTGCTGCACCCCAATCACGCGCTCTGGTGTGCACTCCCACACACTCTCCTCGGCCATCACACACTCTGTGTCGCACTGCGTTCCACACTCCGTTTCACACTCTTCTTCAACACACTCTTCCCACATACACTCCGTCTTACACTCGCGCTCCGGCGCCGTTCGCACACGCGCACCATTCACCTTTGTACAGCGCACCACGGACCTTCCACGAGCGCCCGGGTGACGTCGCGATCCCAAGTGCGCAAATTTTTTTTTCCCGCCAAACACTTTCGCGCCAAACCTTTTCACACCATACACGCTCCTACTCACCTTCGGGATTCTCTTCTCCTCCAAACCGCACCTGCAAACCTTTATTTGGGTTAGGCAGCACAACATCACAATGCGAACACGGACTTTGCACGTATTCCATCTTTTCCTCCGATTTAATTTCTAACTCTGCCGTCTCTTCGTCCCCAATTTTCACTATAATTTTTTCATTTTCTTTTTCCTCGACGACCGCCGGTGCACATAAAATTTTGTTTCCCAACTCGGCGGCCGTCGGCTTTTCCATACCCCGTGTCGCGATTTCTACCCCGGTCAACTTATCTGTGCTCTGCTCTACCTCGCTTTCCACGCGTTCCTCAAATCGCGTTACCCCGTCGCATACCAATGCGACTTTCCCGCTCGACCTGTGCCCAATGTCTTTCCCCATCTCTTTTATTTGGCCACCTATTTCGTTTTCAAACCCTTTTATTTCCCGGGTGTATTTGTCCCCCAATGCTTTCAATTGGCCGCCCATTTCATTTTCCAAATTATTTAACCCGTCTTTCATTTCTTTCATTTGGCCACCCATTTTGTTTTCCAGCTGCTCACTCCGAGCATCCCTCTTATGCTTCGACTCTATCATAATGGCCCTCATTTGTGCCATGAAGGTGTCCATATAGGATTGCATATCCATAACCCCCACTTGCGCGGCGGGCGCGGCCCTCGCCGCCATGTGCAAGGCGCCGCCATTTTCTACCCCTGCTACCTCTGCCATCGCACCCTCATCAATTGCATCCTCCATTTCTCCCAATTCTTCCCAGGGGTCCTGGGTTATTACTTCCTCTATCTCCTCATCTTCTACCCCCACCGACATCCGACCATCTTGGTTATCCATGGCACGAATACAATTTGGTTTTTAAGAATTAAATTTCGGCCTCTCGTAATTTTGAGTGCATTAAGCGCACTTTGGGTCCAATCCCCCTCCCCGACACCAATTGTTGTGGCCAATATGCAAAATTGATGTCCAAAATTTGGTCTACAAAATTTAGTCCCAGGTTCCAAATCCCCACTCCTGACTACCAATTGTTGCGGATCTCAGCGCCGGCCTCTTCCCCTTACCAAGGGGGAATTAGTCCCCTTGTCTTTGACTAGCTGACGGGACACGGGACCTATGACGTCCTTCCCAGACAGTGCGAAATAAGGTCGTAGGACTAATCACTAATACCTAATTACTCGCGCTGCCCAGAAACGAGGAAATAAGCCCCACATGAATCACAGGTGTTGGTGGATACGCCGAGCGGTAGCGAATCCGTGACCTGAGCCGTTATCAATGACTAGACCCCGATCCAAGCGGTTCTTAATCGTGTCACACTTACCCAATGATGGAAATCACAGAAGCGGTCGAATTGGAAAAAAAGGATTAACAAGATTTATTTACACGATGCACAATAATCAGAAGAAGAAGAAACAGTGCAGTCCTTAAGCAGTCTTACACTTAATCCCAAGATAAACGGGCCCGTTCACACTCAGACACTCACACGGGGATTGCAGACGAACAGGTTGATGGTCACCACGTCCAGGGATGGCGTCCGGGCAACTCTCCATCCGGTCCCCAGCTCGCACCGCGAAGTGGATGAATAGTCGAGACGGCAGGAGCTCTCCACGTGTCGTTGGCGCGCACGGGATAATTACGGGGCGAACGGTCGGGCCTGGCTCTGGCGGTTAATCACTCGCGTGGCTGCGTACGTAATAGTTCAATACAATGCAACTCCTTCCAGTCCTCTGGATACAGTCTTGTTCACGCGAGTCCTCTCCCTTCTCATAACTCAATTCAACACCGCGCATCCCATCTCGTAACTCCTTTTAAGGGCAGTCCTCTTCAAGGGCTTTGTGCGAAGGCTTATATAGCCCTGGCCAGCGAACTCTCTGGAATGTTCCAGACGCGCCCTTACCACGCCCTATCACGCCATGCCCACAGAGCCCCGGTTGGCTGATGGCCCTTACCGTCATCGCCTCTGACGTGCTACTTGACGCCACCTCTCCTCGACCCTCGCGCTCCTCCCTCTTCTTAGGCCTACCTCGTGTTACTGGACTAGTTTCGAGCAAACCAAGGGCAGCGAATGCTGCTGGCAGCCAAAGCATACCACACGGAGGGATCAGCCAATTGGGGCGCGGGATCGATTTTGCCCATAGATGTAATTGGAGGGTGGCGCAAAATAAAAGGGACCGAAGCTCATTTCTTTACACAACGCAGATATTACTAGGGAAATGGCCTACTCTTACACATACTATGACATAACTAATACTCTAAGTGGGCCTACGTGTTGCTTGTGGACTAACTATGGGGGGCAAACCTTTAACCTTTAATGATGTCATATATACAAATCTCAGAACCGTATCAATATATATATATATTGTAACGAATTTGAGAAAGTGTAACAAATGTGAGAATTATGGTTTTGTTGTGTATAAATGTCACCCTCCGTAAGTAAAGAAAGGTCGAAGGTCGTCCTCTTAGTTAACTCCATAAACATACACGCAGGGCACCATATATCCTTTTAAATAGTTATTCCCTTATTCTATGTAGTTTAAGGCTGTGTTTCCCAATAGTCGACTCTCCATTGCACCGAATTAAATAAGATTAGGTCCCATCTTCAAAGTGCCAGGTTTGGATGGTTTTCGCCGCAAATGGACTCCATTGAGCACGCGGTCGGTTGGAAGAAGAAAGGCGTGTCTCCGCACCTCGTCACCTCGTCACCTCCGCACCTCGTAGAAAGGAGGAGTGAGTCGGCCCCAACCCAGCACGAAGGGGTTTGGCTTGAGCGGGCGGAGAGAGAACGATCTGCCGTGCCTTCCGGCTTTTGACGGCGGTGCCTTCCGGCCTGACCGTGCCCAGTCCCCGCTGACCTTCCTTGCCTCTCCAAGCCATCCACATTCAGCCATTCATTCCTGCCTGCATTCCCCGTGTAAGTGTGATCGTTCGTCTGTCTTCCATGTTGTCCTGGGGTATTAATTAAGCTTGTATAGTTAAGCTAATAATTGCACTGTGTCTCCTTCCATTCTTTCTGTCTTTATTTTATTATCCTTCCTTCTTCCTTGGTTATTTTTGGTCTTGTAGATAATAGTAATCTCTATATATAAAGGAGGAGTGTCTCTGTATGTGTGTTTGTGTGTGTGTGTGTGTATATGTGTGTCTGTCTGGATGTCCGCTTATAACTCAAGAACTACACATCGGAGAAAAGTTTTACACACAGATTCGGATTTCAGCATAAAATCCTGGTGGTTATAGGCTACGTTTTATTTAATATCAATGGTTTTAAAAAAACCGTGCCACCTGCAATTCCATGGTGGTTTGTGGCGGCGCTAGACGTTCGGGGTGTATTGCAATGGTTTGTCGGGTTTGGCTGTGGGTCCAGAATAGCTCCCATTTCCTCATGTTCTTCCACTTTTATTTTGATTCTTCTGTTACAACGCCTTCCTTATGTACCTTATATCCCCCCGACGAGACCTCTACATAATTTCATGCAGCAGAATTTCGTACATTTTGAGTGAAAGAAGTGAGACGAAGTTGTAGGAGGAAGAAGAGGTGCGGCCGAACTGATAGAAGCCGACTGTGGAGGGCCTCGATCGTGAGTGGAAATGGCGGGAATTGCATTTGTATCGCAAAGTAAAGGATCTGCATTCATTCTGAACTTGCATTGGTGATTGTTATACATCTGCATTATTTTTCATAAAAAACTTTATGTTGAACTTGAAGGCTCCAAGCACGGACTATATATATAGCCCTCATTGAGGTAAAAATAAAAGTAAAATTCCTGCTATCGCTTGCCAAGCTAGCCGTTCCCCCCCTCCCCCCTCCCCTCTCCTCCTCCCCCTCCCTCCTCCCCCTCCCTCCTCTTCTCCCCTCTCCTCCTCCCCTCCCTCCTCCTCTCCCCTCCCCCCCTCTTCTCCCCTCCCCCCCTCTTCTCCCCTCCCCCCCTCTTCTCCCCTCCCAACCCTCTCCTCCCTTCCCCACCCTCTCCTCCCCTCCCCACCCTCTCCTCCCCTCCCCTCCCTCCTCCTCTCCCCTCCCCCCCTCTTCTCCCCTCCCCCCCTCTTCTCCCCTCCCCCCCTCTTCTCCCCTCCCAACCCTCTCCTCCCTTCCCCACCCTCTCCTCCCCTCCCCACCCTCTCCTCCCCTCCCCTCCCCCCTGTTCCCCTCCCCTCCCCCCCGTTCCCCTCCCCCTCCCCCCCGTTCCCCTCCCCTCCCCCCCTTCCCCCGCCCGTCCAATGCCGGGTACTTCCCATGGCCAGCTGTACGTGGGCTGCTCGAGGGTTGGAAAACCAAGCAATCTTTATAT
>NC_136271.1:132161251-132225961 GCF_964187855.1 Myxine glutinosa | reverse complement strand
GTTCTTTTCATCATATATTTGTATTAATCTTATTCAACCCGGGCGAAGCCCCCCTCCCCCCTCCCCTCCCCCCTCCCCTCCCCCCTCTTCCTCCCCTCCCCCCTCCCACTCCACTCCCCCTTCCCTCCCCCCTCCCCCTCCCCCCTCCCCCTCCCCCTCACCCCCTCCCCCCTTCCCCTCCACTCCCCCCTCCCCCTCCCCCCTCCCCCCTTCCCCTCCCCTCACCCCTCCCCCCTCACCTCCCCCCTCACCTCCCCCCTCACCTCCCCCTCACCTCCCCCTCCCCCCCTCCACTCCCCCTCACCTCCCCCCTCCCCCTCCACTCCCCCTCCCCTCCCCCTTCCCCCCCTCCCCCCTCACCTCCCCTCTCCTCCTCCCCCTCCCTCCTCTTCTCCCCTCTCCTCCTCCCCCTCCCTCCTCTTCTCCCCTCCCCCCCTCTCTCCCCTCCCCCCTCTCCTCCCCTCCCCCCCCATTCCCCTCCCCTCCCCTTCCTCCTCCCCTCCCCTTCCTCCTCCCCTCCCCTTCCTCCTCCCCTCCCCCCTCCCCTCCCCCTCCCCTCACTCCTCACCTCCCCTCACTCCTCCCCTCTCCCCTCACCCCCCTCCCCTCTCCTCCCCTCACCCCCTCCCCCTCCCCCCTCCCCCTTACCTCCCCCCTCCCCTCTCCTCCTCCCCCCTCCCCCTTCCCCCTCCCCTCTCCTCCTTCCCCTCCCTCCTCTCCTCTCCTCCTCCCCCTCCCTCCTCTTCTCCCCTCCCCCCTCTTCTCCCCTCCCCCTCCTCCTCTCCTCTCCTCCTCCCCCTCCCTCCTCTTCTCCCCTCCCAACCCTCTCCTCCCCTCCCCCCCATTCCCTCCCCTCCCCCCCCATTCCCCTCCCCTCCCCCCCCATTCCCCTCCCCTCCCCTTCCTCCTCCCCTCCCTCCCCCGCCCGGCAATGCCGGGTACTTCCCATGGCCAGCTGTACGTGGGCTGCTCGAGGGTTGGAAAAGCAAGCAATCTTTATGTCTTGGCACCAAGTAAGAAAACCAGAATGTTGTATACCAAGAGGTTTTGAGAAATTGAAAATTGACAAAACGTCATGTAGGAAATGGACTGTGATATTGCTCTAAAATATACATGTTCTTTTCATCATATATTTGTATTATTCTTATTCAACCTGGGTGAAGCCCCCCCTCCCCCCTCCCACTCCCTGCCCCCCTCCCCCCTTCCTCCCCCTTCCCCCCTCCCTCCCCCTCCCCCCTTCCCCTCCACTCCCCCCCTCCCCCTCCCCTCCCCCTCCACACCCCCTCCCCACACCCTTCCCCCCTCACCTCCCCCTCCCCCTCCCCTCCGCTCCCCCTCCCCTCCCCCCTCACCTCCCCCTCCCCCCTCCCCTCACCTCCCCTCACCCCCTCCCCCTCCCTCCCCCCTCACCTCCCCTCACCCCTCCCCCTCCCCCCCACCCCTCCCTTCCCCCTCCCCTCTCCCCCTCCCCCTTCCCCCTCCCCCCTCCTCCTCCCCTTCCCTCCTCTCCTCTCCTCCTCCCCCTCCCTCCTCCCCCTCCCTCCCCCCTCTCCCCCTCTTCTCCCCTCCCCACCCTCTCCTCCCCTCCCCCCCCGTTCCCCTCCCCTCCCCCCATTCCCCTCCCCTCCCCTCCCTTCCCCCGTCCGGCAATGCCAGGTACTTCCATGGCCAGCTGTACGTGGGCTGCTCGAGGGTTGGAAAACCAAGCAATCTTTATGTCTTGGCACCAAGTAAGAAAACCAGAAATGTTGTATACCAAGAGGTTTTGAGAAATTGATAATTGACAAAACGTCATGTAGGAAATGTACTGTGATATTGCTCTAAAATATACATGTTCTTTTCATCATATATTTGTATTATTCTTTTTCAACCCGGGCGAAGCCGGGTACCGCAGCTAGTAAATTATATTTGTTCTTCCTACCTTCATCTTCTTCTTCACATTCGGTCGCTTTAGTGATTTCCCCCATTGAGGGCCCGTGGCGCGATTCGGCCGACCAAGATTAATCGGGTCAGTCTTGGTAACCGGCTCATGGTGCAGTTCGCTTCGCTCAGCGCAACTAGTCCATTACGCTGCGACCGTGGGCGGGGGAGTATTTCCTTGCGTACCAGTGGGTGTTGGTATTTAGGTCATAGGACGGTTGGGCCTAATACCCTACCCAGCGCTGACCGGGCATGACGTCATACCCCCAGGACCACGTCGGCCAGTCATAGACGAGGGGACTAATCCCCCCTTGGTAAGTGGGGAAGGCCAACGTTGGAGTCCGTAACAATTGGTGTCAGGAGCGAGGTTCGAACCCGAAGCGCGCTTAACGCGCTCAAAATTACGAGCGGCCGAAATTTTGTTTAACATCCCAAATTGAGTTGTGCCATGGACAATCAAGGTGCGGATGCAGGTGGGTGAGTTAGAAGGGGGGGTAGAATCGACCCAGGACCTCGGGGAAATGTATATGGGGGAAATGGAGGAGGAGAGCAATGGTAATGTGGTTGTGGGGGGATCAGGCGCACAAAATGGCGCCCTCGCGCACATGGTTGTAGGGACACAAAATGGCGCCCTCGTGCACGTGGTTGAAGGGACACAAAATGGCGGCTCTCACGTGGTTGCGGGGGCCACGCCCGCGGCACCAATGGGCGTGGTCCAAATGAAAGCCTTCTAATGGCCCAAATCATGGCGGAAATGAAACGGGAGAATGACGGTCTAAACAAATTGAGTAATCAAATGGAAGAAATAACTGAGGGAATGGCGAGGGACAGAGCCGCATACGAGGTAAGGGAGGCTGAGAAGGAGGTTAACCGCAGGTTGAGCGAAAAGGTCCCAAGGGTGCACAAGGAGGTAACGCGACTCGAGGTGCACTGGTTGGGCAAAGCGGAGAAAAGCACGGGTAAAATGACGTGTATAGAGATCGCGACCCGGGGTATGGGGCAGCCGGTGACCGCTGAGGTAGAAGAGAAAATTTTATTAAAGCCAGCGGTCGTCGAGGTGAATAAAGAAAGAGCAATAGTTATGGTTGAAATTGAAAAGACGACGGAGGTAGCCCGGGAATTGAAGGGAGAGATGGATATTGCTCAAAGTCTGAATGCACATCCTGATGCCGTACTTGCTAATCCTTATAAAGATTTGCAGGTGCGCGTGGTGAAGAGGATCCCAAAGGTGAGACGGGCTGTAAATGGTGCTGAGGTTTTTTGGCAGAGTGTTCGGCACGAAGAGAATTGTCGCGCGCTTGGGATCGAGGAAGCACCCGGGCGTTCGTGGAGGTCCTTTGTGTGCTGTGTTAAAGCGAATGGCATGCGTGTGAGGAAAAAGTGTGCGTCAAAGAGTGAGCGTGTTATAAAATGTACGGAGTGTGACGCAGAGAGTGAGAGCGATACGGAGTGTACGTGCGAGGGTGAGTGACCCGGAGAGTGAGTTGGTGGAGGAGCGGGTGCGAGGATGCACGTTTGGGATGAACGGCGAGGGTGTGCGAGAAAGCACACCTGAGTTGGTTGTGGCGTGGGTGTGGGAGGGCACATCAGAGCGCGTTAGTGGGTGGATGCAAGACTGCACGCCCATGGTGAGTGTTACGGAGGAGAGGTGTGGAACGAAGTGTGCGAACGGTGAGTGTGCGCAAGAAGGTGCGCCGTAGGTGTGGTGTGTAACAGGGAGTGCGTTGGTGGAATGGACGGAGGGTGTGGAATGTACGGACGGCGTTGGAACGCCGGGTTTTGTGAGTGTCACAAGCGTCGCGTGTGCGTGTGGGCATGCGAGTAAGGCATTGGCGTTGAACGGGGTAGCGTTTAGAGTGACGGATAGCCGACGCGGGCGCTCGGTGCGCGGCGCGCTTTGTTGGATGCTAGGCCCCGCACGGTCGAGTCCGGGCCTTGTCGGGCGAGGTGACCGGTCCGGTTCAAGGGCGAGTAGGAGGAAGCGGAACGGTTCCCCATGGTGGCGGGGCCGGGGTTCCGACCGGGCGAGATCGAGCCATCGGGCCCGAGACCGCAAGGTTCCGAGCCACGATGATGCGTGGAATCTCGGCCCGAGCATGCCTCCTCCCCAGAATCGTGAATGCCGGACGGATTCAACCTGCAGGCGACCAAACCACCCGAATTCATTGCTCGGTTGTGCGAAGCCGAGTTTTAATGATGTCATGACGCACCGAGGCTCAGATATAGCGGACTGTGATGATGATAGTGTTTTGGACCCGAAATTGAAACGCAAAATTTGATGATTGGCATATTGATGATTGGTAGAATGATTGGCAGTGATTGGAAAATTTTTGATTTGCAGGAATTGGATGAACAAAATTGATAGTGATAGTGAGAGATGCCCGATGTGGTGGGATGGCAACTCTGCCATCTCTCACAGCGGGGGCAAAGGAGCAGTAGGTTTATGGGGTTGGCAGTGAAAACTAGCCCGGGAGGGTTAGGATATCATGTGTAGGGATCTAGAGAAGATGACCATAGGTAACGGTAAGGTTAGGTAGCAACATTGAACCGGTAGTGGGGACATAGAGAGGGTAGTTGGATAATAATGACGAGGGAGCGCAATAGTTTAAAGGGGCGACTGGGAAGCGCAAGAGTCCAGAGGGGAGTAGTTAGATAAGATGATGCCGTGTGTTTGAGAATCGAAAGTGTATTGAGCGTGGAAGTGTATGGAGTAGTGAGTGAGGAACGATTGAGATTGCACAGGTGTGCAACTGAACAGGTGTATGGAGCAGTGTATGAGTGAGTGATGGTGATGTGTGTTATGTTGACCAAATGGTCCAGGGAGGAAGGAGGGTGCAGGTGGCACCAGGTGAGATTGCACAGGTGTGCAACTACAGGTGAATGGAGAATGGTTGTGTGGAATACATGGAGTGTGGAATATATGGAGTATGGAATGGATGGTATGGAGTGAGTATGGTGGAAACTGTGGAGTGGAGTGGATGGTGCGAAGGTGTGAATGGGGGAAGAGTGGACCCCTATCACGAATACCCGGGGAGGGTAGTTTAAGAGTTAGGTAGAGGGTACAGGTAAATTGTGGTTGGATATTGGCATCTGTGGTGCGTGGTGGAAGAATGATGGTTGGATGGGTGCATTAGTGTCGTGGAAATGGCTGGGCGTGTAGCCTGTTAGTGTGTGTAGTTGGTTGGGCACTCCGCCACTGTTAGGATGTCGGCCAGGTGAGGCCGCAGGTGGGCTCTGGGAGCCGGTAGAGTTGTGGATGGGGCCCGAGGATCCGGAGGACGGACCCGGGTAGCCCAGTGCCAGAGAGGGCACAAAGTGTGGTAAGCGCCAAGGAGGGCCTTCCCCAGTTAGATAGGTTAGGTCAAGGAGCAGGTAAGCTCGGAGGCAACTGCAGTGGTGGAGGTGTGCAGGTGGGTAGACCTGCTGGGAGAGCTACACGACTCAGCCCGGAAATTGTGCAAGGGCACAGGGAGTTGAACCGGGGGAGTGAGACCCCAAATTGATAAGCACCACAGTTTGGTAAATGGGAATTTGGTTCTTAAAACCACATAGAGTAAGATTGCCAATGGTTTGGCAGGGGAAAGACCCCGGGTAGTGTAAAGTGTGTTAATGTCATTTAGGAGATAGTTAGGATTGAAATCTCCTCGCACCATCTACATCCACTCACCTGAGGTGACGCTACTCCACAACATGCCAGGTTTGATTATTTTTATTGTGCAAATGTTTGGAATGTGAGAAGCATCATGACTTGGGTGTCATGATATATTTCAATATATATATTTCATTGTGCTTTGTGTTCCATCTCTCCCTCCTTATGAGTATTGATGATGAATTGGTGATGGCAAATTTTGGTTAGAGGGATTGTGGTGACGAATTTGGTATAGGGGAAATATGGGGGAGACGTGACAGTAGTGACGAATTTGTAAATGTGTAGGTTTTTGTAAATATGGGGAGGGGCAAGGGGGGGTAGTGTAGGTCACATGTGGGGGGCGTACGGTAGGGATGAGCATTTCTCACTTCGCTCTCCGTACGCACCTCGTCCTGCATTGCCTTGTTTGATGTGTACCCTTGTGACCCTACCCCTCACTCACCTGTCTTCTTCCCCCCCTTGTCTCCCACCCAAGGACTGTGCGCCACTGGGCGTCGAGGGGAGCGTGCGGAGGTCGCCTTGTGTGCCAGGACTCTCGCAACCAGCATGCATTGCATTGATGTACCACTTTATGGACCGCTGTTCTGCGGCCAAGTACCACTTGATGGACCCCAGGTTCTGGGGCAGGGCACCTCTGCTGGGGACCGGCCATAGTGGCCAGGTAATCTTGCTTGTGGACCTCGGTAAGGTGGCACCTATGCCCAACAGGTGGACCATCCTTAATTGGCTCCTGTGGCCCTAAATAAAAAATGGACACTTTGTGCTTTTTATTTTCAAATAGGCCGCATGAAGAGAGAAGACATCGGGAAGAACATCGGCCCAGCAGGAAAGAGGAAGACCACCACCAGTTGTTTTTTTGTATTTATTACAAACTGTAATGACTGTGCACTGGTTGGTGCTTTTAGTGCTTATGGTACTGGTGCGTCGATGCAATGCGTGCTGTCTCCTCCCTCCCAACAGGAATTTCTTTTTGTTTCCCTGAAAAGAAAAGAAAAAATCACAGGTCCTGGGTTGCGTTGTAAATAAGGAATAACGTCACTGTAAATAATGCTCCCCACCGTAAATGTATAGTTTGAAAACCATTCCGCAATTCGGTTAGCTGGGGGTGCAAAACTGTTAGATAGGGTGCAATGGAGTAGCGGGACATATTTATTTGTGTTTTAAAATTGTCGCCTTCAGGGTCAGGTTAATTGTAGAGGGAACTACACCTACGTGTCACACTAAAAGTAAAGTTGTATAGGCCCGAGGACGGGCCTGAAGGAAGGAGGGTGCAGTGTAACGAATTTGAGAAAGTGTAACAAATGTGAGAATTATGGTTTTGTTGTGTATAAATGTCACCCTCCGTAAGTAAAGAAAGGTCGAAGGTCGTCCTCTTAGTTAACTCCATAAACATACACGCAGGGCACCATATATCCTTTTAAATAGTTATTCCCTTATTCTATGTAGTTTAAGGCTGTGTTTCCCAATAGTCGACTCTCCATTGCACCGAATTAAATAAGATTAGGTCCCATCTTCAAAGTGGCAGGTTTGGATGGTTTCCGCCGCAAATGGACTCCATTGAGCACGCGGTCGGTTGGAAGAAGAAAGGCGTGTCTCTGCACCTTGTCATAGAAAGGAGGAGTGAGTCGGCTCCGCTCAACCAACCCAGCATGAAGGGGTTTGGCTTGAGTGGGTGGAGAGAGAATGATCTGGGAGGTTCGCGAAGGTTCAAGGGTGGGGCTTATATAACCCGCGGGAGACGCCCCCACCTCAGATGAGCACTGCAGATGAGCTACGCAGATGAGTCCAAGCAGTTGAGATATGTGCCGCGCTGCAGAGGAGATACGGACCAAAGCAATGCAAGGAGCGCCCGACGCAGCAGTGCGGAAAAAGGAACTTCGCCCGCGCAGTTTGGAACCGCGGGAGTTCGCACGACCGCGGCTCGGATTTTTGACGGCGGTGCCTTCCGGCCCGACCGTGCCCAGTCCCCGCTGGACCTTCCTTGCCTCTCCAAGCCACCCACCTACAGCCATTCATTCCTGCCTGCATTCCCCGTGTAAGTGTGATCGTTCGTCTGTCTTCCATGTTGTCCTGGGGTATTAATTAAGCTTGTATAGTTAAGCTAATAATTGCACTGTGTCTCCTTCCATTCTTTCTGTCTTTATTTTATTATCCTTCCTTCTTCCTTGGTTATTTTTGGTCTTGTAAATAATAGTAATAAACTATATTTGTTCTTCCTACCTTCGTCTTCTTCTTCACATTCGGTCGCTTTAGTGATTTCCCCCATTGAGGGCCCGTGGCGCGATTCGGCCGACGAAGATTAATCGGGTCAGTCTTGGTAACCGGCTCACGGTGCAGTTCGCTTCGCTCGGCGCAACTAGTCCATTACGCTGCGACCGTGGGCGGGGGAGTATTTCCTTGCGTACCGGTGGGTGTTGGTATTTAGGTCATAGGACGGTTGGGCCTAATACCCTACCCAGCGCTGACCGGGCGTGACGTCATACCCCCAGGACCACGTCGGCCAGTCATAGACGAGGGGACTAATCCCCCCTTGGTAAGTGGGGAAGGCCAACGTTGGAATTCCGTAACAATATATATATAATACATACAGTCAGACCCCGCTATTTGCGGTTCCGCTATTCGCGGGTTCGGCATATTCTCGGTTGATAAAATGCGACCTGTTTCTCTATTCGCGGAAAAGTGTGCCTCGCACATTTTAGCTGCATTATAATCGAGAGTTTCGCAAGATGTTCCACCAGCTGCATAACACGTTATCCCCGCAATTTATTGTACAGAATGAAAACACTCCACAGTATCTATTAGCGCAATTAGCTGTTTCCATTTTCCCCATTGAAACTGGCACGACATTCATTCACGGATTTTCATCAACATTCGTGGGATTTGCCTTGCCATTTCTGGGATTATTGCTGACATTCGTGGGATTTGCCTCACCATTTGAGGGATTATCACTGACATTTGCGGGATTTGCCTCACAATTTCCGGGATTTGCCTCGGCATTTCTGGGATTATCGCCAACATTCGCGGGTTTTGTCTCGCCATTTCTGGGACTTTCATCCATTTTCGCGGATTACCGTCGACATTCTCGGGATTTGCCTCACCATTCGCGGATTTTGCCTCGCCATTCGTGGTTTGGTCCTCTCTATTCGCAGAGTTTCGCAACTCTGGAACCTATCCCCCCCTTTTTCCATTGAAACAATGCCCCGCTATTCGCGGTTTCACAATTCGCAGCATTTTCCATGAACAATATCCCCCGTGAATAGCGGGGTCCCACGGTATATGTTTTTTTTAAAGAAAGAAGGTGCTTCCAATCACAAAGGAAAAAAAAACAACTTGATTTACTCAGCAAATTTGAGCAAATAAGCAAGAGCAGACCCGGTCTCAGGCGAGGTTTCACCTGCTTCACAGCAGGCTTCCTCAGGCCAATATAGAGTCTGCTCTTGCTTATTTTCTCAAATTTGCGGCGTAGATCTGGCTTTTACTTTGTGGTTGGAATTGCGCCTTTTTTCTTTAAAAATGTATAATCCCAACCGCCCCAATCTTTTACTATATATATCAAACACCCACACATACGATGTGAGTCTGTACATGCAGGTTAGCTGCCAAAGAAAGGGCCACAATGACCAAACTTAACATTTATGAGAAATTCAAAACATAGAAAAGGAGAATATAATGATTGGTATCCATGGGCAAAAAGATTTCAGGTTGCAAAAGGTTCACCACGGATGCGGGTCATCACCGTTTACTGACACCATGGGAAACCACAGATGGGAAATATTTGGAAACGTTCAACCATGGGCAGGACACAACTGGTCCAGGAAATAAAGAAGGGCTGGATGAAACCGCTTTATTTACATTGATCTCAGGCTCATGGATATAAATCACTTTCAGGACACAGACAATAGTAGACACCAATGTGCTGTTAGTGTTTTGCATGAATCACAAGGACATCAGTAGACAATGGGCACAAACGTATGGTATATGGCATGTGTGGGCAACCCATTGGCCAATGGACCTGTGTGGTTATTTCGCAAAAATGTGTGGCCAACTCGTCGAATAGTCAATAGTGTGTTTATTAGCTGTATTACAAGGTTTTACTGCTATAAAGCTGCATTCATCCTAGCTATAAAAAAGAAACCGTTTGCAGACGAAGAATTGGTGAAAGAAATCATCATCTCAGTCATGGAAACGTTGTTGCAGGACTATGAACCAAAAGTGAAAGTGAGCAACATGCAGGAGGTACAAAACCTTAAACTAAGTCAGAAAACGACTGTTCGAATAATTCAGGATTTGGCTGTAAATTTGGAAAATCAGTTGAGTGTTCAATTGAAAGCGTGTCTTTGTTATTCGTTAGCGTTGGACAAATTAGTTAGCTTTGAGCAACGTTAGCGTTGGACATGAGCTTTGGACATTAGCATATTAGAGAGAAAAGAATGCCAAATCTCTCATTGAAATTTCACGCTTTTGTGATTTTGAAAAAAAGAATTTTTGGACTTTTGCATTGTATTTATAATTGACCTTGACTCTTATTAGAATACTGAAATTTATTTTGCGAAAATTTTCTGTTTTATTCATAGTGTGGCTATTTCTGTAATCGACTGGCCACATCCATGGACAGGAAAAAAATTGGTTTCCCACCCCTGGTATTTGGGTTTTCAACCAGGATTTGATGCATCATCAGCTAGGAATCCAAATTGGAGCACTGACATGCCAAACTAAAGATTGGAATTACCAAATTATATAGTGGTATTATCAATAAAATAAAATGTGGAAATGTGTTTGTTCTTATGGAATATATATACATATACATACAGATTGAAACCCCGAGGAAGCAAGGCACAGATTGAGTCTCACCCCAGCAATTGCTGCACAACCTGTTAGCAACAAGTGTCGTCTGCCACGCGGACACATTGTCTCTGCCCTGCTTAGCGCCAATTGGGAGGTTTGCAGTCAGGAATATTAAATTTAACCAAAGAAGCACACTGAGGGTCAGTGTGCTTCTTTAGTTAAATATATCTCTATATATAAAGGAGGAGTGTCTGTGTGTGTGTGTGTGTGTGTGTGTGTGTGTGTGTGTGTGTGTGTGTGTGTGTGTGTGTGTGTGTGTCTGTCTGGATGTCCGCTTATAACTCAAGAACTACACATCGGAGAAAAGTTTTAGACACAGATTCGGAATCAGCATAAAATCCTGGTGGTTCTAGGCTACTCTGTATTTTAATAGCCGGCGAAGCCGGTGTTGTCAATAAACGAGTACGTATTATGTTGAAAACCTGATTATGCCTTGGCTCGAGAATCCGAAGCGCAGTGGAGGCAGCCATCTTGCGGATGCGGAAGTATGCATAACAAATTTAAAACGTTCATTAGGAGTTTCTTTCACCCATCATCGTTTGATTCACAATCTTATGCACCTCCAATGTATTATTAAAATAATTTAAGACCAACATCGGCCCGCACGGGCCTGGTTATCTTCAACGAAACGCGTCACCAAACACCGGACCCAATGAGAGTCGAGCATTTGCAAAAATATTTCTAAAATGAAATCACTCAATGGTGGCCGCCATCGACCGGATGCGGAAGTTTGCATAAAACAATTGCGAAAAAGTTCAATAGGAGTTTGTTTCACCCGTCGTTCTTTGATTCACAATCTAATGAAACCTCTAATTAGTAATTAAAATACGTTAAGACCAACCTCGTTATCTTCAACGAAAATCGTCATCAAACACCAGAACCAATGAGATTCGAGCATTTGAAAAAATATTATTACGCGTTTCGGAGGGTGAAAACGGCGTCAAATATTCTAACATTGACGAAGAATTATTTTTTAGAAATCTCGCGGCCGTATGGGATAGTTTTTCACGGCCAGAAATATGGTATAAGCGGTTTACATATTTAGTTTAGAAATACGGATAGTTTTTCACGGCCGGAAATATCCGAAGTTGAGACGGAATTCACCGAATTAATCACTGCAAGCTAACTTCTTCTGGTGGAGGAAGCTGCCATGCCCGGAGGGTCAGAGAACCAGCCCTGGCGCCTGACAGCGACTGAAGTTATAAGACTACAAACTTAATGTGAAAACGTATGTTAAGCCCCTCCACTCCCCCTCCCTCCTCCCCTCCCCTCTCCCTCCCCCCTCCCCCATCCCCCTCCCCCTCCCCCCTCCCCCTCCACTCCACTCCCCCATCCCCCTCCCCCCTCCCCCTCCACACTCCTCCCTTTCCCCCCTACCTCCTCCCCTCCCCCCTCCACCCTACCCCCTCCCCTTCTCCCCTCCCCCTCCCATCCCTCCCCATCCCTCTCCCTCCCCATCCCCCCCTCTTCTCTCCTCTCCTCCTCCCCCTCCCCCTCCCCCCTCTTCTCCCCTCCCCCCCTCTTCTCCCCTCCCCTTAAAAACACCTCACGACCACATCTATCTATAATTCCATTAATCTCTGTGTGTATGTGTGTATGTGTGTATGTGTGTATGTGTGTATGTTTGTCTGTGACCGCTGTTTCTCGACAACCACGGGTCCGATATACTTTAAACTTGCCAGGTATATTGCTGGGGACCCGAGGATGTGCCTTTTCAAGGTTTGAAATTAATCGGACAAGTACTTACCGAGCTATGGCGATTTAGCCGTTCGCCGTTCGCTTTGGCGTTGCGAATGGACCAAACCATTGCATGTAAATAGAGGGGGGGGTTCTGTGGTCGTTGCGAATGGACCAAACCATTCATGTAAATAGAGGGGGGGGGGGGGGTTCTGTGGTCGTTACTGCCACGTGGTTTCAAAGTTTTTTTTTGTTGTTGTTGTTTGCACGCATGTTTTTTTGCACCCACGTACGGGCACGCCCTAGGATGTTTACACACACACACCCCTACACAAATTTTTTTTTTTTTTTTTTTTTGGCAAGGAACGGGCACCCACGTACGGGCACGTCCTAGCTTATATATAGTACGGGCATGCCCTAGTAATTCAAAATACCTCACCACCACGTGATTAAAAACCATCACAACGTTATTAAAAACGCTTCACAACCACAGAAACAAAAGTTTGAGGGAGTCATTAAGTGACAACACAGACACTGCCCAGATGTGTAGATATCTATCTATAATTCCAGTAATCTCTGTGTGTATGTGTGTGTGTCTGTGTGTGTGTGTGTGTGTGTGTGTTTGTCTGCGACCGCTGTTTCTCGACAACTACCGGTCCGATATACTTGAAACTTGCCAGGTATATTGCTGGGGACCCGAGGATGTGCCTTTTCAAGGTTTGAAATTAATCGGACAAGTGGTTCCCAAGGTATGGTCACCGTACTCGCAAGCCGTTCGCTTTGGCTTTGCGAATGGACCAAACCATTTCATGTAAATAGAGGGGGGGGGGGGGGTTCTGTGGTCGTTACTGCCACGTGCAAGCCGTTCGCTTTGGCTTTGCGAATGGACCAAACCATTTCATGTAAATAGAGGGGGGGTTCTGTGGTCGTTACTGCCACGTGGTTTCAAAGTTTTTTTTTGTTGTTGTTGTTTGCACGCATGTTTTTTTGCACGCACGTACGGGCAAGCACGTACGTGCGGGCACGCCCTAGTATAGATAAATGACTGTACCCGATTTGCCGTTTTGTCATGGTTTAAACCAATCATAATTCAAACAATTATTTTGCACAAATGTATTTGTAATATACGTGATATCACATTATATAAACAATTGAAGTTGAAAAAAAAAATTCCCAAAAATTTACTGGAAAAGTTTTCAAAAAAAATACCGTTAGGACATACCGACGGGAGAGATATGTGCATACCAGAAGTTTGGTACGATTTCACTAAAGTTTGATAAAGTAGTTCAGTGACAAGACAAGACAAGACAAGACAAGACAACACAACACAACACAACATAGATACTGCACAGATAGATATTTATATATTTTTATATATATATATATATATATATATATATATATATATATATATATATATATATATATATATATATATATATATATATATATATATATATATATATATATACTGTATATATATATATATATATATATACTGTATATATATATATATATATATATATATATATATATATATATATATATATATATATATATATATACTGTATATATATATATATATATATACATATATATATATATATATATATATATATATATATTGTTACAGATTCGTCACTTCCGTCTTTGTGGTTTTCATCTACTTGAAGCATTTTTAGTTTCAGGCACTATTATTGTTACGGTTTCGGTGTGAAATGGAGATAACTGTCTTCAAAGGTAAAAATAGTGTTTCAGAAGAAAAACGAAATGGGTGAAGAAGAAACCGGAAGAAGGAGTAGAAGAGGTGGGTGATAGGATCGAAAGAGATCGGAGAAGAAAGGCTTATCTGCTTCATGGTGGCGAGCGGACCTTGTGGACATTGGTCGCAAGTGAATGTTGGTTTCCCCGGGAAAGGGATTCCCATGACAGAGTCGTTATTGCTGTTGCAAATAAACCTGCATGACGGGTTTTCGTTCCGAGAGTGAATCATCGTTGGAGAGCAAGATGACGCCTCCATTATCGGCCGGTCCGCCATTTCACCTCACACCAGCCCTTCGCCCTGTTCCACGTGGGTGTCGTGGGTTTTCCCGGAGCGACCTCAGCGTGGGAACCGCTGGTTGTTCATGTCAGCTTCACTGGCGGGTGAACGGAAGGTGTGAGTTTCCATTCACCTTTTGGGTGAACTCTTACCCGACCGACTTCGGCCCGACCTCTCACCAAGCGGCTCTTCTGCAGCTTTGACTCTCGACCGACCTCGCCTGGTGTGATTGCTAGAGCGGGGATCGACTTTGGCCTTGTGTCATGACCGTGACTTTGGGAATGTTACAGATCGCTCACATTGGAGTGCTGTGAGTTATTGATTAAGGAAATATTGGTGGTACCATCATAGGAATTGTATGGTTTATGATGTGCAAGTGAGAGTTTCCTTGTCCTTGCATTAAGTGTTATTATTGTGTGAGTTTGAATACAATAATTGGTTTTGTATCAATTGATTGGTGTGGTTCTACCATTGGTCATTGAGACACACACATAATAGCACATCTTTCTTCCGTGACTCCTTTCGAGGCTCGGAGGTACACCGTGGCCGGGGTTTGGGGAGGAGCACGTAACAATATCTGTATACATATATAGCCAAGCTAGTATATATATATATATATATATATATATTGTTGCGGATATGAGGATTGTATTTTTTTATTGTGTTGTATTGTATAGTAAATTGTTGTAAATATCACCCTCTGTAAAATGTAATGATTCCTTGTAAATACCTCCGTAGTGTAAAGGTCAAAGGGCTTTCCATGATTAGTCCATAAAGCATACATGTCAGCCAATCATAGATTTCCCCCTGGTTGATAGTTATATCTTATTATGTGTATTAGGGTAAGGCCTTGTCTTCCATTAAGATGACACTCCATTGCACCATGTGAAATAGATAGATTCCTTTCATCCCCCATTCCCACTCCCAAAACTTTCATTGCCAAGCATCGATTGCCAATTACGTCCCCTCCAAAACCACCATTGAACATGTGCTTGGGTCGGGGAAGAAAGGCGTGCCCGCCCATCGTCATCAAGGGCGGAGCTAGAGGGCCGTGCCAACCAATCAGGGCCGAGGTGAGCACGCCGATGGGCGTGTCCTGAAGGCCGGCGGCTTGATCGCCGGAGGCGCTATAAAAGCGCACGCGCAAGGACGTTGTAGAGTGGAGTAGTTGCTGAGTTGTGTAAAAAGATCATCCAGAGAGAACCAACTGTAAGAGAACCAACTGCGAGAGTACATTGAGATCACCCAAGGAAGCTTTGTACACAGCAACGGCTGATCAAGTGGACCGATGTTTGTTCCTGAGCTGGTGCTTTTCCGAACAGAGTCCGAGGCTGGCATGTGAGCAAAAGAACATAGAGAACATTCAGGAGATCATCATCCAGGGAAGCACAAAGCCTGTTGTAGTCCTGGCAAAGCACGCGACGTCCACAGCAGCAGCAGCAGCGGCGGCCACAGCAGCAACAACACTCAACAGCCGCTTGGGGCCTGGACGGCGGTTTTGAGCAGGGCCGCGAAAGAACGGCGGCTGCCAAACGCGCCGATCATGCTGCAGGACCCCTTGGACTTTCCTCTCCCTCCAGCCATCCACCTCCTGCCTTTTTTTCCATCCTTCTTGTGTACGTGAGTTTGTTCTGTTTGTTTTGTCCCTGGGTATTTAATTAAGTTTGTATAAGCTAGGTTGCACTGTGTCTAAAATCTTTTGTAAATTATTTTATTATCTTTCCTTCTTCCTTGGTTATTTTGAGCCTGTATATAGTAGGAATAAATTTAGTAGTATTTTCAACCTTTTTTTCGTCTTCTTCTTCTTCTTCACATCCGTGTCGCTTTTGTCTTTTCCCTATTGAATATCTGTGGCGCGATCCGGCCAACGTTCGGGAATCGGGTTAGTCAGGGTAACTGTTAGGCCGCGGTGCCATCCGCTCGGCAAACCAACATCCTTATCCGCGGGCCGTAACAATATATATATATATATATATATATATGTATATATATATGTATATATATATGTATATATATATGTATATATATATGTATATATATATGTATATATATATGTATATATACATATATATATATATATATACATATATATATATATATGTATATATATGTATATATATATATATATATATATATATATATATATATTGTTACGGGTCGCGGACAAGATGTTACTTTGGGCCGAGCGGATGGTCAACCGCGACCGTTACAGGATCCCCGATTAGCCCGACTCCCCCAAACGTTGACCAAATCGCGCCACAGGTATTCAATTTGGAAACCTCTAAAGCGACCGAAAGAGAATGAAGAGAGGAGGAAGACAGAGTACAGAGGAAGAACAGATTTATTATACACACACAAGCAAAAAGGAGCAATCAAGTTATTTACAAGCAATGGATGGAAGAAGCAGGTGACACAGGGAAATCATTAGCTTATACTATGCAGTTTACTTATAAACCCCAGGACAACATTCAAGACAGACGACGTTCACACTTACACGGGGGAAATTGCAGGCAGGTATGGCTTGAGGATGGATGGTTGTTTTGGGAGGCAATGGAGGGTCCAGCGTGGATTGCTGCCTGGCGCGCCCTTTTCGTGGCCTGCGTCCCCTTAGCTGCAGCGCAGCTGGTCGCACGATGGCTCGCAGGCTCGGTCCCACCTGCTCGTTCAGGCGTCTTCCTTCTCCCCAGCAACAATGAGCGACAGCAAGCAAGAGGACGGGGTAAGAGCAAGAGGACGGGGTCAGAGCAAGAGGACGGAGTGCGTCCCGCGGCGGTTTATATTGGTTTCTCACCGAACCTTCGCGCACTTTCTCGGGGGTTCCCGCTCCGCCCTCTCTTAGCCAAACCCCTTGTTCTGGGTTGGATGAGCAGGGCCGACTTACTCCTCCCCCCTATGACGAGGGGGGCGACCCATCTTCTCTAGTCACTCCCCTTGTTCGTAATGGCCGCAAATGTCGAAAACCGGTCAGCAGCTGCAGGTAATGCGCCGTCACGTTGCACAGCAGTTCAGTACTGCAATAAACGGTTGCTGTCAAAGCTCAAGTGGGGGAATCCCTGGCACTTGAGCTGCCATGGATCATCGGAGGGGCCTACGCTTATTTCGTTTGATGCAATGCAGAGTCAATCTAGTGGGAAACACATATTTAGCCTACATAGAATAAGGAAATAAGCTATTTAAAAAAGATATATCGTGGCCTGTCTGTAGGTTCATGGAATTAACTAGTGGGACGTCTTTCGATCTTATTTACTCTACGAGGGCCAGTTAAAACACAGCAAACCAGTTCTCACATTCTTTACACTTTCCAAATTCGTTACAATATATATATATTGTAACGATTTTGAGAAGTGTGTAACGATTTTGAGAAGTGTGTAACGAATTTGAGAAGTGTGTAACGAATTTGAGAAGTGTAACGGTTTTTGAGAAGTGTAACAATTTTGGAGGAAGTGTAACGAATGTGAAAACGTTACAATGTGAACGTTACAAACGTACGGTACCACCCTGTAATGTAAATAATGGTCGCAGTCAGCGTCCTAGTTAAATTGCATGAAAAGTACACGCAGGCCACGATATATCTTTTAAATAGTGTATTTCCTTATTCCATGTAGGCTAAGTATGTGTTTTCCCACTAGATTGACTTTGCATTGTATCAAACAAAATAAGCGTAGGCCCTTCCAATTTCCCCAAAACCTCCCTTCCAATTGCCTTCCGCATTTTGGCCGGTTTTCTTCAAACCACCATTGGCCACGAGGTAAGGTTGGGGAAGAAAGGCGTGTCTCCACCTCGTCATAAGAGGGAAGGAGTGAACCAGCCCTAACAGCCAATCAACACCGCAGTGAGTGACCCGGTAGGCGTGCCCTCGGAGTCGGCGGCTTGATTTCGCTTGAGGTAATAAAAGCGACTGCAAGGGACTGCTTTAGAGAGATGAGCTGGAGATGACCCTGGGAGAGGAGCAAAGAGGCTGCACCAAAGAGAGGCGGTGAGATGCGAAACGCTCCAAGCCAAAGAAGAGAGGTACTCGGCAAGGAGACCAGCTTTGGAGAGACGCGCTGAAAGGAGGGAGACGGCCCCACCCCAGAAGAGGAGCAGGTGTGCCGAACCAGCGCGTGCCGTCGACCACAGCGGATACACGACGAGGGTTTCCCGCCAAAACCGCGAGGAATTGCGAACGGCGGCCTCCCGACCTTGCCTCCATCTCAAGCCTACCTGCCTGCAATTATCCCCTGTGTAAGTGTGAACGTCCTGTCCTGCTCGTTTGTCTTGGGGCTAAGTAAAAATGAATAGTGTAAGTTAAGGATTCGCTGTGTTACTGCTTCTTCCATCCATTGCTTGTGTGTGTATAATAAAACCTGTTCTTCCTCCGTATTCTTCTTCTTCTTCTTTTTCATTCTCTTTCGGTCGCTTTAGAGATTTCCCGATTGAATATCTGTGGGGCGATCGGGTCAACGTCGGGTGGAATCGGGTTTTAATCGGGGAGGAACTGTTCGGACGCGGTTAAATACACCACCGCTCGGTCAATATAACATCTAAAAGCCGCGTCGGTAACATTTGGTTGTCAGGAGTTGGATTCGGACCTGGGACTAAATTTGTTAGGCCCAAATTTTGGAACACCAATTGTACTATTAGAGTAACAATTGGTGTCGAGGAGGGAGATCGGACCCGAAACCGGACCCGAAGCACGCTTAACGCGCTCAAAATTACAAGCTGCCGAAATTTATTTTGTTTTATAAAGCAAAACCCGAATTTTGAGATCGCGCCATGGACAATCAAGGCGATCGGATGTCGGTGGGAGAGATAGACAGGGTGGAATCGACCCAGGACCTCGGGGAAATGTATGTGGAGGAAAGGGAGGAGGAGAACATTGGCAATGTGGTTGAGGGGGTATCAGGTGCACAAAATGGCGCTCTCGCGCACGTGGTATCAGACGCACAAAGTGGCCGCTCGCACGAGCGCGGGGTAGCCGCGCCCGCTGCGCAAATAGCGGGAATTGATGTGCGGGACCTCATGGCGCAGATTAATGCAACCATACTAATGGCAAATATGGGGCTAGAAGCAAAAATGGATGCTCAGGGTGAGCAAATGAGGGTAATGAGGGACGAAGCGAGGGTACCGGTGAGGAGTTAGACAAGAAATTTGGGAAGTTCGACAATAATTTTGAGGGGTTAGGCAACGGGATAAAAGAGGTAAAGAATGGGTTAACGGGGGTGGAAAACAGAATGGCTGCCCAGGAGAATCAGTTAGAGGGGGTGAAAAATGGGTTAATGGGGTTAGAAAATAGGATGGAGGACAAATTGCGGGAAATAGGGGAACAATCTGCCAGGGAAATCAAACAAATGGGAGAGCAGATAGAGGAGGTGAAAATCGGGGTAGAAACCAAACTGGATGCTCAGAGGGATGAATTGGGACAGATGAGGGTGGCATCTACAAAAGAGATGGAGGAAATACGACGAGGGGTAAGTGAGGAGGTTTCGGGGCTGCGCGAGGAGGTAAAGCGAGGGGAGAAGCGTATGGAGAAAGAGGTGAGAAATAATACGGCTAAATTACAAGGGGGAATAGAAGATCTGACGAAGGGAGTAGAACAGCTGACAGTCGGACAAAGGGAACTAGCGGACCAAGTGGAAAAGAACACTGCAATCATCGGGGGTTTGAAAGCGACACAAAAGGACATTAAAAACGAATTAATAGCAACACAAAAGGAATGTCAGATGGTACATGAGGGGTTGACAAAGAAGTTGGAGGAGGTGACAGAAGTGATGGAGACGAAGGACCGAGAGGTGAGGACGCACATCGAAACGGTTAAGGTGGCGTTAGAGGAAGAGATAGAGGGGGCGCACCGGGAGATGAAGGAGGTAAAGGAAAAATTAGAGGAGGTGGAAGAGGGGGTGAGCGAAATTAAGAAGAGACGGAGGGAAACTAAAAGGGAGATAAAGGAGGAAGTCATGGAATATGTACAAGGTCTGTGTTCAAATCATGATGAGGTGCTCACTAACCAAATAAAAAGTTTGCAGGTGGCAGAGGAGGTGCGGAGACGAAGTACGGAGGTGAGTGGCAATGTATATGATGTGAGGAAAGCTTCAGTCGGCTTGGGGATTGGTTTGGATCCGGGTGTTCGTGAAAGGCCGTTGGTGAAGTGTGTGACAGGTCAGGTGTGCGAAAAAAGAGGTGTGCTTGAATGTCCGACCATGGGGTGTGTGAGGAAAAAGTGCACGATGAGGAAAGAGTGTGCCGTCAAGAGTGAGTTGGTCGAAGCGCGTGTGCGAGGGGGTACATGGAAGCGCGGTGTGGTGAGTGTTACGGAGGAAGTAACGAGAGAGTGTACACCTGTGGTGAGTGTTACGGAGGAAGTAACAAGAGAGTGTACACCTGTGGTGAGTGTTACAGAGGATGTAACGAGAAAGTGTACGTCTGTGGTGAGTGTTACGGAGGAAGTAACGAGAGAGTGTACACCTGTGGTGAGTGTTACAGAGGATGTAACGAGAAAGTGTACGTCTGTGGTGAGTGTTACAGAGGGTGTAACGGGAGAGTGTGCGCGAGAAAGGTGTGTAACGGACAGGTGCATGAGGAAAGAGTGCGTTGTCAAGAGTGGAGGTGAGAGTAGTGAGAGTGAAACGGAGCGTAAGTTGGTTGTGACAGGTGAGCGAGGATGTACACCTGGAATGGAAGGATGCACACCTGGAATGGTAGAGCGTGTGTGGGAAGGCACATTTGAGTTGGTAGTGAGGCACGTGGTTGGGTGTGCGAATGAGAGCACACCTGTGATTGTCACAGAGGAAGTGACCGAGGAGGGGGCGCGAAGAGGTGTGTTGGTGAGGTGTGCGACCAGCGAATGTGTGCCAAAGTGTTCGGTGGTCGGGTGTGTGACCAAGTCGGCGAGCGGAATGAGTGTACCGAGGTGTGTAAGGAAAGGTACGAGGAGAATGGGAACAGCTGCATGTATGAGCAAGAAAGGGGTAGCGTATGCATGTCAGCGTCCAGGTGAAGCGTCGACGGTAACCGGTTTAGCGGTTAGGGCGACTTATAGCCGAATCGGGCCCTAGGTGCGTGCCGGGCTTCGCGTGCCGCGAGAACCAGCGGGGATCCGAGCCACGGCGGGTTCGAAAGGACCGCCGTGCGCGATCCACGCTGGGCCTCGCGTGGAACGGCCGCGGCCGGGCTCCACTAGGCGGAGCGGGCGGCTGGATAGGAAGGGTCGCTATGGCGACCACGTTTTGTTGAGACGTGCCGGCAGGTCGAGATCGGGACATTGGATGGCTCCACGCCGAGGTGATGCGTGGGATCTCGGCCCGGGTAAGCCCCGCCCCTGCCCCGAATGCGGGACGCATCCAGCCGCCAGCACAAAAGAATCCGCGTTCATGGCTCGGCTGTACGAAGCCGGGCTGGAGATGTGAATTGGCGCACCGAGAGGATGTAATAAGTAGACGGATGATGATGGTAGTGATTTGAAACGAAATTTAGAAAAGTGAATAGAATTGGCAGTAAATGGAAAATTTTTGAATTGGTTGGAAATCTGGACGAACAAAATTGATAGTGAGAGACCCCCGATGTGGTGGGATGGCAAATCCACCATCCCTCACAGACGTGGGGGCAAAGGAGCAATAGCTTATGGGGTGTATGGCAGTGAAAACTATCCCGGGTGGGTTAGGTTATATTGTAGGGATCTAGCGAAGATGACATTAGGTGACGATAAGGTTTAGTTAGTGACTGATACCTGTAGTGGGGACGCAGGTAGATTAGTGTGGATTATAATGACGTGGGAGCGCAATAGTTTAAAGGGATGACTGGGAAGCGCAAGTTTCAGAGGGGAGTAGTTAGCTGAGATGATGCCGTGTGTGTGAGGATTGAACAGGTGTGATTGAACAGGTGTGATTGCACAGGTGTGCAACTGAACAGGTGTGTGGAGCAGTGTATGAGGGAGTAGTGGTGATTGCGTGTTGTGTTGACCAAATGGTCCAGGAAGAAAGGAGGGTGCAGGTGGCACCAGGTATGATTGCACAGGTGTGCAACGACAGGTGAATGAAGAACAGGTGTATGTGGCTGTGTGGAATAAATGGTAGTGTGGAATATCTGGAGTATTGGAATGGATGGTCGTGGAGTGAGAATGGTGGAAATTGTGGAGTGGAGTGGATGGTGCGAAGGTGTGAATGGGGGAAGAGTGGACCCCCATCACGGATACCCGGGGCGGGCAGTGTAAGTGTTAGGTAGAGGGTACAGGTAAATTGTGGTTGGATATTGGCATCTGTGGTGCGGGTGACAGAATGGTATGTGGATGGGTGCGTTGGTGTTGTGGAAATGGCTGGGCGTGTAGCCTGTTAGTGTGTGTAGTTGGTTTGGGCACTCCACCACTGTGAGGATGTCGGCCAGGTGAGGCCGCAGGTGGGCTCTGGGAGCCGGTAGTAGTTGTTGTGGATGGGGCCCGAGGATCCGGAGGACGGACCCGGGTAGCCCAGTGCCAGAGGGCACCATGGGGTGACAGAGCCAGGAGAGGGGCTGTCCCCAGTTAGTTAGGTTAGGGTGAGGAGCTAGGTAAGCTCGGGTGGCAACTACAGTGGTGGAGGTGTGCAGGTGGGTAGACCTGCTGGGAGAGGTACACGTCGCAGCCCAGAAATTGTGCTAGAGCACTGGGAGATGAATCGGGGGAGTGAGACCCCAAATTGAGAAGCACCACAGTTGGGCAATGGGAATTGGTTATTAGAACCCATAGTGTAAGTTGGCCAATGGATTGGCAGGGAAAGACCCCGGGTAGTGTAAAGTGTGTTAAAGTCATTTAGAGGATAGTGAGGATGAAGGATCTCCTCGCACCATCTGCATCCACTCACCTGAGGTGACAGGTACTCCACACCATGCCATGTTTTGATTATTTTTTATGATACAAATGTTTGGATTGTGAGACGCATCATGACGTGGGTGTGACATTGTGCGTAATTCCATCTCTCCCTCCTTATGAGGATTGATGATGAATTGGTGATGGCAAATTTTGAAGTAAAGGGATTGTGGAGACGAATTTGGTATAGGGGAAATATGGGGAAGACGTGACAGTAGTGACGAATTTGTAAATGTGTAGATTTTTGTACATATGGGGTGAGAACAAGGGTAGGGTAGGTGACAGGGGGGTGACGTACGGTAGGGACGAGCTTTCTCACTTCGGCCTCCGTACGCATTTCACCTTGCATTGCCTTATTGACGTGTACCCTTGTGACCTTACCCCTCGCTCAATTGTCTTTATTTTGTCTCCCACATGACCTGTGCGCCATTGGGTGCCGATGGGAGCGTGCGTGAGGTGGCCATTGTGCGCCCGAGATTCCCAGAACCAGCATGCATTGCGTTGATGTACCACTGTATGGACCGCTGTTCTGCGGCCAAGTACCACTTGATGGACCCCAGGTTCTGGGGCAGGGCACCTCTGTTGGAAACCGGCCATAGTGGCCAGGGAATCTTGCTTGCGGACCTCGGTAAGGTGGCACCTATGCCAAACAGGTGGACCACCCTTAGTTGGCCCCTGAGGCCCTAAATAAAAATGGACACAAGTTGTGCTTTTTATTATGTCCAAATAGGCCGCATGAAGCCAGAAGACGTCGGGAAGAACATCGGCCCAGCAGAGAAAGAGAAGACCACCACCAGTTGTTTTGTTGTGTGTATTATGAGCCATGGTGACTGCGCACTGGATGGTGCTTTTGGGTGCTTTGTGGTGCTTTGTGGTGGTTGGTGCTTTTGGGTGCTTTGATGGTATTGGTACTGGTGCATCGATGCAATGCGTGCTGTCTCCTCCCTCCCAACAGGAATTTCTTTCTCTTGTTCCCTAAAAAGAAAAACCAAAAAAAAAAACACAGGTCCTGGGTTGCGTTGTAAATAAGAAATCACGTCATTGTAAATAATGCTCCCCACCGTAAATGTATAGTTTGAGAATAATTCCGTAATTCGGTTAGCTGTGGGCTTGAGTCTGTTAGACAGGATGCAATGCAATAGGGGGACATACTTATTTGTGTTTTAAAATTGTCACACTCAGGGTCAGGTTAATTGTAGAGGGAATTACACCTACGTGTCACACTAAGTTAAAGTTTAATAGGCCCGAGGACGGACCTGAAGAAAGGGGGGGTGCAGTGTAACGATTTTGAGAAGTGTGTAACGATTTTGAGAAGTGTGTAACGAATTTGAGAAGTGTGTAACGAATTTGAGAAGTGTAACGGTTTTTGAGAAGTGTAACAATTTTGGAGGAAGTGTAACGAATGTGAAAACGTTACAATGTGAACGTTACAAACGTACGGTACCACCCTGTAATGTAAATAATGGTCGCAGTCAGCGTCCTAGTTAAATTGCATGAAAAGTACACGCAGGCCACGATATATCTTTTAAATAGTGTATTTCCTTATTCCATGTAGGCTAAGTATGTGTTTTCCCACTAGATTGACTTTGCATTGTATCAAACAAAATAAGCGTAGGCCCTTCCAATTTCCCCAAAACCTCCCTTCCAATTGCCTTCCGCATTTTGGCCGGTTTTCTTCAAACCACCATTGGCCACGAGGTAAGGTTGGGGAAGAAAGGCGTGTCTCCACCTCGTCATAAGAGGGAAGGAGTGAACCAGCCCTAACAGCCAATCAACACCGCGGTGAGTGACCCGGTAGGCGTGCCCTCGGAGTCGGCGGCTTGATTTCGCTTGAGGTAATAAAAGCGACTGCAAGGGACTGCTTTAGAGAGATGAGCTGGAGATGACCCTGGGAGAGGAGCAAAGAGGCTGCACCAAAGAGAGGCGGTGAGATGCGAAACGCTCCAAGCCAAAGAAGAGAGGTACTCGGCAAGGAGACCAGCTTTGGAGAGACGCGCTGAAAGGAGGGAGACGGCCCCACCCCAGAAGAGGAGCAGGTGTGCCGAACCAGCGCGTGCCGTCGACCACAGCGGATACACGACGAGGGTTTCCCGCCAAAACCGCGAGGAATTGCGAACGGCGGCCTCCCGACCTTGCCTCCATCTCAAGCCTACCTGCCTGCAATTATCCCCTGTGTAAGTGTGAACGTCCTGTCCTGCTCGTTTGTCTTGGGGCTAAGTAAAAATGAATAGTGTAAGTTAAGGATTCGCTGTGTTACTGCTTCTTCCATCCATTGCTTGTGTGTGTATAATAAAACCTGTTCTTCCTCCGTATTCTTCTTCTTCTTCTTTTTCATTCTCTTTCGGTCGCTTTAGAGATTTCCCGATTGAATATCTGTGGGGCGATCGGGTCAACGTCGGGTGGAATCGGGTTTTAATCGGGGAGGAACTGTTCGGACGCGGTTAAATACACCACCGCTCGGTCAATATAACATCTAAAAGCCGCGTCGGTAACAATATATATATATATATATATTGTTATGTCTGGGGGTAAAGCAATATCTAGAGCCAGGTAAATCTGAGTCGGTAACATGCTTCGAGATGTCGCGATAGGGAATCTACCTGTAATAAGTTGTTCATGTTTAGGCGTTTGTCGGGATAAGATGTATGATTGTGGATCTACCAGGAGATTCGAGTGTTAAGTAGTTAGGGATTAAAGATAACGCCCCGGTGAGTCCAACCTGGTCATCAAACTTTTGTCCATTATGGCACTGCAAACCACATAAACATTAGTTCGGACCTTTAGTACAACACTAAATGACGCCCTTCCCCCTGTCATGACTTAGGAAGAAATCGGGCTGGAACACCACCACAATTGGCCGCCACCATTGACACCTCCGCAAGGCCTACCAATCTCGCATAGCACGTGCTATGAAGAAGGAGCAGGAGTTGAGATGAGACGGCAGTCAAGTAGAGTTGAGAAGAGTTCTGCAGAAGAGTTGGATTCCTGGCAGTGCAGTTCGGAGGTGCGCTGAACAGAGTCGAGAGAGTCGAGCTGAGTGCAGTTCGGATGAGCCTGGAGTTGAGTCAAAGTTCATGTGCACAAGAGTTGAGTTGAGTTGAGTGAGCACCAGACGCCTTTGCTGGCAGTTGGATTCCCAGTCGAGCCATTCAGAGATCCCGACCCGAATTGGGCTGAGTTGTAGCCCGAGTGGGGCGGTGCTGGTGCTGTTGGAGCTTGGTGCATGGACCTCGTTGGCGGCGAGAGGATCGGAGCTTGGAGCGGGACCTCGGGTGCAGCGGCGAGGGTGTTGGCTCGGGCCTGGCGGGGCGTGCGAGGCGGACGGAGGATTCGTCCAGGCTGGGAAGAAGACGACAGGGACGAGATAAGGCCGTATCCGCGAATACACTTACATAAAAGACGTGTTATTTTCGTATTCATCTCCCTCGTATCGTGTTTGATATCTGTTGTGTGTGGGATCCCAATTTAGGCTTCTTATTAGAGTTATTACTGGCACATGCTTTTTCACTGTCTTTGCTTTCATTAATAAATCCTTGTATTATTTTTGTACATATATCTGAACGCAGTTTTCCCGGGTGTTTGATTTGAATAGGTAAGGCTGCGTGGCTCTTGCCGTTTCCCTCCATCCTGCGTGCTTGATTTGGAATCCGCTATTGAGTTTCCGCCTCGGGAGTTTAAAGCCTCGTAATCGGCCTCCGCAACTCTGATGTTAATCGCAGTTGCGTGACATTTGGTGTCAGAAGTGTAGGATTCGAACCCGTCGGACAAAAAAAATTTTGTCCGTGGCGAGACATTGACACGGTCGGGCGTACATTGCGCACAACGTTCGAACGCAAAATTTTTATAGGCGAGGCGGAGAAATTTAATAATTAATTGGACATATGGAGCGCGATATCGCGTCTTCGTCAAATTTAAATTGTGTTTCTGGAATTAAAATAAATACGTGCGTGGGAAACAATCTTCCGGAAAGCGGATGTCGGAGATTGACGAGATGGAGGTACGCAGCGAGGCTTCCGTCAGCGTAGGGAGTGAGCCGGAAATAGGGGAACTAGATGTAGAGGTGAGCCTTGGAATCTCCCCCGTCCCGAGCACCAACTTATCCCCCTCCCCTACCGGGGAGCCGGGAACAAGTGGGACAGCCCCGATACCCGAGCAGCGATGGGATCGACTCTTTAGAGTGTTGGAGGAGCACAATAAGCAAATTCGGGGAATAAATGGAAAAATTGGTGGGTTGGAAAATAAAATGGAGGCTCAGGGTGAGCGATTGGGAAATCAAATTGGGGGATTGAGTGACGAGATGGGAGAAATGAAAAACAAAATGGAGTCCCAGGGGAATGAAAGTAAGGAAGGAATGAAGGAAATGAGTGACCAAATTAATGAATTAAAAGGGGAAATGAATGCTCAGAATGAGCAATTGGAGAACAAAATTAATGCCCAAACCAAAAACATGGAGGGGCAAATGGATAGATTAAAGGAGGGATTGAAAGAACAGATCGAAGGGATGGACAGCAAAATTGAGGTATTGGAGGGAAAAATGAAAGGAATGAATGAACGAATGAATGAACAAATGAATGAACAAATGAATGAGCAAATGAAGGAAGGATTGAAAAATTGGAAGGAAAAATTGGGGAAATGGCACAGCAGCTGGAAAAACGAATTGATGGCAGAGAAGGGAGTGTGCAAAACCAAATTACGGGCAGACTGGGGGAATTGGAGGGTAAAGTAGGAACTAGAATGGGAGAGAGTACGGCCCATGCAGATGTGCATGTTGCTCACGAGCAGGGAATTGCACCGGGAATCGCAATAGAAGGAAATGAGGAAGGTAGGGAAGGAAATTTACAGGTAGATGGGGAGACCGAATGTGAGAATTGTAATAGGGAATGTTTCCCACCTGGCCTGGAGGTTTGTCGGGACCGGGTGGATGCCACAACACCCCAACCGGGGGATGAATTTGAAATGGTGCAGCACCAGGGCGGTGGTGCGGAGCAAGAGGGGGTAGAGTTTTTGGGGGTCCGTGCAATAGAGCCGGACCGGGTATTTATTGGGGATATTGATCAAAACCTGGCGGGGCCAGGAATGATTTGTTATGATGATGATGATGATGAGGATGATTTGATTCAGCGGCTGGGGACCTGGGACACTGGGACAGTCCCATGGAGGTAGAGCTTGTTCAGGCCCAAAGGAGTTTGGGGGATGAGGTGAGTTGGTCCGAGGAGGTGGTTGGAATTACCAAGGGGACCCTCACCGTGCACTCTGATTGGGCAACGGAGACTCCAAAATTGGACACCCAGCTGGGGGAGTGTGTTCGCTCCGGGCTGGATTTGGACCTTTGGAGGATCGGGAGATAGAGCCTCCGAAGATTTGGTCCCCGTAGATAATGTGGAACAGCTGCAGGGAGTGGCAGAATAACCTGTGGTAGAGGTTGTTCCCTGCAGCTGCGGTGATTGGACACTTGGGGCAAAAGTTGGTAAAAGAAAATCTAAAATAAAATTAAAATGGGAATTTGATTTGGCACAGCCATGGAGGGAGTTGGTCCCCGGGCTGCGGAATTTGGACCGGGGGAGGTCAATGGTGATGGCCTCGGGCAAAAGTTGCCCCTTTCAAAATTTGGGAATGCCAGCCAGCTGGGTGGCTGTGCTGGCGAGATTTGGACGTGGGGTCCAGCCATGGGTGGCATGGTACGACCTGGGCCCCACGGGGGTTTGGTGGAATATGGCGTCCCTTGTCCATCGGGGCGCCGTCCGATCTGGTGGCTCGGGCCGGCAGGGTCACCGGACCCTGGTGGGCGTTAAGACCTTCAGAGGGGTCCGAGGTGGTCTCTCAAGCCTGGGATGGCAGATATTGAGGACCACTAGGGGGAGGTGTTGTGGGTCGCGCTTTGGTGGTGGCACTGCGGACGGCCAGCTTGGGCCTGATGTGAACACCCGGGCATGCGACCTGACACCCTCTCCCTGAGACTCTGGGACAACCAGCATGTGGTGACCTTACATGGTGGTTGGTCTATGGACGCGGATCCTACCAAATGGACAGGAATGTGACAGCCTGCCGGACAACCATTGGGGCATCTGTGGAACGTGATGGTGTGAGAGTGACCTTCCACAGATGCTCCGTTATGATTTATGGACTCTCGGTTTGGGAAGAGACCTATGGGGTTGGTGAATTTGAGATGTGTAACGAGCCGAGCATATGGGCCATGCTCGGCTGGCATGTGTATGGCAAAGCATCTTTCTTTGGTTGAGATTAGTGAATTGTGACAAATGTATGGCATGGGTAATCTGAGAGGTAGATGTAAATTAAGGGGTGAATTTTGTGAAGAGAAATGGTGGACACTGTACAGTGACGCCATTATTTATCCAGGTGTGTTAGACCAAAGGGTTGGAGGCTGTGTAAGGCAAGGACATACTTAATTGTTTTAAAACTGTCGCACTCAGGGTAAGGTTAATAGTAGAGGGTTACTACACCTGAGTGTCACATTAAGTTAAAGTTCTTTCGGGCCGGGACGGCCCTGGAGGAGAGACGGGTGCTGTGTTATGGTTTTTAGAACCTTCACTTTGTAAAATAATAATTCTTGTAAATATCCCCCTTTGTAAAGGTCGCACCCTAGTTAGGTCATATTGCAACACGTAGGACACCATATATTCTTCTTTAGTTATTTCATTAGTATGTGTTTCAGTTAAGGATCTGTTTCCAATAGTTGAATCTGCATTGTATTAATCAAATAAGATAGCCCCCTTCAATTATCCCCAATCATCTCTCTCTCTTCAAAGTGCCAGTAGCTGTATTGCAGCGTTCGCTGCCCTTTTGGTTGTTTTCTGGCCCCAAGCCGCCATTACGCACGCGGTCAGAGTGGGAGGAAAAGGGAGGAGCGGCCAGGAACACAGGCATGGCCCCATCGACGCATCACGAGGGGAGGTTACGAGTGAACCCTTGTGACCAATCCGGGCCGAGGCGTGTTCACGGGTAGGCGGAGCAAAGCGGACGCGGCTTAATACACGAAGCTTCCAATAAAAACGCGAACGCAAAGCCTTTTCACGGAGTTGAACGGCAGAGAGAGAGAGAGAGAGGCAGCAGATGAACATGACGAGTCGTAAGGCAGGAGAGTGGGTCCGTTGACGGCGACAATACTGCAATATATTCGCATTGTCCGACCGCGTGAAACTGATATGTGCAGCTGCCGCCGGGTTTCGCCTCAAGCCCGGAGCGTGGACCGGAGCGCGACCTGGAGCGGACCTCGACGCTGTGCCATCTGCCCGGACCTTCCTGCCCTGCCATCTGCTTGGACCTTCTCCCCCTTCCAGCCATTCCTTCCTGCCATTCCCTATTCGTGTAAGTCTGTTTGTTCTGTCTGGGCGTATGGTATTATAAGACTGTTTTAAGGCTGCCCTGTGTATCTGCTTCTTCCTCTCCTTGTATATTCCCTTCTTTCGTTTCCTCTTGTAGATAGTGAATAAACCTGTGTTCTTTCTTACCCTTTTGGTTTCTTCTTCCCCCGATCGCTTTAGTCCTTTCCCAATTGAGTACCTGTGGCATGATTTGGCCAATGCTCGGAATTGGGTTTAGTCTCTTGTTAACGGCCCGAGGCGCAGCTTGCTTCACTCGGCGCATCCATTCACGCTGCGGCCCGGGTGGGAGTATCTCCTCGCTTACGGCCGGTGGTAGTAATTAGGTAGTAGGACGGCTTGGGCTTACAACCCTACTTACCACCGACCGGAAGTGACGTCATACTTCCAGGACCGGCGGACGGCCAGCTTAACAGGACAAGGGGATTAACCCCCCCCCCCCCCTTGCTAACGGGAGTGCCGTCCCCCAGATCCGTAACAATATATATATCGGTCATTAAGCGACTTCATACCATGAGTGGTGAACCACCATTAAGGTATCCCATCCAGCTTTGCTGTACCTTAATGGGAGCGATAAGCAGTGCCACATGGTACATTATCTCTGGTATCCCCTCATTGTATGGAGTCGCCTGAATGCGGCCGGGAGTAACCAACGGGAGTAACCAACAACCGGGAGAACTTAAATTATAATCTGATATATATACTGTATATATATATATATTTTTTTTTTCGTCAAATAGACGAAATTTGGCAGAGAGGTAACGTATGTGACAAAGATGAAATGATTAAATTTTGGTAAAGATCCGGATTCGGCTCGTATAATTTTTTAAGTGATTCTTCACCAATGGGAGATCGGGCTAAAAACGATACAGAGCAGGATATCTCAAAAAGTTGTTGATAGATTTGGACGAAACTTGGTGGACAGGTTGAGTGTGTGACAAGGAAGAATCGATTAAATTTTGGTGAAGATCCGGATTCGGCTAGTAGAAATCTTTAAGTGATTCTTCACCATTGGGAGATAGGGCCAAAAACGATTTTCAGCAGGATATCTCAAAAAGTTGCGGACGGATGATTTTGATTAAATATTATTCTGTATTGTGATTTTCTGGTCTGCTCTGTGAAACAAAACATAAACTGTTCACCTGGCGGAGTTAAGGCTCCTCCAAGCTGTCTACTCTGGGTATGAATCCTGACCCTGATATAAACTATCATCCCGGTGTTTCACAGTTTGGGTAAATCATCAATGTGTGTCGTCCCTCCGATGAACGTTAAACTGGTGTCCCATCTTCCGACATTGGTTGATGAACGTTAAAGATCCCCACGGTGCCGATCACGAAGTGTGGGCGAGCTTTCGCCGGCACCCTGAACAAATTACAAAGTCCTGTCTGAACTACAGCTGGGAAGGCAATGGTAAACCCCCCTTGCTCAGGAAGCTGCTTTGGTGGCACAGATGCTCAGTAACAAGTATGGTACATCAGGTAAAAGTAAAAACTGAATAGCAAAAGCAAAAATAAGTAAATAAATTAAAGCCGTTTTCAAAAGGATACACACTAACATGTAGAGACAGGACGGGAGGGGAGGGAGAAGAAAGCGGGGAAGGAAGGAGAGGGTAGTGGGGGAGGAAAGAGATGTGAGTGGCGTGGGGCAGAGAGGAGAGGCGAGGAGGGGAGGGAGCGGGATCTGAGGGGAAGGGAAGGTGCGTGGGGGAGGTAGAGGGGAGTGGGGGAGAGAAAGAGAGAGTGGGCGATGGAGGATAGAGGGGTGGATGAGAAGGGGAGGGAGAGAGAGGAGGGGGATACTTTCGCTAGCTCTTCCTGTCACTTGGGCTGGGTACTCTACCAAGTATATATGTTTATATATACATGTATATATATATGTATATATATATATATATATATATATATATATATATATATATATATAGATAGATATATATATATATATATATATATATATATAGATATATATATATATATATATATATATATATATATATAGATATATATATATATATATATATATATATATATATATATATATATATGTATATATATATATATATACAGTATATATATATATATATATATATATATATATATATATATATATATATATATATATATATATATATATATATATATATATATTGTTACGGACCGCGGACAAGATGTTGTTTGCCGAGCGGATGGCGCCGCGGCCGAACAGTTACCCCGACTAACCCGATTCCCGAACGTTGGCCGGATCGCGCCACATATATTCAATAGGGAAAAGACAAAGGCGACACGGATGTGAAGAAGAAGAAGAAGAAGACAAAAAGGTCGGCAATACTACTAAATTTATTCCTATTATATACACGCTCAAAGTAACCAAGGAGAAGGAAAGATAATAAAATAATGTACAGAAGATATTAGAGACACAGTGCAACGCTAGCTTACCTACAGTCTTAATTAAGCCAGGGACAGAACAAACAAGGACAGACTCACACGGGGAATGATGATAGGACTGGCAGGAGGTGGATGGCTGGAGGGAGAGGAAAGTCCACGGATACTGCAGCATGATCGGCGCGTTTGGCAGCCGCCGTTCCTTCGCGGCCCCGCTCAAAACTGCCGTCAAGGCCCCAAGCTGCTGTGTCTGAAGCTGCTGTGGCTGCTGCTGAAGCCGCCGCTGTTGCTGCTGTTGAAGCTCCGCTGTTGCTGCTGTGGCTGCTGCTGCTGCTGCGTGGACGTCGCGTGCTTTCTCCAGGACTCGTCTGACTCGTCTGGTCCAACCACACTTTCGCTTCTTGGGCGCGCGCTTTTATAGCGCCTCAGGCGATCAAGCCGCTGGCCTTCAGGACATGCCCATCGGTCAGCTCGCCTCGGCCCTGATTGGTCGGCACGGCCCTCTGGCTCCGCCCTTGATGACGATGGGCGGGCACGCCCTTCTTCCCCGAGCTGAGCACATGTTCAATGGTGGTTTTGGGGCGAAATCAGCAACCCACAGCTGTAGCAAACCTGGCAAACTGCCCAGTGCAGTTGGCAATGGAGGCTTGGAGGGGATGTAGCTGGCAATTGAGGCTTGGCAATGATGCAGTTGGAAATGGAGGTTTTGGGAATGTGAATGAAGGGGGATCTATCTTATTTCACTTGGTGCAATGGAGTGTCATCTTAATGGAAGACAAGGCCTTACCCTAATACACATAATAAAGATATAACTATTGAACAAGGGGGGAAATCTATGATTGGCTAACGTGTATGCTTTATGGAATTAACTACGGGAACGCCCTTTGACCTTTATATAACACTGGAGTGAGGAGGGCCATATTTTACAACAATTTACTATACAATAAAAAAACACAATAATAAAAACACAATCCTCATATCCACAACAATATATATATATATATATATATATATATATATATATATATATATATATATATATATATATATATATATATACACACGGTATGTATTGTGCAAAATCGACCAATTAGTATAGGATTGGATGCAGTACTGCAGTACAAATACGTCGGCTGAATATTCCAGTACTCGCCTTTGGGTAAGGTTTGTAAAGGCTGTTCCCAGGTGAGGCCGTACGGAGCCTTGACAACACTGCCTGAGATTTACCACGTCTGCATAGATCGCATTCCGATGCCTGGGCTTGCTCCTGAAACAATTCTTCACCTTGTTGACTCCTTTTAAGCTTGGCATAACAATCCCATGTGCTCACGATGGGATCACGGGGTGACGGTTAAACTGAGGATACACAGTGCAGCTTGCTATGTGATACTACAAACCCTGCTCCACAAGAATATAATTGTACTTGGACTTTCGTTTACAATTTATCTTAATTTATAAGAATACTGCAAGAATATTACCTTTCAAATACAAATACAACTAGAACGCCACTCAGTAGAGCGCATACTCCCGCCGTAGGTCAAGTTGGAATAATACGTTTTGTTTAACATCCCCTCTACTCCCCAAAACACTCCCCAAAACTCCCAAAACTCTCCCCAAAACAATAAATGAAAAAGAAAGTAGGCTCTAACTGTCAGATAATTTATTTTGATATATCTCGGAATTGGAGGAGAAAAACATCATTTAAGAATAAGAATAAAAGCTTTAATGCAATAAAACAGGAAAAAAAAGAAAAAAAAAATCCCCAAACAAATTCCTGGATCCGGAATAATATCCTGAGCTTCACCAAAAACTAATCAATTCTTCCTTATCCCAAGGGCAATCATCCCACCAACTTTCATCCAAATCCATTCAGAACTTTTCCAGATATCTTGTTCACAAACACACGAACATACGAACACACATACACACGGACGGACATGATCGAATGCATTACTCCCTGGCGGGAGTAATAAACCTGAAGATCGCAGAGCCAGAATTATTTATTTGGTCTGGGAAGCCCATGCGAGGTTTCTTTTTCTTCAGCCTCTCACAACCCTAGGGTGAATATGCGATCTTTAAAAAAAAAAAGTCAGAATTTTGCCAAATCTGTTTTATTCGTTTGTTGATATACCTCAGCCATTGACAAATCTGGAATTATAACTTTATTTGAGGTTCAAATTAACCCGGGAGATTGTGTCAAACGATGCCTGCAAGTCTGTACATGTGATAAATAATTAATCGTCCACTGTCGAAGACTCTTCTTCTTCGCACAATAACAACTTCTAGCTTCCAGACCGTACATTCAATCATCTTCAAATTTTGCACACTTGTTACTCTTCATGACGTCGCCTACAGTATGAAGTTTCACGTCGAACAATGAAGTGGTTCAAGAGATATAAATGTTTTTATTATTTGCGTTTAATTAACGATATCTGCCAAACCACGGGACCTATCGCAAATTCCAAAAGGGCATTGTAGTAGACCTATATGCTGAACAGATCTGTGAAGTTTCCCCTCAATTGGATCACAAATGAGAGAAGAGCTAGGTTTTAAAGGTTTGTGCTTAAAAACATCATAACTCTGAAACCATGTGAGGCATGACGTCATGCTCGCTAACTTTTTTGTTCGTCATGGGTATGCGATTCTGTTTGCAAAGTTTGGCCTCGATCTGTTCAGGCCCTTTGGAGAAAATTGGATTTTAGTGTTTTTCACTCAAAACAATATGGCGGCCGAACCACGTGATCTGTGACGTTATAATTGCCATTAAAATATTCTACAGACCGAGTCCCTCCTATGGTGAAAATTTGATCTCAATCGGTAAAATTATTGCAGAGAAAATGGTATTTAAAGGAAAACAGAAAAAGAAATCCCAAAGAAAATTCCCCCAAAAAATTCCTGGATCCGGAATAATATCCTGAGCTTCACCAAAAACTAATCAATTCTTCCTTATCCCAAGGGCAATCATCCCACCAACTTTCATCCAAATCCGTTCAGAACTTTTCCAGATATCTTGTTCACAAACACACGAACACACACACACACACACACACACACACGGACGGACACGATCGAATGCATTACTCCCTGCCGAGAGTAAATATTACCTTTCTGTAATAAGGCGGCGTTGAATCGCAGTTTGGGACATGGAGGCTTTATTTATCACCATGGAACATGGATGGCCTCGATGGGCATCTTCCATAGATAGAAATCTTACATCGATCGGCACCTTACATACAGTCACGTGAAAAAGTAAGTACACGCCATGTAAAGTTTTGACTTTTTCAACATATTTCAACATACAGCTATTTGATCTTCATTTCAACAATATTGATAGATAAAGGTGATATAATATAACAAATATCATGAAACATTTACATTTTGTAGTCCATTGTATAATTTAAATAAACATAAATGCAAATTTTGCATGTGGAAAAAGTAAGTACACCCCTGCATTTATCATTACTTCAAATACCTAAAATTAGAATCAGGTTCACCAGCTCAGGTGCAAATGATTAGAACATCGTTAGAGAGGATCTTGGAGGAACCTGTCTTATTTAAACCTCAGACATTTAGTTTGGTTTGCTCTTTGTTGTTGAAGTGTGCGGCGTCACCATGCCGAGAACAAAAGAGCTCTCTGAGGTCTTCAGAAAGAAGGTTATAGATGCCTACGAGTCTGTTATGGGATTTAAAAAGTTCTCCAAACAATTTGAAATCAATCATTCGACTGTCCGGAAGATCATCTACAAGTGGAGAAGATTCCAAACAACTGCCAACTTGTTCAGGCCAGGCCTCCCCAGCAAGTTCAGCCTGAGAGCAGACCGCAAGATGCTGAAAGAAGTCTCTAAGAACCCCAGAATGTGATCACGGGACCTACAGGTAGCTCTTGCCACTGTTGATGTCAAAGTGAACGAGTCTACCATGAGAAAGAGGCTGCACAAATTTGATCTTCATGGAGGTGTGCCAGGAGGAAATCTTTGCTGTCCAGAAAGAACATCAGGGCAAGACTAAAGTTTGCCAATGAACACCTAGGCAAAGACCAGCACTTCTGGAACAATGTGCTCTGGACAGATGAGTCAAAGGTAGAGCTATTTGGCCACAGTACCAGAAGACATGTTTGGCGAAAACCAAAGACAGCATTTGACCACAAGAACCTGATACCAACTGTAAAGCATGGTGGTGGAAATATTATGGTTTGGGGCAGCTCACCATCATAGAATCCACTATGAATTATTCATTGTACCAGGGGTTGCTTGAGGATAATGTGAGGCCATCTGTCGGAAAGTTGAAGCTCAACCGAAGGTGGACCTTGCAACATGACAATGACCCTAAACTTACCAGTAAATCCACCAAGGAATGGCTGAAAAGAAAGAAATGGAGGGTTCTGGAATGGCCAAGTCAAAGCCCGGATCTAAATCCCATCGAGATGTTGTGGGGGGATTTGAAACGAGCTGTGCATGCAAGAAACCCCTCAAACATCGCACAGCTGAAAGAATTCTGCATGGAGGAGTGGGCAAAAATTTCTCCCAGTCGATGTCAGAGACTGGTAGACAGTTATACGAAACGCCTACTTGAGGTTGTTTCTGCCAAAGGGGGCAATACCACCTATTAGAGCCAAGGGTGTACTTACTTTTTCCACATGCGAAATTTGCATTTATGTTTATTTAAATTATACAATGGACTACAAAATGTAAATGTTTCATGATATTTGTTATATTATATCACCTTTATCTATCAATATTGTTGAAATGAAGATCAAATAACTGTATGTTGAAATATGTTGAAAAAGTCAAAACTTTACATGGGGTGTACTTACTTTTTCACATGACTGAAGATCAACATCTTGCATAGATCGACATCTATATAGATCGGCATCTTACATTGATCGATATCTTACATAGATAACAATCTTACATCGATCGACATCTTCCATAGATAGCAATCTTACACAGATCGACATCTTATATAGATCGGCATCTTACACAGATCGACATCTTACATACATCGACATCTTATATAGATCGGCATCTTACATAGATCGGCATCTTACATAGATCGACATGTTACATAGATCGACATGTTAAATAGATCAACATCTTTCATAGATTGGCATCTTACATAGATCACTATCTTACATAGATCGACATCTTACATAGATTGACATCTTACATCGATCAACATCTTACATAGATTGACATCTTGAATAGATCGACATCTTATATAGATCGGCATCTTACCTAGATCGACATCTTATATAGATCGCCATCTTACATAGATCGACATCTTACATCGATCGGCACCTTACATAGATCGACATCTTGCATAGATCGACATCTTACATAGATCGGCATCTTACATAGATCGACATGTTACATAGATCGGCATCTTATATAGATCGACATCTTATATAGATCAACATATTATATAGATCGACACCTTACATAGATCGGCATCTTACATAGATCGGCATCTTACATAGATCAACATTTTATATAGATCGGCATCATATATCGATCGACATCTTATATAGATTGACATCTTTTATAGATCGGCATCTTATATAGATCGGCATCTTACATAGATCGGCATCTTACATAGATCAACATTTTATATAGATCGGCATCTTATATCGATCGACATCTTATATAGATCGACATCTTTTATAGATCGGCATCTTATATAGATCGGCATCTTACATAGATCGATATTTTACGTAGATCGACATCGTATATAGATCGGCAACTTACATAGATCGGCATCTGACATAGATCGACATCTTACATAGATCGACATCTTATATAGATCGGCATCTTGCAGAGATCGGCATCTTTCATAGATCGATATCTTACATAGATCGACATCTTACATAGATCGGCATCTTACATAGATCGACATCTTAAATAGATCGACATCTTACATAGATCGACATCTTAAATAGATCGACATCTTACATAGATCGACATCTTATATAGATCGATATCTTATATAGATCGCCATGTTATATAGATCGGCATCTTACATAGATCGACATTTTACATAGATCGACATCTTACATCGATCGGCATCTTACATGGATTGACATCTTACATAGATTGACATCATGCAGCCCTCACCCCAAACCTGCACCCACTTCTCAGGGACTATATTCGACAACTCCAATTACATCCCACTTTCTCAGAAGAAAAACAAACAAAAGTAAACACAAAGCATCGAATGGAGAAGAAAAAAAAAGAAAGAAAAAAAACCAGTGCGTAACTAGTAGGGCACTAGGTAGAGCGTATACCTCCAGTGCCAGGCTGAACAGTTTACCTTTTGTATACCATTTTCATATTAGGCTGGATCTGCATCCGGACCTGAACTCAAATCTAATCGTCCTCTTCTTGTCATCCACCCACTCATCCTCCCACTCATCCACCAAGTTTTGTTATAAACCATCCATAACTTTTAGAAATAATGAGCAATAGATCGTTTTTCGCCCTATCTCTTAATGGTGAAGTTGTGGCGGACACAAAAGCCCACTGGCGTGGTGACATCATTCCGCGCACCAAGTGGGCGGTGGCCACGCCCGAGGGGTAGGCGTGGCCTCATGATATACACCGGGCGCCCAGCCCGGAGCGGTACAGTGTTACAGTGAGCTCTTACAATAAAGACGTTTATATGTTACCGCTTGTCCGCTTCCTCCTTGCTCACAAGCAGCGCGCGTAACGCCGCGCTTTACTGGTGACCCTCGACGTTGGATCTGCCGGAGCGATCCTTCCACACGCGACGCCATTGCCATGGCCAACTTCGTCAAACTTCCGGAATTTTGGGAGGCTCAGGCCGAAGTCTGGTTCGTCCAGGCCGAAGCCCAATTTTAGCTTCGGCGCCTCACCGGCGATGACACGCGCTATTGCCACGTCGTCGCCTCCCTCGGGCCCAGCACGGCCGCTCGGGTTGTGTCCATCCTTCGCCACCCACCGGACGGCCACAAGTACGAGGCACTCAAGCGGCTACTCCTAGCCACGTTCGGCCTCACGGACGACGCACGGGCCGACCGCCTCCTGGATCTCCCCGAGCTCGGTGAGACGCGCCCGTCGGTCCGAATGGACCATATGCTGTCACTGTTGGGCGACGAAGCCCCTGGTTCGCTATTCCGGGCGCTTTTCCGGCGCCAACTTCCAGCGCAGGTTCGCCTCGCGTTGGCCGGGACCGGGCTAACGGAACCCCGAGCATTGGCAGCCGAGGCGGACAGGTACTTCGCCGCTTCGGACACGCGGGCGAGAGTCGGCGTGGCCGTCACGGCCCTCGAGGCTGATGTTCAGCAGCATGTTCCACAGCATCAGCTTCTACAGCATACGCAGCATGCTGATACGCACCTCGTGAACGCCGCCACGCCCCGCCCACCGCCGCGGCGAAAACCGCCACCGCGGGGAAACCCGCCAACTACACCGGCCTGGCGGAGCCAGCCGCGCTCCTCCAGCTCCACCACCTGGTGCTGGTTCCACGCCAAGTTCGGCCACGAAGCCCGGCGGTGTCATCTGCCGTGCTCCTTCAACGGGTCGGGAAACGCCCGGGCCGGCGCTCAATAGTGGCGATGAGCGCCGGCCGTTCGAGCAGCCTGCTGTTCATAACGGACACCTTCTCCGGGCGCCGCTACCTGTGTGACACGGGAGCGCAGGTGAGTGTCATTCCCGCCGGCACGTCAGACAAGCACACCGTGGGTGGGGGCCCCGCACTGCTTGCCGCGAACGGGACGCCCATCCGTACGTACGGAAAACGCTGCCTCTCTCTGCGGTTTGGAGGGCAGGTTTTCCGATGGACGTTCGTCACCGCCGATGTGCCCATGGCACTGTTTGGCGCGGACTTCCTGTGCGCTAATGGGCTCCTGGTCGACGTCAAGCGCAGACGTCTTGTCCAGGCCGAGACGTTCAGCTCGCTCGCTTGTGCGTTGCCCAGCTCAACGAGCGGCTTGCCAAGCGGCTTGCCGAACGGTTCGGTTCCGGCCAGGTTGGTCTGTACGCTTCCGGCAGCGGACGCATTCACCCGCCTCCTCGCCGGCTTCCCGGCCCTCACGCGGCCCACCTTCTCGGCGGGGGCCGTCAAGCACGGGGTGGCCCATCACATCCCCACCGTCGGGCCACCGGTCTACGCCCGGGCACGCCGCCTCGAGCCGACGAAGCTGGCGGTGGCAAAAGCGGTGTTCGCTACCCTGGAGCGACTCGGCATCGTTCGGCGCTCAGAGAGCGCTTGGGCGTCGCCGCTGCACATCGTGCCGAAGCCCGGCGGGGGATAGCGACCGTGCAGGGACTATCGCCGTCTCAATGACGCCACGAATCCCGACCGCTACCCCGTCCCCCACATTCAGGACTTTTCCGCCCGTTTGGCGGGCAGGTCCTTCTTCTCGAAGGTGGACCTCATACGCGGCTACCATCAGGTCCCCGTCAGGCCGGAGGACGTCCCGAAGACGGCGGTCATCACGCCATTCGGACTCTTCAAGTTCCTGCGCATGCCCTTCGGTCTGAAGAATGCGGCTCAGGCGTTCCAGCGACTGATGGACAGCGTCCTGCGCGACTTGGATTTTGTCTATGTCTACCTGGACGGTATCCTCGTCGCCAGCGCGTCCCGCGAAGAGCACCTACGCCACCTCCGCACGATCTTCGAATGCCTGGGCCAGCATGGCCTGATTGTGAACCCCGCAAAGTGCCGGTTCGGCGCCGCCACAATCGATTTTCTGGGGCACCGTGTCACCAGGCACGGAGCCGTCCCCCTGCCGGCCAAGGTGGAGGTGGTGAAGGGGTTTCCGCGCCCCCGCACGATCAGAGGGCTGCAGGAGTTCCTCAGCATGGTGAACTTTTACCATCGGTTCCTGCCCCGTATCGCCCAGCTCCTGCGCCCCCTGCACGAAGCTCTCCGAGGTAAGCCGGGCAAAGGCGACGTTACCTGGACCGAGCAGATGGACACGGCGTTCACGGGCGCGAAGCTCGCCTTGGCTAACGCCACCATGCTCGCGCACCCGGCGCCCGATGCACCGATCGCCCTCACCACCGATGCCTCGGACTACGCGGTGGGCGCGGTGCACGAGCAATGGGTGCGTGGAGCTTGGCAACCGCTGGCGTTCTTTAGCCGGCAGCTTCGCCCGCCCGAACGCCGTTACAGTACCTTCGACAGCGAGTTGCTCGGACTTCACTTGGCGGTCAGGCACTTCCGCCATCTGCTCGAGGGCCGTGCGTTCACTGCCTTCGTCGACCACAAGCCGCTGATCTTCGCGATGGGCAAGGTCACCGAGCCGTGGTCGGCCCGGCAGCAGCGTCACCTCTCGGCCGTGTCCGAGTACACGACGGACATCCAGCACGTCGCGGGGAAGGACAACCCGGTGGCGGATTGCCTTTCCCGGGCCGTCGCCCACGCAGTCCACCTCGGCATCGACTATGCCCGGATGGCAGCGGACCAGGCCGCTGACCCCGACATCCAGGCCTTGCGGACCGCCGTCACTGGCCTCCGCGTCACAGAGGTGCCGTTCGACGGCGCGGGCGCGGCCCTCTTGTGCGACGTCTCCCTCGGGCGTCCTCGCCCCATCGTGCCCGCGGGCTGGCAGCGCCAGGTGTTTGACACCATCCACGGCCTGTCCCACCCGGGCGGGAGGGCCTCCCAAAGGCTGATCGCCGACAAGTTCGTCTGGCATGGCCTCCGGAAGGCCGTCCGCGGCTGGGCCAGGACGTGCCTCGCGTGCCAGCGCGCCAAGGTGCACCGGCACACCCAGGCCCCGTTGGCCCCGTTCACGGGGCCGGAACGCCGGTTTGACCACGTCCACGTGGACCTGGTGGGACCTCTGCCCCCCTCGCGGGGTTTCACCTACGTCCTCACCATGGTGGACCGCACCACCCGGTGGCCGGAGGCCGTGCCCTTGGCGTCGACAACGGCGGCCGATGTCGCGCAGGCTTTCATCGCCACCTGGGTCGCCCGGTTAGGCGCCCCCTCAGACATCTCATCCGACCGCGGCCCCCAGTTCACCTCGGAGCTCTGGGGGGCGGTTGCGCAGGGGCTCGGGGTCCGGCTGCACCGAACCACGGCCTACCACCCCCAGGCTAACGGCCTGTGTGAGCGATTTCACCGCTCATTGAAGGCCGTGCTCCGGGCCACCCTCCGCGACGGCGGCTGGGTCGACAGGCTCCCCTGGGTCCTGCTGGGCCTCCGGACGGCGCCCAAGGAGGACCTGCGCGCATCCGCGGCGGAGTTGGTCTTCGGGCAACCGCTGCGGGTGCCGGGCGAGTTCCTCCCCGACTCCACGGCACCATGGTCCGCGGCACAGCAGCGCTCCGCTCTGCAAGAGACCGCCCAGAGGTTCGCCCCGGTGCCAACGGCATGCCACGGGCACCCACCGACGCACGTCGCCCCGGAGCTTCGCATGGCGGAGTACGTCTTCGTCCGCCACGATGCCCATCGGACACCACTGCGGCCCCCATACGACGGGCCTTTCCGCATGCTGGAGACCGGGGCGAAGCACTTCACCCTGGACATCGGCGGTACTCCTGACCGCGTTTCGGTAGACCGCCTCAAGCCGGCCCACCTCGATGTGGACCATCCACCGCCAGTGGCCCGACCCCCACGTCGGGGCCGCCCTCCTGCGGGCGGACCCCCGGCACCGCCCAGCCCCGCCGCCACGCCGCCCCCCGGTCCTGCACCCATCCCAGGGGCATCCCACCTGGCATCCCTGCACCCCGGACGCCGCCGATCGCCAGGGGGCGCTTCGGCCGGGTCATTCGTCTGCCCCGCAAACTGGCCCTCCAGGTGCGCGGGAATTCTGGGGGGGCGCGTGTGGCGGACACAAAAGCCCACTGGCGTGGTGACATCATTCCGCACACCAAGTGGGCGGTGGCCACGCCCGAGGGGTAGGCGTGGCCTCATGATATACACCGGGCGCCCAGCCCGGAGCGGTACAGTGTTACAGTGAGCTCTTACAATAAAGACGTTTATATGTTACCGCTTGTCCGCTTCCTCCTTGCTCACAAGCAGCGCGCGTAACGCCGCGCTTTAAAGTATCAATTTAGAAAATTAAAATAATTCTCTTATCCAGATCTGAATCCAAATCTTCACCAAAATCGAATCAATTCGTCCTTGTCATACACCCAACATTTACACTAAATATCATCCAAAACTGTCCATAACTTTTTGGGTTATCCTGATCAAAGGTAAACAAAAAAAGACAGACAGGGGTGAAAATATAACATCTGTACACCGTCAGTGGTGGAGGTAACTAGAGAGTTCATAAAACACCGGTTACCCTCATATGTGAAAAGGGTAACACCTTACCCTCATCTGTGGGTCTTGTATTGAGAAAAAGTACCTGGGAAGAGTTTTTTTTTTTTTTAACTCTTGCATTGTGTTTCTGAGGAAGATTTTTACGTTCGTTTTGTTTGTAGACCTTGTTTGTCTAACAGGCGTGACCTAGGTTAACCACAAAGCGCTATGCACAGCCATATTTGTATTAATGCAGAATTTCAAACAGTTATTCTGCCCTCAAGGCATGATGGCTGCCGATTCTCATTGCTTTTCTCACAGCTAAATCTGCCCTCAGACACTCAGACAGGCTCTTTGACACAGAGGTGGGCTTGGTATCTTGAATTTGGTATCTTGGTGGGTAAATTTGAAGACCACTTGCATTCAACTCAACTCAACTGAATTCAACCACCAAGCATTTTTGAGGTCAACATAGGCCAAATAGTCAACATAGGCCAAATTTCTAAAATCCTCAATTTTCATCCAATTGACTTGAAATTTGAAGACCACTTGCATATCTGGTCACTGAATTCAACCACCAAGCATTTTTGAGGTCAACATCGGCCAAAAGTTCAACATAGGCCATATTTCTAAAATCCTCAATTTTCATCCAATTGACTTGAAATTTGAAGAGGACTTGCATATCTGGTCACTGAATTCAACCACCAAGTATTCTTGGTCAACTTAGGCCAAAAGGTCAACATAGGCCAAATTTCTAAAATCCTCAATTTTCATCCAATTGACTTGAAATTTGAAGACCACTTGCATATCTGGTCACTGAATTCAACCACCAAGTATTTTTGAGGTCAACATAGGCCAAATGGTCAACATAGGCCAAATTTCTAAAATCCTCAATTTTCATCCAATTGACTTGAAATTTGAAGAGGACTTGCATATCTGGTCACTGACTTCAACCACCCAGTGTTCTTGAGGTCAACATAGGCCAAAAGGTCAACATGGGCCAAATTTCTAAAATCGTCACTTTTCATCCTGTTGACCCGAGCTTTGATCAAGATTGTAAATTTAAATCTTCATGAAATGGACAATTTGCTGTATCAATGGTAAACTTTTGGGGGAGGGCGTATTTTGCAAGTATCGTGCTACGCATGACGTTTTCTTGTTTGCTTGTTTGTTTGTTTGTCACCGGCCTACAGGTCACAATTTTCAACCGATCTTCACCAAACTTCACCAAGTGGTAGAGTTGGTCAAATGCCAGAAGCCTATTGTTTTTGGGGTCAATAGGTCAAAAGGTCAACATAGGCCAAAGGTCACCAACTTTGCTAAATTTCTAAAATCCTCAATTTTCATCCGATTGACTTGAAATTTGAAGACCACTTGCATATCTGGTCATTGAATTCAACCACCAAGAATTTTTGAGGTCAACATAGGCCAAATGGTCAACATAGGCCAAATTTCTAAAATCCTCAATTTTCATCCAATTGACTTGAAATTTGGAGAGGACTTGCATTGAATTCAACCACCAAGTATTCTTGAGGTCAACATAGGCCAAATGGTCAACATAGGCCAAATTTCTAAAATCCTCAATTTTCATCCAATTGACTTGAAATTTGAAAAGGACTTGCATATCTCGTCACTGAATTCAATCACAAATTATATTTTAGGTGAACATAGGTCAAAAGGTCAACATAGGCCAAATTTCTAAAATCCTCAATTTTCATCCAATTGACTTGAAATTTGAAGAGGACTTGCATATCTGGTCAGTGAATTCAACCACCAAGTATCTTTGAGGTCAACATAGGCCAAAAGGTCAACATAGGCCAAATTTCTAAAATCCTCAATTTTCATCCAATTGACATGAAATTTGAAGAGGACTTGCATATCTGGTCACTGAATTCAACCACCAAGTATTTTTGAGGTCACCATAGGCCATCATGTCACATTGAAAACTTTTGGGGGAGGGCGTATTTTGCAAGTATCGTGCTACGCATGACGTTTTCTTGTTTGTCTGTCTGTCTGTCTGTTTGTCACCACCCTACAGGTCACAATGCGAAACCGATCGTCACGAAACTTCACCACGTTGTATAAGTCATCCCAATTGAGAAGCCTATTGATTTTGAGGTCAAAGGTCATCTGGAGGGCAAATTTCTAAAATCGCCATTTTAAATCCGATTGACTTGAAAATTGAATATCATTTGTATACCAAGTCACTAAATTGGGAAATGAACTTGGAAATTGAACAGCATTTGCACATTGAGTCACTAAATTGGGAAACTAACTATTTTGGAGGTCAACTAACTATTTTTATTTAATTTTTAAAGTGATTCTTCAATTTGAGAGATAGGGCCAAAAACTATACATTGCGGGATATCTCAAAAAGTTATGGATGGATTTGGACTAAGCTTGGTGGACAGGTTGTGTGTGTGACAAGGAAGAATCGATTCGATTTTGGTGAAGATCTGAATATGGATTCGGATATGAGAATTATTTAATTTTTTAAGTGATTCTTCACCATTGAGTGATATGGCCAACCAGGCGGATGTATGCTCTCTACTGAGTGCTGTTCTTGTTGTTCCTGCATTGGGTTATTTCCACCGATGAGAGTGATGATGCTTGGAACCTTCATCCGGAATGCAGAAATCAGTCGGACGAGAGAAGGGTCCTCATGGTTGTACAAAATCTTATGCATTGCTCGTCACATAACCAGATCAAAAGAACTGATCACTTTACTAAGCGGAATGGATCACTGTTCCTCCTACGATTGGATAGAGCCCATTGATTGGATAGAGGCTAGCAAAGGAGATTATAGCGAAGTTAGAAGAACAGGGGGTTGTCATTCCATCTATCATCACTCCCGGTGCTTTCTTTCAGATGTCTGGTGACAGTAACAATATCAATGAGGAGACTTTAGATGGGAAACACAGGACACATGCCAACACTGTTGTGTTGTGCCAGCGGGGACACTTTGGTCCCCTGCAATAGCGCACACCATTAACTGACCATTCTAAGAGAAACCGATCTCTCAATAGTGCAAAGATTATGCAATCTATGCACAAGTTCAGCACCCATGGCAAAAGGCCAATCGTTACAGATTTTGTTGGCAAGGCATGTAAAGACTGGTTGCAGTGTTTAGAGCACTTCCACCAATCAGGCAGTCTGATGGGCCTGGCATGGGCTCTTTGCAGGCTTTGTCCAACTAAATTATTCAAAAACAACAATCAGATATGTAATACTCAATGTGTTATATAGTGAAAGTAATTGCCACATTGCAACAATAGAACTGAAGGCTGGAGCAAAATCCCTTCCCCAAACCACCCCAACACCTTAAGACAATAAACGCCCCGGAATAACCTGATTCATTCATGACCAATACCAGCATAGTGTGGCATTGTGTTCTGTTCCATTTGCACTTCAGTTATGTTGGATTGCTAGCGATATTGCAAATAAATATTGTATTAAATAACACGAGTATGACATCATAATTCCCATTTCAGACACGTTTTGAGAAATGACCCTGTTACGTGCTCCTCCCCGACCCCCTGGTCACGGTGTACCTCCGAGCCCCGAGAGGAGTCACGGCAGAAAAATGTGTTATTCTGTACTAGCAGAAGTACCCGGCATTGCCGGGAGGGGAGGAGAGGGGGGGGAGGGGAGAAGAGGGGGGAGGGGAGAAGAGGGGGGAGGGGAGAAGAGGGGGGGAGGGGGAGAAGGGTGGGAGGGGGGAGGGGGAGGGGGAGGGGGGAGGATGTCAAAGATCAATGGAGAAGCCACCCCAATTGTTACTCACAAACAAATATTGTATTAAGATCACACAAGAATAACAGTACAACAATAATAGTAATCAACAGTACAATCAATATGTCCTATGATGGTACCATCAGTTTTGTGATATATAACTCACTGTGCTCCAAGTGAGTGAAACAAGAACATCCCCAATGTCTTTTATTCCCGGCTTCAAGCCCAAAGTTGATTCGCTCCAGCGATCGCCAGAATGATGTCCAATCGAGACCAGAATCCCGTGCGGACGGCAAGTACAGTCACAAAGCCCAAAGCTGCACAAAGGCGCCCTCAATGCGACTGGGAAATCACACCCTCGGGTGTGGACTTTCACGGCTCACAGTCGGCGAACCGCAAATTAATCTTCAAAAGCCACGGTGCACACACACACACCAGATACGTCTGAAAGCGGTGAAAACGGCTGACGTAGCAAAGAAACCTTGCTCGACACGCGAAGCGCACGAGTCAAAATGGCCGACGACCCGTGCTTGAGACATAACGGCCCGACGATAATTCTCCTCGGAATCCACCGCCAAAAACCTGGCACACAGGTTGATCGGTCACAGCGATGACAACTCTGTCGCAGGAATCCCTCTCCCGGGAACCCAAAAATTCTCTCGTGACTCTTGCTCGCCAACGTTCACTCCAGACCGCAAGTAGCTCGGCTCCTTCTTGTCTGACTCACTTGCTCCGCCCTTCCTTTTTTCCCTCTTCTTCCTCTTCGCCGTCCGGTTCCAGATCCGGTTTCCTGTTTCTTTTAACATTAACTTTTTTACCTTTTGCAAACAGTTCATGAACAATAAACCTTTTGAAAACAATAATAATACATGGAATCAGAAATATTTACAGTGGATCCAAACCACCACAACGGAAGTGACGAATCCATAACAGACCCCCACCACAGACATTGGCCGATTGAAAAAAAGTTATACCACATTCTAGAGTGATACCCACCATAGAAATGTTCCAGAAGGTTTGCCCAAACAGAATATGCCACCAAACCTTGCGTGTGGTGTGGGTTGAGCAAGACCTTTTTTCACAGGCCTTGCTCCTGTACCATTAGTGTCATCTGGAATTTTTTTTTTTTTTTATAGATAGTAAAGGCTCATGTAAGAGCTAACACATTAAACACGAAAACATGCACAGACACATAAAACATACAATATAGGGAGAGGGAGACAAAAGGGGGAGAGAGAGGAAAGCATACAAGCACAACAACAGTAAAGAACAGGGACGTCGGTAGATCTGTGGAATGGAGAGGGCCAGGGGGAGTTGGGGATGGGTCCACAGTATGAAGCAAATGAACACTACTTGGAATTTCAGGAAAAAGTTGGAGATTGAAAGAGGTGGATGTGGGGTGTTTTAACGGGGGGTAGAAAAGATCCAGGTTTTGGATGGGGGAAGAGAAGAGATGGTGGTGAACAGCTGTGTTGAAGACCTGGAGGGAGGAGTAGGATTGAAGAGCATGAGGGAGTTTGTTCCAGACGTGGGAAAAAAGAGGAATGAAAGAGTGAAGGTGAGTGGAGAGTCTTGATTTTGGCAGTTTCACCAGAAGAGGGTTGCTGGCAGATCTTGTGCGACCTGTAGGAATATTTGAGGGACAGAGCACAGACAGAGCTGGGGGAGCAAGGCCGGAGAGGAGTCGGTAGAAGACAGAAAGACCACCTACCTGCCTGCGGTGACAGAGCGAAAGGCCTGCAGTATCAGCTTCATCGCGGGAGATACCAATGATTCTGAATGCTTTGGTTTCAACAGCGTGAAACTGAGCTGCGTGTGAGGCAGGAGCACCAGCTGCAGGTGAAAACTTTGTATGTGGTGAGGAGCTCAGAAGAGCCCAGAAAGGACTTTGCACGACGGAGGAAGCCCAGTTGGTGATTGGCTTTGGAGGCCAGCTTGGAAATGTGGTTTTCCCAGGAAAGATCATGGCAGATATTGAGACCCAAAAGCTTGAGTGACAGAACTTCTTCCAGAGGGTTGTTGAGAAAGTATATGGGAGGTTTTTCCAGACGGTCTTTTCAGAGAGACATAGTGAGAGTGTGAGATTTGTGTCAGAATTGAAAGACTTGTTTCACTTGTTTGACCAGTTTGTGATTTTTTCATTATCAGTGCAGGATGTCATTATGAATAGTCTCGATGTTCAAAAAACCTTTATCTCTCAATGTACTGACCTCTCATGTCACTCACCCTCACCCCATTTTATGTTAACCCTTACCCCCATCCTTTCTCTCTCTTTTGTTCCGATGAAGTGTCCACTTCTTGCTTCCCACGGCGGTTAGCAAACCTCAATGGACATCCTGTTGAATTCATCCATGTTCTACCTGTCCGCTGACATGGATCGACAAGACTACTAGGTCATTCTATTACGCATATAAAACTATACCGATTAAGGTATACCTGTGTTCATTATACGTTATAGTTTCGAGCAGTGTTTCAAATTATGAAATTCATGGATCATTGTTAAATTATGAAATTCACGCATTATTGTTAAATTATGAAATGCACGGATCATTGTTAAATAATAAAATTCACGGATCATTGTTGAATTATGAAATTCACGGATTATTGTTAAATTATGAAATGCACGGATCATTGTTAAATTATGAAATTCATCAATCACTGTTAAATTATGAAATTCATGGATCATTGTTAAATTATGAAATGCACGATCATTGTTAAATTATGAAATGCACGGATCATTGTTCAATTATGAAATGCACAGATCATTGTGAAATGATGAAATGCATGGATAATTGTTCAATTATGAAATGCACGGATCATTGTTCAATTATGAAATGCACGGATCATTGTTCAATTATGAAATGCATGGATAATTGTTCAATTATGAAATGCACGGATAATTGTTCAATTATGAAATGCACGGATCATTGTTAAATTATGAGATTCATCAATCACTGTTAAATTATGAAATTCACGGATCATTGTTAAATTATGAGATTCATCAATCACTGTTAAATTATGAAATTCATGGATCATTGTTAAATTATGAGATTCATCAATCACTGTTAAATTATGAAATTCACGGATCATTGTTAAATTATGAGATTCATCAATCACTGTTAAATTATGAAATTCATGGATCATTGTTAAATTATGAGATTCATCAATCACTGTTAAATTATGAAATGCACGGATCATTGTTAAATTATGAAATGCACGGATCATTGTTAAATTATGAAATGCACGGATCATTGTGAAATTATGAAATTCATGGATCATTGTTAAATTATGAAATGCACGGATCATTGTTAAATTATGAAATGCACGGATAATTGTTAAGTTATGAAATGCACAGATTATTTTTAAATTATGAAATGCACGGATCATTGTTAAATTATGAAATGCACGGATAATTGTTAAGTTATGAAATGCACAGATTATTTTTAAATTATGAAATTCACAGATCATTGTTGAATTATCAAATGCACGGATCATTGTTAAATTATGAGATGCACGGATCATTGTTGAATTATTAAATGCACGGATCATTGTTAAATTCTGAAATGCACGGATCATTGTTAAATTATGAAATGCACGGATCATTGTTAAATTCTGAAATGCACGGATCATTGTTAAATTATGAAATGCATGGATCATTGTTAAATTCTGAAATGCACGGATCATTATTCAATTATGAGATTCACGAATCATTGTTGAATTATCAATTGCACGGATCATTGTTAAATTATGAAATGCACAGATCGTTGTTAAAATGTGTGTGGTGTCTACGTTGTATTTAAATGTGTCCATTATAGTAGTAATCCAGTACTGATAACAAAAATGTTTTAATGTATGGTAATGACAGCTACTGATGAAGGAATGTTTCTTTTCCCGACGGCGCGACTTACCTTACACGTCTACTGTCTAATCACTCACCTGGCACACACACATACACACCTGTCGCATTCCTAGACAGTGAGATAAGGCTTTTCCAAATGCCCTAAGTATGCCTTTTCGCGACATGGGTCGGGCCAACCTGTGTCATGTCTCGGACGAAGTCACACCAAGTCGGGTTGCTCCACAAGGGGGTCGAGTAAGGGCGGAGGGGGATAGAAAGGGAAGAGGGGGTGGGTGGGGGAAGAAAAGAGGTGGTGGGGATTTGAGGGGAAGGGAAGAGGAGGATCTGCGGAAGATTCTTCTCAAGTGTTTCGATTTTAAGTCGTAATGCGTCACAATTGGAGTGCGTAATGTGCAAGATAAAAACAGTTCCTTCCATGTATCATACAGGTTACCACAAATTACTGTTCTGGATTCAAACCACAATAAATAAATAAAATAACTACAACGGGACTTGGTAGAGCGCACACCTCCACCAAGGTGACCGCTGAACAGGTTACGTTTGGTTACGTTTGCGCTAAACCGACTCACAAACGTATACTGCACCTTTTCTTATAAGAACCCAATGTGCAGAAAATGTGGCGTCACGTGTCACAAGCGACACCTGTGAGCGAAAATAAATAGTCAATAAAACTTCGAGAAATGTCCTATCACCTGCAGCAAAGCGCATCGTTGTATCGCATTTCATTCTTTATTTATTTATTTATTTATTTATTTATTTTTAATAGTAGTTTGAATTTGGAAAAGTAATTTGTGGACAACTCACCTGTGCATTTCAACACTCATTTATGAAGGTATCGCACACCTCGATCTGCTCTACCATCCCTCACCTAATGTCCTGTATCGGACGTCCTACAAGATCCATATACCTTGCCAACAACAATATACTGATGTCATACACAGCATATCATAAATAAGAAATGTCACGTCTGCATTCCTCCCCAATGGTGTCATTCCTTTCGCCATCTTCACTGCCGACTTTCAATTCCCGCTGTTTCGACATCGCGCTTACAGGAAGAATCTGCATCACTTCTTCATAAGGAAAAAGCAACACGAATCAATAATGATACAAAATTTAAAAAACCCCATTACACAATATATCTTAAAATGTGACGTCGTCTGCCTACCTCAAAACAACAGAAATAGTTTGAAATGATCGGCATTCAGACTTTTTCTCCAAAATGAGATCGGTGACTCAAAAAATTCAACAAACTATAAGGATTGTATTTTTCCAAATATAATTACCGGTATATAATTATATTATATTACATAATATATATATTTTTTAAAACCCACCTTTCAAGGCCATTTTTCCCTGCAGAGCGGGGGTTGGCCTTTTTTGGGCACCATGGTCCCCTTTTTGAAGGAATGTTTTACAGCCGGATGCCCTTCCTGCCACCAACCCTGTTAGGCATTGATGCACTGATGCACTCTTGTGACACGCAGGGAATTACCAGTGAACTGGTCCTCAATTTGCCGACCTCAGAGGGATGGCAGGATGACAGGATGACAGGCTGAGTCAACCCCCCTGGCGTTAATTCAGCGATCGACCGGAATTTGAACACAGCGATCTTAGGATCCCAAGCCAGCACCCTAACCGCTAAGCCAACACCAGGCTACATAATATATATTATATGATATGATATTATATGATATGATATTACATTATATATTATATAATATGATATTACATTATATATTATATTATATGATATTACATTATGTATTATATTATATGATATTACATTATATACTATATTATATGATATTACATTATATATTATATTATATGATATTGCATTATATATTATATTATATGATATTACATTATATATTATATTATATGATATTACATTATATATTCGATTATATGACACTCCTTTATATATTAGATTATATGATATTACATTATATATTAGCATATATGACATTGCATTATATATTATATTATATGATATGATATTACATTATATATTATATTATATGATATTACATTATATATTATATTATGACATTGCATTATATATTATATTATGTTTTATTATATATTATATAATATGATATTACATTATATATTATATTATATGATATTACATCATATCTATAATAATAAAAGGCATTGCCCATCCATCCGTGTCTCCTCCATAATTCCAAAACCATGAAACCAAGTCGCCCCAAACTTTGCATGCATACACCTGGACCTCCAACAGATTGCCATTATGAAAACTGGGTGTGTTATAACAACCGAAAAAACCCGAAAAAGCCTTAACAATATGGCGGCCCACCATCTTGGCCAGCCCACTGCCACTCGCTGGGTTATTAAGCCACCATTTTGTTTCAGCCTATTCAAACAAGCCTTTCCTTGGAAACACGATCAATTATCATTACATAATTGAAGCATACCATCAAAATCTGGATTCGGATTTGAGCATTGGATGCTATAGACTAAATAAATGTCTAAATCTGGAGTGAAATCTGACAAAATTTACCATATCTAGCGATTTTATAACTAAGTGTATATATTCATTTATTTAAGCGAGGCTGTCATTCTCCTTCTGGGGTTAGTTTTTTTTATGCTTCCATGGGATAGAGTGTCACTCCACTGTACCTGTGATCTGTTTTTTTTAAATTCCTCGGCCATTTCAACCAGAAGCAATCAGCTTGCGATCGCTTGCCAAGCTTGCCTTATCACCCATTTCATTGGAGTGCTTGCTGGAGTGCTTTAGCCGCTTCACGAGGGCTCTTAATTAATTAGTCACAAGGCCGGGGAAGTTTGGGTGTGTTATAACATCCTTTTTGAATATGATTAACCACCACATGGTGACCGCTATTCAGGCTTTTTTTGTAAGCCATGGTGTTACAGTAGACAGAGCTCCCTTTTTGTTTTTACGTATCCATTTTTTTATTGACTAACATTTTTGTGCGATATACTAACCCTACCCTCCCTCCCCTGCCCCTTCCTTTCCTCCTCCATCCTCTCTTACCCCCCCCCCCCCCTCTCCCTTCCTTTCCTCCTCCATCCTCTCTTACCCCCCCTCCCTTCCTTTCCTCCTCCATCCTCTCTTCCCCCCCCCCCCGCCTCCCTTCCTTTCCTCCTCCATCCTCTCTTCCCCCCCTCCTCCCTCCCCCCCCCCCCCCCTCTTCATATTCCCGTCAGGCAGCGACTCATTGTTATCCGGCAACACCGTCCTGTAAACAAGTGAAGGGGATAAGAGTCAAGTATAACGAATGGACTAAACGGACTAGCATCACATTCAGTCAAAATCAATTATTGCAGGTAGATAGACACCCTGAATGTCGTTAGTAAACCTGCTGGGTTTTTATTTGCATTCCAGTTGTGAGGTTGCAGTTCTCATGGAACTGGATAGATGTCATGAAGCTTTGAATCCCAATCCCTAATAGTACTGCCTTCGGGTGGATTTGAGGGCTGACGGGATACCCTAGACTTAGAGGTATCAGGTAGGCCTACGCACACTCGTCTCTAAGCTGTCTACCCTGGGTTGGAATCCCGACCAAGCTATAAACTGCCATCACAGTGTTACACAGGAAGGGTCCTTCGGACGGACATTAAACGGATGTCCCATCTGCAGGAATTAGTTGCTGGATGTTAAAGATCCCACGGTGTCCTTGGCGAAGAGTCGGCGAGCTATCACCGGCACTCTGAACAAATTACAAATTCCTGCCATAACCAGCAGAGGGCGGGACATCAGCGGAACAGCCATGCCCTCGGCCAAAGATGCCACCCCGCCGCCTTGTGCTACATACAAATTAACGGAAGAACTGGATTTGGACCCACAACCTCTAGCATGGCATCGCAGTGCAGTGGCCTCATCAATCAACTGCTACTGAATGCAGGGATGGTGGGGGTCGTAGGGGACAAAGGAGAGAGGGAGGGGTGTTAGTCGCTTTCCTCCAACAAAAGCAGGCATTATTCCAGCCTGGTGAACACCAAAAGGCACCCATTTTGGGAGAGAACGTCTGTCTCCATCAAGCCAACTCATTACCAAATATAATCACTGATTGCGAGCTTCCTGGCCCTGTGGTTTGATGAATAATTATCTACTTTCACTTCTTCATGCAGAGCCTCCCAGTTCCAGGTAATGGTAAAAGGCTCACTGATTAATAGCCTCGTCCAATGGCCATGAGCATCTACAACACATTTAGAGCAGTTTAGCAGTAAGAGTATCGCCCTTGGGTTCAAGGTATGCTAGCTACACTCGTTCTCTAAGTAATCGGCCCTAAGTATCCTTATAATGCAGGTAAGGTGCACCTGTTTTAATCGTGCAGATCAGACGGTCATTGCAAATGACAGGCATGTCATAGACTGACTCGTGATGCTCCACTTGTGTACTTGAACCTGGGACCCTCACTAGGCAATTGAGATAATGCTCTGAAGCTTAGTAATCCCCGTCATAAGACTCACTGAATATGGGTGCAGTTTAAAAATATATATTCGTACATGTTGGTGTTGTGAGTTGCTACAGGTGTAAAAGGTGGGGCAGGATCCCCTTCACCCTCTAATTTGGTAAGGGTGGGATAAGGTGGGGCAAGTTTCTCCCACACATTCCTCTGGATCAGCCTGTAGCGGTCTCAACATTTCACCCCAACTCCTCCTTATCAGTCTTGAGTAATTGCTGGAATTGAGCTTCGTGCTGAACGCTTCAATTGCAGAACAGCACCGAAATGAAATCCTTCCTCGAGCAAACAACAAATTTCAGCTTCTTCCGATGAAGTGTTTTCGAGCAGCGCGAGGGAAAGGTCGAACCAAGCAACTGGCGCACCTGTTGCCGCTGTGATAATTCCGAAAGTCCAAGGTGAAGACGAAGGACACCTGACAAGTAAGGATCCGAGCTCACCCTCCGAGGGAGCATCTTGCCAGCACATTCCAGATGACAATGAGAAACAGGTGGATGATCTGAAACCACCGGTGGTTTAAACAACGTCCAACACGGCTCAGAAATACATGTCGCCATGAATACGCAAGCTCTTTATTTTAGTTCTCGTCTTGACGTTCAGTTGATCCAATTCGAATAGGTGAGGCCAGGTTGAAAAGAGGTGTTGCGAAGGAATGTCGAGCATGGCAATTCACACGGACACTCCTCCTCTGAACGTCAATGTGTAAGGAAGAACCATACATGGAAGCTATCACCATGCACAGCTCCACCCTCATCCACCCTAAGACCCTCCCAAGCGCTGCCCCTTCGCACCAACCTCCAAGCTTTCCCGGTGCGCATTTAAAAGAGCCTTTTGGAACGACGAGAGTATCCGCCAACTGGTGAAAATCTAGGTGTGACGTTCTTTGGTTTTCCGCTTCTACCTTTCAGAGTGACCGCAGGTTGATAAGGTGAGGTTTAGACATCCTAAGTAGTACCATCAGAAGTTTTCTTTTCCTTCACGATGCGAAATTGCAAGTCTTCTCGAAAACTGAAACTTTTCTTCTTCGCATCAAATAAATTGCCTGTTTCAAGATAACGAGAAGTGAAATGCCTTCAGCCTTCACCGTTCAATAGAAATCAAGGAGCCTAAATGTTCCGATAAATGCGCAACTCTCTCGTGTGAACGATCGTGAATAGTTATCAACATCCTGGGCTGAATGTCGTCGCCACCGAGTTATTAAAAGATGTTGATGTTGTTAATTTCGGTGCTTATGGAATTCACGGCCTGGTGGAGAAGTCCAAAAATAAACGTTTTGCTTTTAGAAATCATCACCGAAGTATTCGAGACTCGTTTGTATTTCGAAGTTAAATGCAGAAATGAATACACGTTGAATACCATATGCCGGAACGCGAATGATAGGTGAACGAAAGGTGGACGATACCTGGTCATAATCAACTGTCTCGGATTTAAGGTGCATTGAAGCTTCTCTGTCGCTCACCACTGACCATCTGTCTCTGCCTACAGGTGAAGCATACCATGAACCCATTCACCTGCATTCTTCTGACTCTGCTTTGTCACATCACCTGCGCAACACCACCTAACGGGTTAATGCGAGGACATGAAAAAATGACAAGAAGGCGACAGGACTCACCTTCGTCGTCTGGAAGATCATTGGATGGTGTTACGGAGCAGGGATCGAGGAATGTCTTCAACCCGACAACTCATAACATGACGAACTGGGAATTTGACGATAACTTTTACGACGATTTTGATGCGACTGCCGAAAAGTTTCCATCATCCTCTGATGGTCCTCCAGAATCTTCTGCCAACAACGAAATACCCTCAAATCGTCCATATACTCCACTCATTAACGTCCACGAGATTGACGGCTCTGCCGAGGAGAGTGGTGGAGGTGCCGGCAACAAGAAACACGAGTCCTGTGTCTATGACCGGTGTAGACACAACCAGCTACCCTGTAGTGTGCTCCATGAAAAGACGGGCTGTAAATGCTTCAGCATCACAACTGAGGATAGGCCACCGGAAGTACCCAACATATCCGGTGTGGCGGTCCTCAATGAGGCAGAAGCAGAAATTAGCTGGTGCTCTCCTCGCTCTGTCGTCCGCGAATACTTCCTCTACTATCAGGAGGAAGGAGATCCACGGCGTCACCAATCTCCTCTCATCCATTCTTCGTGGCGCCGCTTTGTTCTTCGGGACCTCATACCTGGGAGTAGCTACAACGTGTGCATCGTGGCCGGCAACAAGGCGGGCCGCTCTTCTTGCATTGTGAATGGGGCTCGTTCGGCGGAGGCAAACTCTCCATGGACTCGTTTTCAAACTCCCCCTGCAGGTCGGAAGGACCTCTTCTTGCCAATTGTTGGCAGTGGTTTCGTTATCTTGCTTATAGTCGTCCTCTCACTGGCTGTGACCCTATTCGTCAAAAGTCGGAGACAGAGGAAAGACAACAGAAAGACCAATGGACTCGCCCGGTTTAATGGCTGTGATTTTGACAAAGGCGATAAACTGACTTTCCCGAACGAGTCCCGCAATGACCACATTGTCCACTTAGATTTTGGTACTTACAGCAGGTGATTAGAGGCCTTTGCTAGGAATGTACAAGGACTACGTTACCTGGATCTGGAGAGCTCGTTTTTTTATTATTTATTTAATGCTATTTCTTTCATAGAATGCAGTGTAGTTTGTATCGAAAAGATGTTCAGATAGTCTATTGTTTCCAGAATTTTGATCAACGGTTATACTTGGTACTGTCCGCCTATTTACCAGGTGTTAGGATCAGGATGTATGGTTCACAGGATTGCTGGTATGTCCCCCCTGCTAAAGGCAGACTTGGGAGGAATTTTAATCGGAAGGCAAACCGTTCGACCATTGTGCTGCCTGTAAAAAGGTTGCTGGAGAAAGTGAGTGCTCGAGATATTTATTTTATAGTTTAACTGATGAGAGTGAGTGTATTTATTTACCTGCACATGCTAAACGGTGTGTGCGTGTGCATGCGTGCGTGTGTGTGCACGTGCATGTGAGAGAGTGTGTGTGTGTGTGTGTGTGTGTGTGTGTGTGTGTGTGCGTGCTTGCGTGTTGGTGTGTGTGCACGTGCGTGCATATACGTGTGTGCGTGCTTATGTGTGTGTGTTTTTTGTGTACTGAATCGAGGCTCGTGAAAGAGCTATCATTTACTTCACAAACAAATCAACCAGACAAACAAAAAAAATGGTGCATATACATACGTGCGTGCTTGTGTGCGTGTGTGTGTGTGTGGGGGGGGGGGGGAGGGGGCATGCACGTGTGCGTGCATGTGTGCATGTGTGCGTGCATGCGTGTGTGTGTGTTTGTGTGTAACATGAATGTGTAATTTTAGACAGATTGAATTGAAATAGATGTAAACTAGAACGCCACTCAGTAGAGCGCATACTCCCGCCGTGGGTCAAGTTGGAGCCCTATCTTCCAATGGTAAAAAATCCTTCAAAAAATTCCTGGATCCGGAATAATATCCTGAGCTTCACCAAAAACTAATCAATTCTTCCTTATCCCAAGGGCAATCATCCCACCAACTTTCATCCAAATCCGTTCAGAACTTTTCCAGATATCTTGTTCACAAACACACGAACACACGAACACACATACGCACACACACACACACACACACACAAACACACATACGCACGCGCACACACACACACACACACACACACACACACACACACACACACACACACACTGACGGACACGGACGGACACGATCGAATGCTTTACTCCCTGGCGGGAGTAAATATTGATGTCTGATATAATTTTCTAAGCATATTTAAAAACTGTCAAAATACCGTTTTATTGTTTGTAAGTTTTCGAAGCATTTCTCAATATAAATAAAAAAGACTTATTCGCTGTTATGTGTTTCACTGTTGTAAATGTAGACGGTAAATCCTTTATTTATTTGAGTTGTTTGTATGACGGTGCAGGTTCACACGATAGTACTTGGAACGTCATATCTCGGTGTATTTCCTGTAAAGTTCCACTTTCTCGAAGGCAAAGTAAATGCAGCTACATTACCAGGACACCGTGTGGGCATCCAGTAAATGTTTTCAAAGTTATCCCACATTAAATGAAATGTGTTTTCCATTTGGTGCATATTTCTCTTTGCTGTAGCATCTGCAAAACAATAAGGACTACGAAGAGGCCGATCCTGTACTCATTTTAAATTGTAAGTTTGGAGGCTTTTGTGATGAAATCATTTTGATGTTTTTCTTCCTGGATATTAAAAATATTCAGCCATCGATTATTGTTTTTATTATTCCAGTTTGTGGACTGGATAGAGCACACTCTCCTTAGAGCTGTCCATCCTGGGCTCGATTCCCAACCTGACTATATAAACTGTCTGAAGAAGGTTTCCCGTCTGTTAAGAATTCACTGGTGGATGTTGCAGATACTATTGTGGCTTTCACAAAGCTTAATCCTGAACAAGTTACAAATTAATACCCTAACCTATAACAACTTGTGTGGGGTTGGCAACGTGACCAGGGTTGGTTTTCAGCCAAAAATGCTCTCAACTTGTCATGAGAGCCCCCTGCTGCTCCATAAACATTAAGACTTTATCTTGACAATACTTAAAGAAAGATATAAGGTTATGGAAGGAAGTGAAAACGTTTATCAAAGGTAATCATAAAATATAACACTACTAAGGAAGATGCTATAGATTGTAGAATCTATAGCACAATGCAGAAGTTATCAATTGTATGGTAACAACAGGAGATAACAAGAAGGTATAAACAAGACTGAAAGTCTAACATCGGCATAGCCTGGCTTGTTTGATACTTCAGTTGAAGAGGATGGTATGACCTGGGTGGGGATACCAGTTAGCAAATAATGTAAGTATTAATTTTTTTTGCGACTGAGACACTGGTTTATTCTATGTTTCCAGTTAACGATGAACAAACCATACACCACTTCAATCTAGAAACTTTGCAATAACGACAAAGGGATTGCTGTGTTACGATTATATTTACTATATTATCAGTATTAATGCTATTATTATTATTATTATTACGAACACAATACTACTGTATTAAGAAACCTGGGATAATTTGTCCGAAGCGGCCTGAAGGTGAGCCATAAAGTCATGAAGCCTAAGTCCTATAAGTACTGCATCGTTGGAATATACGACAGGTTAGACGATATGTTCGGCCTGAACGAAATTGGCATCAAAATGGCGGTGTGTAGAGTCAGCCACTGTACTGCCGTAATGACATCAGACGTAATCACATAACTCTGTCATGTGACCAGATCCTCAGCTCTGATTGGTATATGTTTGAGGGGACATACATACATACATACATACATATGGACCGACAAACACTGTTCTAGTTGGCTTTGCCCTATGGGCTGCGCTGTAAAAACAGAATTGGTAATTTTTATGAAAAGATGGCTAAGAGAAAAACGGAAGATGAAGACTTTCAACGAATACATACATGACAGAGAGGGTTAAGAAAGGTGTATCACCAATTAAGGATAGTTTAACATGAATAGTTAAGCAAGAAGTGATGGTAGATATATAAATGAGTGATTGGCATCTGTTTTGAGCAAAACGTCAGGAATCGCACCACAACAAATAATACGAGACTTTTAAATTCACTTATGAATGTTATACAAGGCCTTTTGCGCATCGCCCCATGTGTGCGTTTTCAGTGACTCGGTTCAACTCACCGGGCACTTTTAACCTTCCATTGGTTGCGCAAAATCTGTAATTCCAATAGGGTTTAAACATGATTTTCTAAATTTAGAGGAAAGAGTGCAATTTCAAAACGGTTAACCAAAATTGTTCTGTTCCTGAATGCAAAGTGAACTCACTAAAAAATAGGAAATACGATAAATAGCCGCGGAGGAGAGGAGTTGAGGCCATACTATTTCCTGTTACTACAGGTGAGCGGCAGCAGTGGATATAACACACAATATTGGACGCTTCTCCTTTTACCAATAGATGCAAAAATCTAATATAATTTATCTTGTGGCCCAAACAAGAAATATATATTTACTAGTAAAAATCCCATCAAAATAACGAGTTGGAACAGTTTATTTGATGGTGCAGTACGTAAGCGTGCCATAGTCTGAAACCTCGGCTGAGTGTCCGGTGTGCTTATATCCAATTTATATATTTGACATCATACGGATGTAAATGAACACTCGTTTTACTCTGCACAACCTGCAAAAAAGTCTTTCAAGAAAGTCCACTTTGACACTATGGGTTATTATATGTGGATCAGTGACATAAAAATCTCAATTTAATCCATTTTAAATACAGTCGGTAACAAAACAAAATGTGAAAAAGACAAGGGGTGTGAATACTTTCTGAAGGCACTGTATATTCTTGTGTCATTGCTAGTGCAGAGATCACAAAGGAAATGCTTGGGGCACATGATGGTGGCACTGCTGCAACTGAAGGATACATTAAATAACTACAACAGCACTCGGTAGAGAGAATACCTCCGCTAGGCTAAACAGTTAACGTTTTGTATCCCACTGATAGATCAGATCTGGATTCGGACCTGAACCAAAATCTGATTGGTTTGTTAGTGTCACCTAACTAACTCATCCAGCTAGTTTTGTCATAACTCATCCACAACTTTTTGAAACATCATGCTATATATCGTTTTTGGCCCCATCACTCAATGGTGAAGGATCACTTTAAAAATTCTCCGATCCAGATCCAGATCTTTACCAAAATCTAATAATTTCGTCCTTGTTACACACCACACAAAAACCTCTCCACCAAATTTCGTCCGAATCCGTCCACAACTTTTTGACATATCCTGTTCACAAATAGACAAACAGACAGACAGATATGCGTGAAAACAACCTCCATCTACCTTCGGTGGCAGAGGTAATGACTACAATAAGGTTCAACTGATCTGCACATGACAATGAAGCAAAATAAACTAAAGACTTTCTCATCAAAGGCTATAAGAAGATGTCAACAATGAAGCTCGACAAGGCGCACATACTGAAACAAGACAGGAGCCTCTTTGCAAAGTTACTTGTCGCTTCTAAGGAGAGGAATGTTGATGTGCAGAAACTTATGAAGTACAGTCTCTGTTCAAATCCATTAGTGCGTTAGCTAATGAGAATGGTGGCATTGTGAAAACCAACAAAGCCGACTTGATGAATCATTTGGAATCTGTCCTGGAGCCATCACCAGTTGTTGAGTCTGTTCCAAAGAGGACAATTTGGATCATGGATGGCTTGGTCTTAATTCAAGAACTAAGTAGCCGAATTCACACACTCCCAATATTTGGTGACATGACAGCAACCAAGACAAGGAAGAGCTGGTGAAGTTTCTGTTGACACATGGAAAACGACTGAGCCTGAAAAATTCATAAATGTCATATTGTTCTTTGCACATGGAACAAAATGCGATGACATTCACACTGTTTGTTGTGTGCTGGAAGTTGAAATTTCATAGCTCAGCTGAGATCAGGAGAAGGCTGACAAGACTTTTTCTGCACGCTGCATAAGCAGCACAAACTCAACCTTGAACATCTCAACCCAAGCACAAAATCCTATCATCCGAAGTCCAGACATAGATGTTTTCATCATAGCCCTTGGCTTTGCAGGAATTTCAAGGAATGATGAGAAGCAGAGTGCTCTTTCGCACAGGAAGGGGAAACCTACTTCCAACTATACATGTCGCAGCAATCCGAGATTATGCAGGTGAAAAGGCGCCCATTTCTCTGTTTCACAGCCTGGGACTCAGCCAGAACCATTTATGTTAAAGGTAAGACCAAGGCCCTGGAGTTAATGTTGGCTATGGAAAAACAAATGGATGCTTTGAAGGAATTTTGAGAGCAATCTGATGTATCAACAGAGCTTCAGGAAGAGCTTGAACAGTTTGTCTGCATACTCTATGGTTGCAGACAAAGCAAGAAGAATATTAATGTTGTGATATACAACATGTTCAGGATGGATTGCAAGTCGAGGAGTTCTCTCCTTCCCAATCACGACTCTCTTATGGAACATGTCAAGAGAGCAAATTTATCAAGCTGCCATACATAGAAGAGCCATTCACCAGTTTGTGAATGCACCAAACCCACCTAGCAATGGAATGGGCAATGGATGATGATGATTATCTTGTGATTAAATAGGGAAACATGCCTGATCCTGCCCCAGATGATTTTCTGGCAGCTATCAAGTGCCAAAGTCGGAAAAGCAAATGTAGCATTTGACAGTGTGAGTGCAAGAAGAACTAGAACTGCACTTAGTAGAGGGTAAGGCTCTGTCAGGCTGAACAGTTTACGTTTTGTATCCACCGATAGGCCGGATATGGATCCGGATCTTCACCAAAATCTAATTGGCTTGATCTTGTTACCTAACCAACTCACCTACCAAGTTTTGTCATAACTTGTCGCAAACTTTTTGAGATATCTCTCATGCTATATATCGTTTTTGCTCCATTTCTCAATGATTAAGAATCACTAAAAAATTACAGTAGCTGGATGCGGATCTACACCAAAATTGAATTGATTCCTCCTTGTCGCATATCCAACCTATCCACCAAATTTCATTCCAATCCGTCCACAACTTTTTGAGATATCCTGCTCAGAGACAGGCAAAGAAACAGACAAACAGGTGAAAACATAACCTCTGTCTACCTTGGGTGGTGTTGGTAATAACATGTCATGCACAGACATGTGAATGTCTAGGAAGTAACCATCAGACAGTTCAGAATGATCATGAAGGTGTAGACGAAGATATTCCAGACTCTGGTGTGGAGTAAACATTCACACTTGTAATATGCTTGTGTTTTTGGTTGACAATTT
>NC_136271.1:132083751-132156251 GCF_964187855.1 Myxine glutinosa | reverse complement strand
CTACATTTTAAAGGGTAAGCAGACACCAGATGCAGACCGAGACACCAGATTTTAAAGGGTAAGCAGATACTAGATGCAGACCGAGACACTACATTTTAAAGGGTAAGCAGACACTAGATGCAGACCGAGACACTACATTTTAAAGGGTAAGCAGACACTAGATGCAGACCGAGACACTACATTTTAAAGGGTAAGCAGATACTAGATGCAGACCGAGACACTACATTTTAAAGGGTAAGCAGATACTAGATGCAGACCGAGACACTACATTTTAAAGGGTAAGCAGACACTAGATGCAGACCGAGACACTACATTTTAAAGGGTAAGCAGACACTAGATGCAGACCGAGACACTACATTTTAAAGGGTAAGCAGATACTAGATGCAGACCGAGACACTACATTTTAAAGGGTAAGCAGACACGAGATGCAGACCGACACACTACATTTTAAAGGGCAAGCAGACACGAGATGCAGACCGAGACACTATATTTTAAAGGGTAAGCAGACACTAGATGGAGACCGAGACACTAGATTTTAAAGGGTAAGCAGACACTAGATGGAGACCGAGACACTAGATTTTAAAGGGTAAGCAACACCAGATGCAGACCGAGACACTAGATTTTAAAGGGTAAGCAACACTAGATGCAGACCAAGACACTAGATTTTAAAGGTTAAGCAGACACGAGATGCAGAGCAAGACACTAGATTTTAAAGGGTAAGTAGACACTGGATGCAGACCGAGACACTACATTTTAAAGGGTAAACAGACACTAGATGCAGACCGAGACACTACATTTTAAAGGGTAAATAGACACTAGATGCAGACCGAGACACTAGATTTTAAAGGGTAAGCAACACTAGATGCAGACGAAGACACAAGATTTTAAAGGGTAAGCAGACATTAGATGCAGACCGAGACACTAGATTTTAAAGGGTAAGCCGACACTATATGCAGACCGAGACACTATATTTTAAAGGGTAAGCAGACACGAGATGCAGACCGAGACACTACATTTTAAAGGGTAAGCAGACACGAGATGCAGACCAAGACACTACATTTTAAAGGGTAAGCAACACTAGACGCAGACCAAGACACGAGATTTTAAAGGGTAAGCAGACACTATATGCAGACAGAGACACTAGAATTTAAAGGGTAAGCAGACACTATATGCAGACTGACACACTAGATTTTATAGGGTAAACCGACACTATATGCAGACCGAGACACTCGATTTTAAAGAGTAAACCGACACTATATGCAGACTGAGAGACTAGATTTTAAAGGGTAAGCATACACTATATGCAGACCGACACACTAGATTTTAAAGGGTAAGCCGACAATATATGCAGACCGACACACTCGATTTTAAATGACAAGCCAACACTATATGCAGACCAAGACACTCGATTTTAAAGGGTAAGCCGACACTATATGCAGACCGAGACACTAGATTTTAAAGGTTAAGCCAACACTATATGCAGATCAAGACACTCGATTTTAAAGGGTAAGCCGACACTATATGCAGACTAAGACACTCGATTTTAAAGGGTAAGCCGACACTATATGCAGACTAAGACACTCGATTTTAAAGGTTAAGCCGACACTATATGCAGACCAAGACACTCGATTTTAAAGGGTAAGCCAACACTATATGCAGACCGAGACACTAGCTTTTAAATGATAAGCCAACCCTCGATTTTAAAGGGTAAGCCGACACTATATGCAGACCAAGACACTCGATTTTAAAGGGTAAGCCGACACTATATGCAGACCAAGACACTCGATTTAAAAGGTTAAGCCTACACTATATGCAGACTAAGACACTCGATTTTAAAGGGTAAGCCGACACTATATGCAGACTAAGACACTCGATTTTAAAGGGTAAGCCGACACTATATGCAGACTAAGACACTCGATTTTAAAGGTTAAGCCGACACTATATGCAGACCGAGACACTCGATTTTAAAGGTTAAGCCAACACTATATGCAGACCAAGACACTCGATTTTAAAGGTTAAGCCAACACTATATGCAGACCGAGACACTAGATTTTAAATGATAAGCCAACACTCGATTTTAAAGGGTAAGCCAACACTATATGCAGACCGAGACACTATATTTTAAATGATAAGCCAACCCTCGATTTTAAAGGGTAAGCCGACACTATATGCAGACCAAGACACTCGATTTTAAAGGGTAAGCCAACACTATATGCAGACCAAGACACTCGATTTAAAAGGTTAAGCCGACACTATATGCAGACTAAGACACTCGATTTTAAAGGGTAAGCCGACACTATATGCAGACTAAGACACTCGATTTTAAAGGGTAAGCCGACACTATATGCAGACTAAGACACTCGATTTTAAAGGTTAAGCCAACACTATATGCAGACTAAGACACTCGATTTTAAAGGGTAAGCCGACACTATATGCAGACTAAGACACTCGATTTTAAAGGGTAAGCCGGCACTATATGCAGACTAAGACACTCGATTTTAAAGGGTAAGCCGACACTATATGCAGACCGAGACACTAGATTTTAAATGATAAGCCAACACTCGATTTTAAAGGGTAAGCCAACACTATATGCAGACCGAGACACTAGCTTTTAAATGATAAGCCAACCCTCGATTTTAAAGGGTAAGCCGATACTATATGCAGACCAAGACACTCGATTTTAAAGGGTAAGCCGACACTATATGCAGACCAAGACACTCGATTTAAAAGGTTAAGCCGACACTATATGCAGACTAAGACACTCGATTTTAAAGGGTAAGCCTACACTATATGCAGACTAAGACACTCGATTTTAAAGGGTAAGCCGACACTATATGCAGACTAAGACACTCGATTTTAAAGGTTAAGCCGACACTATATGCAGACCGAGACACTCGATTTTAAAGGTTAAGCCAACACTATATGCAGACCGAGACACTCGATTTTAAAGGTTAAGCCGACACTATATGCAGACCGAGACACTCGATTTTAAAGGTTAAGCCAACACTATATGCAGACCGAGACACTCGATTTTAAAGGTTAAGCCAACACTATATGCAGACCAAGACACTCGATTTTAAAGGTTAAGCCAACACTATATGCAGACCGAGACACTAGATTTTAAATGGTAAGCCAACACTATATACAGACTAAGACACTCGATATTAAAGGGTAAGCAGACACTAGATGCAGACCGACACACTAGATTTTGAAGGGTAAGCCGACACTAGATTCAGACTGAGACGCTAGATTTTAATGGCTACGCAGACACTATAGATACAGACTAAGACACGAGGCATTGTTTTATAGGGTAGGAAGACTGCATGTGTCTGTGTGTGGGTTGCCCTCCTTATCTGGATAAGACCATTTATCTGGAATTTACAAAACACCTGGTGGACTTGCTTGTAGTGCAGAAGCTCCTACCGAGACAGCAGCCTCTGGGATAGCAAGTAGTGTAACCTGGGGTAAAGGAACCTCCAAGAGGACTAGAAGATCACTTGTGACAAGCAGGAAATTGTAAATTGTTCAAGGTACCGGTGACAACTCGCCTGTACTCTTCAAGAAGGACATTGCGGGATCTCGAAGGTCCACTAACCAAGGCTAACGGATGGGACACCCAGTCGTCCATTCGAAGGACGACGGAAACATTGATAGATCACAGTTCTTGCAAAATACGAGTTTATAGCTAGGTGGAGATTTGAACCCAGACTAGACAGTTTAAATGTGAGTGTGCAAGCCTAGCTACATGCAGACTGAGAGCTGAGACACTCCACACTCAACGTTAAAGGGTAAGAAAACACCACAAGCACACTGAGATATACTAGATGACTTTAATGCTAAACTAGGACAAAGAAGCTATACTTTCATGTCAGTAAAATGATAACAATCCAAGACTGGCAGACGAAGTGTCCACTGCATGATGCTGCACTCCCCTCCCACCACAACCAATGCCAGAACAATATAGACATTGCCAAGAATGTTCTGGAAGTAGTACTATTTGTGTGCGTTGGAGTGAGTATGTGTTTTTGAGCACGAGTGCTTTGCCCTAGCCACACATGGGCGGACATTAAGTAATAGGAAGAAATATGAAAATGATATAAACATCACAATACCAGGCCCAGTCTGGAGGGCTGAGAGCAGTGACCGTCATGGCGACATCCATAACAAGGGTTGTGCGGTGCATTGTTTCGGGTGGAATGTCGCCTACAAATGTGATGTGTCATGGTGCAGACTGGATGGCAGAACTTGTTTGTATCTACTTTTTATGTCAGGTCAGGTTGAATTACTCTGATGGTCTAATCTTAATGAAAACAAACTGTATAATTAGCACTGTAGCTGTAGTAGGTGGGAATAGCGCGATGTGGACAATATAGCTCAAGCAAAGTGAGCAGAAATAGTCCTAACTTGGGCCTTGATGTAACTCGTGCATGTTTTAATCATCTCATCCCAACTGAAAAATAATATCTAGCAATGAAGATATATTGGATCGGTTTTTTTGTTTTGTGTTGTTTTTGTTACTCTGCGTTCGTGAAGCAAAAAGTGCGGTTAAGCGATCGGTCACCACGTACGCACTTACATTTGTACATGTATGCATGTACGTTTGTAATATGTGCAGTATGTGTCGGAATTTTTAAACCTAATATTTTTTTCCCAGTTAGTCCAATTGCCACAAATTTTTCAACATTGGAGCACCTCTTCCTGTATAATGCTTAATGATAATAATGACATCATATGTCACATGGTGCAGGCGCCATCTTTGAAAAACTGAAAAACTTTGCACTAATATATCTCTGAAACCTTTTCATGGAAAAAAAAAAATGAAACAAGGCTCATTCTCAAGTACTCCCCATACGGAATAACATTTGTAAATTATGATGTAATCGCTGCCTTCATCATGACGTCATAATTCGACAAGTACAATGCGTGATCCGATCAGCAATACATTTTTAAGGGTTTTTTTTAGGGATAATTTGGTCCACATAATTAAATTGATGACATCATAGGTCATGTGGTTCGGCAGCCATGTTGGATTGGACATTTTAAAAAACTTTAAAATCTTCTTCGACAGAACGGCTAACCAGATCGATGTGAAACTTCATGCACATGATCTACCAGCCTTGGGGAAACCATAGTTTTCACGAATAAATCATCGGTCACATGGTCTGGAAGCCATGTTGCATCAAAGGGAAAAAAAATAAACAATTATTTCTCTGAAAGAGCTCAACCTATCGAAGTGAAACTTTTCAAGTATCATCTAACACCACATCTGCATATAGTGTGAAAATGATGATGTCATAGGTCACATGGTTTGGCAGCCATCGTGGATAGGAAAATGAACCTTATCTGATCAATACAAAACTTAACACACCTCATCTCCTACCCAATTAGAGCCAGAGTTTAAATGTATGATGTCATGGGACACGTGGTTTGGTTGGACAGGTTGATGGATAATCACCAAATCTTTGAACAGAAATATTTTGGATGCTTGGGATTTTCTTAAAAGCTTTTTAAATTTGCTTTTCCTTTCACCGAGTTGAAAACCTTCTTACTCTCAGTGTCTCATGCTAAGTGACCAGCAAATTCCACAAAATACTTCTCTCATCATGCTCTAGGTAAGGTAGAGTTTCTGGAACTCCTGGGTCTCATTATCTGCTATTGTAGGAGTTGCGGACAACGAGAGGGCGAGACACTTCTTGGCTTGTTCAAAGCTTCTTTATTCCAACAGAACTAAACTAATACCGGAACTCACGCATCTTTTATAACACAAATCACTCTTAAGGGGGCGTGGCTCCAACAACCGAGCGCACGCCTCGCCCATACCATCAATAGCCCCACTGGTCCCGTGCCTGTGGATTATGTCTCAATGGGGTAACCCCCACATGCGCCCCCCCAGAATTCACTCGCACGGGCAATGTCAGTTTTCGGGGGGCCTTAACCACCCGGCCGAAACGACCCCTGATGATCCGAGCACGGACTGTTAGTGGCTTGGCAGTAGGCGGGCCAGCCGGGGACTTACCCGACGGGGGACGGCCCGCCGTGGGGGTTGAGCCAACCGAGGGGGCTGGTCTAGGTCCAAGTGAGCCGGCTTGAGGAGGTCCACCGAAAGGTGGTCCGGTTTGCCACCGATTGTCGACCACGCAGGACTTGTCCCCAGCCTCCAGAACGCGGAAAGGCCCGTCGTAAGGTACCAGGTCCACGTTAACCTGGTCAAACCGTCGCTCGGGCACTGGGAATGGCGCCTATGGCGATGCACCTTCGAGCGTTGACACTCGACACAGGTGTTGGCCCAGTCGTGCACATCCTTCCTGAGCCCGTGCCAAACGAACTTCGCCGCCACCAACTTTTGCGATGCCTTCCTGCCCGGGTGAGAAAGACCGTGGACGGCATCAAACACCAGCCGTCTCCAGCTGGTGGGTACGAGGGGGCGAGGCTGTCCCAAAAATACGTCGCACAGTAGCGTGGTGCCCGTGTCCTTGAACGGCACGTCAGACAGTCGAAGCCCCGTGGCCGCCGCCCTGCAGGCCTGGACATCCGGGTCGGAGATATGATCGGCCGCCATGCTGGCATAGTCGATGCCAAGGTGAACCGCGTCACTTATGGACCGGGAGAGACAATTGGCGACCGTATTATCCTTCCCAGCAACATGTTGGATGTCCGTCGTGAACTCAGAAACAAAGGAGAGCTGGCGTTGTTGACGGGCAGACCACGGCTCCGAGATCATGGCCATGGCAAAAACCAGGGGCTTGTGGTCCACAAACGGCGTGAACAGGCAGGCTTCCAACAGGTAACGGAAGTGTCGGACAGCTAGGTCGAGGCCTAGGAGCTCACGATTGAAGGTACTGTACTTTCGTTTGTTAGGGCGGAGCTGCCGGCTAAAAAATGCAAGCGGCTGCCAGGCCCCGTTGACCCACTGCTCGTGCACGGCGCCAACCGCATAGTCCGAAGCATCCGTGGTGAGAGCAATCGGTGCATCAGGCGACGGATGCGCCAGCATGGTTGCCCTGGTGAGGGCCAGTATAGCGGCTGCCAGGCCCCGTTGACCCACTGCTCGTGCACGGCGCCAACCGCGTAGTCCGAAGCGTCCGTTGTGAGAGCAATCGATGCGTTGGGCGACGGATGCGCCAGCATGGTTGCGCTGGCGAGGGCCAGTTTAGCGTCCATGAAAGCCTTGGCCATCTCCTCGGTCCAGTCGATGGCACATTTGGTAGGCTTGCCCTTGAGGGCCTCATAAAGGGGCTGCATCAGCTGGGCCACCCGGGGCATGAAACGACGGTAAAAGTTCACCATGCCCAAAAACTCCCGCAAGGCCCTGGCGGTGAGGGGGCGCGGAAAACCGTTCACAGCCTCCACTTTAGATGGCAGTGGGACGGCCCCCTCCCTCGTGATGTGGAGGCCGAGAAAATCAATTGAAGCCACCCCGAACAAGTACTTGGCAGGGTTAATGATCGGGCCGTGCTGACTGAGGCGTTCAAAGAGTGCTCGGAGGTGAAACATGTGCTCCGTCCTGGAAGCGCTGGCGATGAGGATATTGTCCAGGTAGACGAACAGAAACGGCAAATCCCACAACACGTTGTCCATCAGGCGCTGGAAAGCCTGGGCTGCATTCTTGAGCCCAAAAGGCATACGGAGGAATTCAAAAAGTCCGAATGGTGTAATCACAGCGTTCTTCGGAACGTCCTGTGGCCGGATGGGGACATGGTGGTAACCACGAACGGGGTCCACCTTAGAAAAAAAACTTTACCAGCCAAGCGGGCAGAAAAATCCTGGATATGCGGGATTGGGTAGCGGTCAGGGCTAGTGGCGTCATTAAGGCGGTGATAATCCCCGCACGGGCGCCAACCGCCACCCTGCTTCGGCGCAATGTGGAGAGGCGAGGCCCACGGGTTGTCGGACCGTCGCACAATGCCAAGACGCTCCAACGTGTCGAACTCCACCTTTGCGATAGCGAGTTTCACCGGGTTGAGGCATCGAGCCCAGGCATAGACAGGCGGGCCGGTGTTCGGAATGTGATGCTCCACTCCGTGACTGACGACAACGGCCTAAAAGGTGGGCCATGTAAGGGCCGGGAACTCGGTGAGGAGGCGGGCGAACTCATCAGAGGTCGAGAGCGTGCAAGTGAGCCTCGTCGAGGCGGACCTGCTCAGCGAGCATGGAAGAGACCTGAATGTCTCCGCATTAATGAGCCGCCGATTTTTAACATCCACCATTAGGCCGTTGGCACAGAGGAAATCAGCGCCCAGCAAGGGGGTGGACACCCTCGCCGTGACAAAATCCCATGTAAACCGCTGCCGGTCCGTTTGCCAAAAGTCTGAATAGCACTGCCGTTGGTGGCTTCCAGGGCGGGGCCGTGACTCCCGGCCTCCCGGTCCAATGCCGATGCAGGTAGAACACTCACCTGGGCCCCTATGTCGCAGAGGAATCGACGTCCGGAGTAAGTGTCCGAAATGAACAACAAGCTGCCCGAACGGCCGACGCTCATGGCAGTTAACGAGCGCTGGCCACCCCGTTTCCCGACTCGCTGAAGCTGCAGGGTGGCCGGCATGCCTTGGCCTTGGGTCCAAACCTTGCGTGGTAAAAGCACAAGCCTGGGGCCTTTCGCCACTGGGCCGTAATGGTGGCCGCGACGTTGTCCGCCAGCAGCGTAGGCTCGACGGGGCCGGGGTCCCATGCAGCTGCACTACATTGCTGTCTGGCGGAGAAAAACTTGTCTGCTTCCCTGGCCAGGGCGCGGAAATCCTTAACAGATGAGTTGGCCAGGGCTGTCCGTACCTCACCTGGCAGCTGTTGCAGGAACAGTTCTTTGAAGAGGAAACATGGTCGGTGGCTGCCATGGAGAGACAACATGTGGTCCATCAGCTCTGACGGCTTGGAGTCGCCCTGCCATCGCTCTATGAAAGCTGCTCTCAGGGCCAGCCTCTGGGATGACAGTTGGGCCAACAGACTCCTGTGGGTCATGTTGGGCCTAAGGACAGCCCCTAAGGAAGACCTCCAGTCCTTATCCGCTGAGCTCGTCTATGGCCAGCCGCTGCGGGTTCCCGGGGAGTTCATGCCTGACGCCACAAGCCCCTGGTCCGCTGCCCGTCGGTCGGTTCTCTGGGAGAATGCCAAGATGTTTGCACCAGTGCCCACATCTCAACATGGTTTGCCTCAGGCCCACGTCCCACCGGATCTACATACAGCGGAGTACGTCTTTGTTTGCCATGACGCACACCGGGGGCTGTTTCGGCCGCCTTACGACAGGCCTTTCCGTGTTCTGGAGGCCAGGGACAAGTCCTTTGTGGTCGACATCGGCGACAAACCGGACCACCTTTCGGTGGACCGCCTCAAGCCGGCTCACTTGGACCGAGACCAGCCCCCTCGGTTGGCTCAACCCCCACGGCGGGGCCGTCCCCCGTCGGGTAAGCCCCTGGTTGGCCCGCCAACCGCCAAGCCGCTAACAGTCCCTGCTCGGATCATCAGGGGTCGTTTCGGCCGGGTAATTAAGGCCCCCCCGAAAATTGACATTGCCCGTGCAAGTGAATTCTGGGGGGGCGCATGTGGGGGTTACCCCATTGAGACATAATCCACAGGGACGGGACCAGTGGGTCTATTGATGGTATGGGCGTGGCGTGCGCTCGGTTGTTGGAGCCACGCCCCCTTAAGAGGCTGGGGCGGAAGTGATTTGAGTGATAAAAGATGTAAGAGTTCCGGTCGGGTTTTAGTTCTGTTGAAATAAAGGAGCCTTGAACAAGGAAGAAGTGTTTCACCCTCTCGTTGTCCGCAACTCCTACACCGTCTTAATTAACCCTCTTAATTACGTTTAGACTGCTTAGACCCCATGGACCTTTGATGACCCTTTAATTCCCCCAAGACCCTTAAGACCACCAAGACCCATGAAGACCCAAAATACCCTTAAAGACCCAAAAGACCCTGAAGACCCCAAAGACCCAGAAGACCCAAAACACCCCAAATACCAAAAAGACCCTGAAGACCCAAATGGCCCTGAAGACCCAAAAGACCCTGAAGACCCAAAAGACTCTGAAGACCCTGAAGACCCAAAAGACCCCAAAGACCCAAAAGACGCAAAACACCCCGAAGACCCAAAAGACACCGAACACCCAAAATACACCAAAGACCCAAAACACCCCAAAGACCCAAAAGACCCTGAAGACCACAAATACCCATAAATACCCTGAAGACCAAAAAGACCCTGAAGACACAAAACAACCCAAAGACCCGAAATACCCTTGAAGGCCCAGAGGATTCAAAATACCCAAATGGCTCCAAAGACCCAAAACACCCCGAAGACCCAAAAAGACCCCAAAGACCAAAAAGATCCCGAAGACCCAAAAAGACCCTTAAAGATCCAGAAGACACCAAAGACCCAAAATACCCCAAAGACCCCGAAGACCCAAAATACCCCGAAGACCAAAAATACCCTGAAGACCCAAAATACCCCGACGACCCAAAACATTGCAAAGACCCAAAACACCCCAAAGACCCAAAAGACCCAAAAGACCCCAAAGACCCAAAATGACCCCGAAGACCCAAAACACCCCAAATATCCAAAACACCCCAAATATCCAAAACACCCCAAACACCCAAAACACCCCAAACACCCAAAACACCCAAAACACCCCAAAGACCTAAAACACCCTGAAGACCCAAAACACCCTGAAGACCAAAAACACCCTGGAGACCCCAAATACCCTTTAGACCCCCCAAAAACCCTTAAATAACCCAAATAACCAAAATACCCCAAAGACTCTTAAAGACTCAGAGGAATCAAAAGACCCTTAAGACCCAAAAGCCCCTGAAGACACCGAAGATGCAAAATACCCCAAAGGCCCTGAAGACCCAAAACACTTCAATGACCCAAAATACCCAAAAGACACCGAAATAGTCAAAGATGCCTATCCCTCTGAAACGACGTGTGGTGAGGCACACAGAATGCCGAGTCACACTAGTAATAATAATTGCGTTAATGCTAATAATATAGTAAATATAATCGTAACACTGCAATCCCTTTGTCATTATTGCAAAGTTTCTAGATTGAAGCGGTGTATGGTTGGTTCATTGTTGACTCGAAACATAGCATAAACCAGTTTCTCAATGCAAAAATAATTTAATACTTACATTATTTGCAAACTGGTATCCCCACCCAGGTCATACCATCCTCTTCAACTGAAGTATCAAACAAGCCTGGCTACGCCCATGTTAGACTTTTGGTCTTGTTTATAGCTAGGTCGAGATTTGAACCCAAGTGAGACAGCTTAGAGGTGAATGTGTGTTGCTCTCGGCCACCTTGCCAGCCCCGAGGGAGCAATATCAGAGAAGTGTGTCAAAAACAGAGATCACTGACCTGCCTCGTTCTGGCAAATTCGAAAAATGTTGCGAGCTTTGGATTCCACAGAATCCAGAACACAGAGTGGTCATGCTGGGGTGCTGCTTTCCAAGATCAGCTTTCACCTCAGAATGTTCTGCTGATCCAACTTCTTCCTTGGCCGTTCTCAGCAGTGGTGTGCATGGCGTTCATACAATGTACCATGGAATATGTCTCTCCACTTTGGGATGGTACATTATGCTTTCTCTTGCCACTTATAGACAGTGAAATCTCAGGTGCACTGAGTTATTGGTATCTCTTCACAGCAGACTGGAATATCAGAGTCTCCTTTTTGCTTTCAACTGGTGGGCTTGTAGTTCTTTGCCACTTCACGTCTGGTCTTCTGCTCTGCCTGCCTTCCGGCAACCCATCCACAACTTCTCCAGCTTACATGTACTCTTTCAGAATCCCATATCTTGTTACCATCTCAAATTCTCAGCTTTGTGCTCCTCTTTATTCCTTCCTACCCCTTTTATCCAGGCTGTACAACTGACTTCCAGTCCTTCAAGAATGCTGTGTATAGTTTTTTGACGCTCTCTCCAATACTAACCTGGAACCTTTCTGCACTGATTGCACTTGTCCTATTAATGTCCTGCACAAAGAGATCTTCAGTGGTCTTATTTATTTATTTACATATACAGTCTTTATCCAATGAATTGATGTGGTGGTACTGTCACCTCACATCTTTGTCGCACATATAGTTTCTGTACAAGCTCTTCCATAGACTAAACAGACCAGCAGTTGATTGTGACATCCAGATAGCAGTTTGTGAATCCCTTTGGCAGGTGCATAAGATGAGAGTATAAAAGTGAAACGAGATCAAGTTGTTGGCAAGATTGCACAGGTACGATTCCCAAATAAAAACTTGCTATCGGTACTGAATAACTCTTATGAATACAACATTTACACTTCAGCATCCCAAATGTTAGCATGACATCCATTGTCTCCTTTTGCACTTCAAGGGAAACTTCCGACAAAATATCCCCGTAAGGAAGATATTCTTTTGTGTGAAAATATTGCTCAAGTTTATTACCTTTGACATCGAAGGTGGGCGCATGTTGTTTTCACATGTCTGTCTGTCTGTGAACAGGATATCTCAAAAAGTTGTGGACAGATTTGACGAAAATTGGTGGGGAGGTTGGGTGTGTGACATGGACGAAATTATTACATTTTGGTGAAGATCCGGATCCAGATGTGGATCCGAGAATTTCTTTAAGTGATTCTTCACCATTATTGAGAGATGCGGCCAAAAACGATATATAGCATGATATCTCAAAGAGTTTTGGACGAATTCAGAAAAAACCTGGTGGAGAGGTTGGGTGTGGGACAAGAACGAATTGATTCAATTTTGATGAAGATCTGGATCCGGATCTGGATCTGAGAATTTTTAAGTGATTCTTCACCATTGAGAGATTGGGCGAAAAAAGTTATATAGCATGATATTTCAAAAAGTTACGGATGACTTATGACAAAACTTGGTGGATGAGTTGGTTCGACGACAATAACAAGCTGATTCGATTTTGAGTCAGGTCCGAATCTAGATCCGGCCTATCTGTGGGATACAAGACGTAAACTGCTCAGCCAAGTGGAAGTATTCCCTCTAGTTTTCTGCTCACTGTTCTATCCACTTCAAGTGTGAGTATGTTCGAGTGCTGTACTAGTTTTTATTTGCAGCAATGTTGATACTGCAAAAGGATAAGATTAATTGTACGTTAAATCAGGCCCGGCAGGTGGAATAACAGCTGCAGCACATTCAGTATACAATCACTCAACAAACAACACTAAATAATCTTGATAACATTATTACGAGAGATAGTGTAACTAACAATCATGACAGAACATACTGTAGCTTGATGAGCATCATAAAGAAGATCCTATATGCCAGTATAAACCCATAAAATAAGATATCGTTTCTGGGACATCCTGAATAACATTAAGTGTTCAAGTTATTTAGTCCAACCAACCAAGAGCCAACACAAGCTCTGGGCTTCAGACTTGCCAGCTGAGAGGTCATTTTGCGATTTATTTATTTATTTCATTTCTGCTCCAAATAAACACAAACTTGACTGGGCTGGTTGTAAGGATGGCGTATTCTCAGCTGGTTGAACTCTGCAAAAGTAAAACAATTTTTGTTTGTATAAGACTATGCAAACAATTTCTTGTCTGCCTCCACAAGTCTTCGTTTTTAGAGTATACTCTTTCATTTTCCTTCTAAGGCTGGAGATTAGCCTTGAGCTTTGTGCACTCGGCTCTGAGCTGTCTTGCCCGGGTTTGAATCCCAACCCAGATATTAACTGGCATCCCGGTGCTTCGCAGACAAGGCGAGGCATCAATGCGTGTAAAGCGCGGCGTTACGCGTGCTGCTTGCGAGCAAGGAGGAAGCGGACAAGCGGTAACTTATAAGCGTCTTTATTTCAGGAGCTCACTGTAACACTGGCGCGCTCCGGGCTGCGCGCCCGGTGTATATCATGAGGCCACGCCTACCCCTCGGGCGTGGCCACCGCCCACTTGGTGCGCGGAATGATGTCACCACGCCAGTGGGCTTTTGTGTCCGCCACACGCGCCCCCCCAGAATTCCCACGCACCTGGAGGGCCAGTTTGCGGGGCAGACGAATGACCCGGCCGAAGCACCCCCTGGCGATCGGCGGCGTCCGGGGTGCAGGGATGCCAGGTGGGATACCCCTGGCTGCCCCTGGGATGGGTGCAGGACCGGGGGGCAGCGTGGCGGCGGGGCTGGGCGGTGCCGGGGTCTGCCCGCAGGGGGGCGGCCCCGACGTGGGGGTCGGGCCACTGGCGGTGGATGGTCCACGTCGAGGTGGGCCGGCTTGAGGCGGTCCACCGAAACGCGGTCAGGAGTACCGCCGATGTCCAGGGTGAAGTGCTTCGCCCCGGTCTCCAGCACGCGGAAAGGCCCGTCGTACGGGGGCCGCAGTGGTGTCCGGTGGGCATCGTGGCGGACGAAGACGTACTCCGCCGTGCAAAGCTCCGGGGCGACGTGCGTCGGTGGGTGCCCGTGACATGCCGTTGGCACCGGGCGAACCTCTGGGCGGTCTCTTGCAGAGCGGAGCGCTGCTGTGCCGCGGACCATGGTGCCGTGGAGTCGGGGAGGAACTCGCCCGGCACCCGCAGCGGTTGCCCGAAGACCAACTCCGCCGCGGATGCGCGCAGGTCCTCCTTGGGCGCCATCCGGAGGCCCAGCAGGACCCAGGGGAGCCTGTCGACCCAGCCGCCGTCGCAGAGGGTGGCCCGGATCGCGGCCTTCAATGAGCGGTGAAATCGCTCACACAGGCCGTTAGCCTGGGGGTGGTAGGCCGTGGTTCGGTGCAGCCGGACCCCGAGCCCCTGCGCGACCGCCCCCCAGAGCTCCGAGGTGAACTGGGGGCCGCGGTCGGACGAGATGTCTGAGGGGGCGCCGAACCGGGTGACCCAGGTGGCGATGAAAGCCTGCGCGACATCGGCCGCCGTTGTCGACGCCAAGGGCACGGCCTCCGGCCACCGGGTGGTGCGGTCCACCATGGTGAGGACGTAGGTGAAACCCTGCGAGGGGGGCAGAGGTCCCACCAGGTCCACGTGGACGTGGTCAAACCGGCGTTCCGGCACCGTGAACGGGGCCAACGGGGCCTGGGTGTGCCGGTGCACCTTGGCGCGCTGGCACGCGAGGCACGTCCTGGCCCAGCCGCGGACGGCCTTCCGGAGGCCATGCCAGACGAACTTGTCGGCGATCAGCCTTTGGGAGGCCCTCGCGCCCGGGTGGGACAGGCCGTGGATGGTTTCAAACACCTGGCGCTGCCAGCCCGCGGGCACGATGGGGCGAGGACGCCCGAGGGAGACGTCGCACAAGAGGTCCGCGCCCGCGCCGTCGAACGGCACCTCGGTGATGCGGAGGCCCGTGACGGCGGTCCGCAAGGCCTGGACGTCGGGGTCAGCGGCCTGGTCCGCTGCCATCCGGGCATAGTCGATGCCGAGGTGGACTGCGTGGGCGACGGCCCGGGAAAGGCAATCCGCCACCGGGTTGTCCTTCCCCGTGACGTGCTGGATGTCCGTCGTGTACTCAGACACGGCCGAGAGGTGACGCTGCTGCCGGGCCGACCACGGCTCGGTGACCTTGCCCATCGCGAAGATCAGCGGCTTGTGGTCGACGAAGGCAGTGAACGCACGGCCCTCGAGCAGATGGCGGAAGTGCCTGACCGCCAAGTGAAGCCCGAGCAACTCGCGGTCGAAGGTACTGTAACGGCGTTCGGGCGGGCGAAGCTGCCGGCTAAAGAACGCCAGCGGTTGCCAAGCTCCACGCACCCATTGCTCGTGCACCGCGCCCACCACGTAGTCCGAGGCATCGGTGGTGAGGGCGATCGGTGCATCGGGCGCCGAGTGCGCGGGCATGGTGGCGTTAGCCAAGGCGAGCTTCGCGCCCGTGAACGCCGTGTCCATCTGCTCGGTCCAGGTAACGTCGCCTTTGCCCGGCTTACCTCGGAGAGCTTCGTGCAGGGGGCGCAGGAGCTGGGCGATACGGGGCAGGAACCGATGGTAAAAGTTCACCATGCCCAGGAACTCCTGGTGCCCTCTGATCATGCGGGGGCGCGGAAACCCCTTCACCGCCTCCACCTTGGCCGGCAGGGGGACCGCTCCGTGCCTGGTGACACGGTGCCACAGAAAATCGATTATGGCGGCGCCGAACCGGCACTTTGCGGGGTTCACAATCAGGCCATGCTGGCCCAGGCGTTCGAAGAGCGTGCGGAGGTGGCGTAGGTGCTCTTCGCGGGATGTGCTGGCGACGAGGATATCGTCCAGGTAGACGTAGACAAAATCCAAGTCACGCAGGACGCTGTCCATCAGTCGCTGGAACGCCTGAGCCGCATTCTTCAGACCGAAGGGCATGCGCAGGAACTCGAAGAGTCCGAATGGCGTGATGACCGCCGTCTTCGGGACGTCCTCCGGCCTGACGGGGACCTGATGGTAGCCGCGTATGAGGTCCACCTTCGAGAAGAAGGACATGCCCGCCAAACGGGCGGAAAAGTCCTGAATGTGGGGGACGGGGTAGCGGTCAGGAGTCGTGGCGTCATTGAGACGGCGATAGTCCCCGCACGGTCGCCATCCCCCGCCGGGCTTCGGCACGATGTGCAGCGGCGACGCCCAAGCGCTCTCTGAGCGCCGAACGATGCCGAGTCGCTCCAGGGTAGCGAACCCCGCTTTTGCCACCGCCAGCTTTGTCGGCTCGAGGCGGCGTGCCCGGGCGTAGACCAGTGGCCCGACGGTGGGGATGTGATGGGCCACCCCGTGCTTGACGGCCCCCGCCAGGAAGGTGGGCCGCGTGAGGGCCGGGAAGCCGGCGAGGAGGCGGGTGAATGCGTCCGCTGCCGGAAGCGTACAGACCAACGTGGCCGGAACCGAACCGTTCGGCAAGCCGCTTGGCAAGCCGCTCGTTGAGCTGCTCGCCGAGCTGGGCAACGCACAAGCGAGCGAGCTGAACGTCTCGGCCTGGACAAGACGTCTGCGCTTGACGTCGACCAGGAGCCCATTAGCGCACAGGAGGTCCGCGCCAAGCAGTGCCATGGGCACGTCGGCGGTGACGAACGTCCATCGGAAAACCTGCCCTCCGAACCGCAGAGAGGGGCAGCGTTTTCCGTACGTACGGATGGGCGTCCCGTTCGCGGCAAGCAGCGCGGGGCCCCCTCCCGCGGCGTGCTTGTCTGACGTGCCGGCGGGAATGACACTCACCTGCGCTCCCGTGTCGCACAGGTAACGGCGCCCGGAGAAGGTGTCCGTTATGAACAGCAGGCTGCTCGAACGGCCGGCGCTCATCGCCACTATTGAGCGCCGGCCCGGGCGTTTCCCGACCTGTTGAAGGAGCATGGCGGATGACACTGCCGAGCTTCGTGGCCGAACTTGGCGTGGAACCAGCACCAGGTGGTGGAGCTGGAGGAGCGCGGCTGGCTCCGCCAGGCTGGTGGAGTTGGCGGGTTTCCCCGCGGTGGCGGTTTTCGCCGCGGCGGTGGGCGGGGCGTGGCGGCGGTCACGAGGTGCGTATCAGCATGCTGCGTATGCTGTATAAGCTGATGCTGTGGATCAGCAGCATCAGCAGCATTAGCAGCATCAGCAGCATTAGCAGCATCAGCCACGAGGGCCGTGACGGCCACGCCGACTCTCGCCCGCGTGTCCGAAGCGACGAAGTACTTGTCCGCCTCGGCCGCCAATGCTCGGGGTTCCGTTAGCCCAGACCCGGCCAACGCGAGGCGAACCTGCGCTGGACGTTGGCGACGGAAAAGCACCCGGAATAGAGAACCGGGGGCTTCGTCGCCCAACAGTGACAGCATATGGTCCATTCGGACCGACGGGCGCATGTCACCGAGCTCGGGGAGATCCAGGAGGCGGTCGGCCCGTGCGTCGTCCGTGAGGCCGAACGTGGCTAGGAGTAGCCGCTTGAGTGCCTCGTACTTGTGGCGGTCCGGTGGGTGGCGAAGGACGGACACAACTCGAGCGGCCGTGCCGGGCCCGAGGGAGGCGACGACGTGGCAATAGCGCGTGTCATCGCCGGTGAGGCGCCGAAGCTGAAATTGGGCTTCGGCCTGGACGAACCAGACTTCGGCCTGAGCCTCCCAAAATTCGGGAAGTTTGATGAAGTTGGCCATGGCAATGGCGTCGCGTGTGGAAGGATCGCTCCGGCAGATCCAACGTCGAGGGGGTCACCAGTAAAGCGCGGCGTTATGCGCGCTGCTTGCGAGCAAGGAGGAAGCGGACAAGCGGTAACTTATAAGCGTCTTTATTTCAGGAGCTCACTGTAACACTGGCGCGCTCCGGGCTGCGCGCCCGGTGTATATCATGAGGCCACGCCTACCCCTCGGGCGTGGCCACCGCCCACTTGGTGCGCGGAATGATGTCACCACGCCAGTGGGCTTTTGTGTCCGCCACACGTGTATGTTAAACTGGGCGTCTCGTCTGCTGGCATTCATTGTTGGACGTTAAAGATCTTTCCTGAAGAGTACGCGAGTTATTTCCGGCACCCTGAACATATCACAAATTCCTGCTCTAACCTATAGGGAGCGCTGCATCAGTAGTATCGCCATACTCCAAGTGATTATGCAATTGGTAACTGTGGGCAGCATACCAGTGGATTAATGGATTTCCCTCCTCTTCTGCCTGTGGAATCACTTCCCTTTGTTCATCCTATCACAAATGGTATCGCTCTGGGTATGTAGATATGATCACACACTCAGATTCACTTTCAGAACCTAAACGCACCGTAAGATAGCCGATTTGCCAACTTAACTTCCTTCAACTAGGTCTGTGTAAGGACTGGCTAGACAAAGGCAAATGGATAAATAAACATTTTATCAGCAGGAATTTCATCATTGTTGTGTCCTTAGTATCCTTGTTTATTTTGGGGGTTTTTGATGACAAATACACGGGACTTTCAAAATGATGTATTCCGCCGCAGAATGCTCGTCACACATGCATATAACCTCTTAGCAACAACGTTTATTTGGTCATGTTAAAGGTGATTTGTGTGTGTGAGACAAGGATTCTTCCATGAAATGGCTCACAAAGCTTCTAAAAGAAGCTGAAAAGGCTTGGAAAAGAACCTTCGAGAAAGGGGTGTGTCTCTGCACAATAAAAGGGTTGGAGAACTTTCTCAACTCACCCAAAAAGTTGAGATATTCAGCCCATACTGCAAACTCCAGACGACGTGGACCAGTGCAAGGCCTGCACGGTGTATGGGTACGTACTACCGAAACCCTCGATCATCTATGCCAGTGAGTGCACTTTGAACATTGCAGGATTATCTCGTGTGAGGATGGCAGAATTGGCGATATTAATGGGCGTCTGGATTGGTAAGCGATGTTGACATTACCAACATTCATGCAGACTTTCCAGAGGGAGACAGCGTATCTGGTTTGGGTGTTTCTTAACACTGATGATAATGTCATATCTGGGGCTAGTCAATGCACAGGGTAACTTTAAAATGATGATATTTACTATTAATCATGTTGGAGGGTGAGGGGGAGTGGGAGCTGTGAGCCCTGTTATAAATATTTTTTGTTTGGTTCCGGGACCACAATAGCAATTATACCAGATTTTTGCATCTATTGCTAAAAGGAGAAACGTGTATACAGGTGCACCATCCACTACCGCTGCTCCATAATTGTATTAAAAGGAAACGGTGGCAACATGAATCCACAAATATTTGTCATATGTCCTATATTTTCATGCCAGGAGGGAATACATAAGGCTCATTCATACTATGTCCTTGTTCCAAAAGGAGGGTTTTATGAAGACGAGAGTGAGCCTCATCAGTAAGCTTGCCGGCACGAGCTGTGGAGTTGACACATGCAGCTTTGGTACTTCTAGCCTAGCTCTAGTGTATCCCACCACAGAGTACTGTGCATCTGCCTGGGCTGCGAGCAGTCACACTGAGTGTTGCATCTGTCACACTTAAGTCAATCCCTATACTGTGGCTCCCCGTGGTGACTAGCATGGCACCCTTGGACATTCACGGGCAAGCACAAACATCCTGAGTGTACCTTCAGATAAAATCTAATGCTGACCTGAAAATCCACGACCGGCTACTGAATCCTCCAAGTCTTTGACCGAAGTCACGGAATCCTTTCTGGATTAGGGGACCTGTCATAGCCAATACTAACCATAAGGAGTTGTAGTGGCAGCAATGGGGAAAAGGCATCAGTTGGAAATGGCCAGGTAATTCAAGATCCCATGAAGGAGCCCCCAGGTTTTGACCTACAGAGACGCCAGTGGAGTGATCTTAACTGACTGCGAACTCCACATGCAAGGACCGCTCATCAAATGTACTGTATAAGTTGAAGCAAACTGAGAACCCCGTGTGTACCTGTGGCCATCAAGATTAGACAGCCCTACATGTAATACAGGATTGGGCGCAAAGGGGATTCATTTGGATCTTTGGAGAAATACACAGGGTCACTGACGCAGCAATCAAATGGCTCTCATTACCATTACTTCAATTATAAGTGTCCACAAGATCACACAAAAGAATAAAAAGGGGCATTGAAGGGAACAGGAAGCTCGATTTTCTAACCTGAAGTTCTCAAATGCATAAATATGTCATCGATTCCGGTATGTGTGTGGTGCTTCTCTGTGGTCGACCTCTGTTGCTTTGTCAAGAGAAAGATACAGATGTGGTTATTTCAAGGTAAAATGAATGCAAACTGAAAAATGAAAATGAACTATTAGAACCTTGTTTATTAGAACTATATCTTCCTATTATCTTCCTTCAAGACCATGTTTTCAGTCCTCCGTCTCTTTTCGCAGTCGTTCTAGTGATTTCGAGTTTGTTTCAGTGCCATCACAAGTACTCGACAGCAAGAAATGTTACTGCAGCAGTAAGGGTGAGGACTTCCTTTTCTGTAGCAGATACCGACAAACGAAAAAAGAAAGGTTGAAATCTTTCAGAGAAGGTGAGTACCGGCCATAGTTATGAAATGTCTCCCTAATTTACTGATGTACCATGATAATTTTGTTGAATTGTATTTCTACATACAATTTCCTGATGTTTAATAAATAATAATCATTCTGAGTTTCTGCCATTTGCTAAAATATCATTATTCTGAAATATTTCATTTATTACAAGTGGAGTAAGATACTCAATGCCATTGGTCATATCTTCTTCGTTTGTGATGGTAAAATCAAGAAATGAAGGCTGCTGGCCTTCCCTGAATCTCGTAGGTCTATTTTCATGTTGGCGCAGAAGGGTGTCGTGTAGTAAATAAAGAAAATGGTGTGCAGGGTGCTCATTGCTATGGTTGTGTGCCAATATTGCCAGTCTATTTCTGGGTAATTAATATCCCCTGCAATGAAGACGTGTGTATCACTGCCAGTGGAGTGGGGTATGCTGCCAGTAGGGTGGGGGGGGGGGGGCGTATATACAATACTAATATATAATGTTAGGGTTAGGGTTAGGGTTAGGGTTGTTAGGGTTAGGGTTAGGGTTAGGATTACAATATATATATTGTAACGGATTTGAGAAGTGTAACGGATTTGAGAAGTGTAACAATTTTGAGAAAGTGTAACGAATGTGAAAAGTATGTTTTGTTGTGTGTAACACCCTCGTAATTTAAAGAATGGTCGCCGCTCGTCCTCTTAGTTAATTCCATAAACCTACACACAGGACACGATATATCCTTTTAAATAGTTAGTCCCTTATTCTCTGTGTAGGCTAAGGATGTGTTTCCCACTAGTTTGACTCTTCATTGCACCGAATTAAATAAGAGTAGGCCCTCCGACGCCCCATGGCAGCTTCCAAGTGCCAGGTTTGCACTTTGCTGCATTTTCATCTGCCGTCCACTTTGCAGCAGTTGACTCCATTACGCACGAGGTAACGCCGAAGAAGAAAGGCGGGTCTCCACCTCGTCATAGAGGGGAGGAGTAAGTCGGCCCCGCTCATCCAACCCAGAACGAGGGGTTTGGCTTGAGGAGGCGGAGAGAGAACGTTTGGGGAAGGTTCGAAAAGGGTGAAGGGCGGGGCATATATAACCCGCTGCGGGATGCTCCCAAAAAAGAGATAAGGAGAGGAGGGATGAGTTCTGGGTCCAGGAGATGCGCTGGAGACGAGCAGGTGTGACCGAGCCGCCGTGAGACATGCCGCGCTGCAGGAGAAACGGACCGGGGCAACGCAAGGAGCGCACGAGGCAGTAGGGAGAAAGGAACTTCGCCCGCGCAGTTTGGGACCAAAGCTCGGCTTCTTGACGGCGGTGCCTTCTGGCCCGACCGTGCCCAGCACCCGCTGAACCTTCCTTGCCTCCAAAAGCCACCCATCTCCAAGCCATTCCTTCCTGCCTGCATTTCCCCGTGTAAGTGTGATCGTCCGTCTGTCTTTAATGTTGTCCTGGGGTTTATTAATTAAGCTTGAATAGGTAAGCTAATGATTTCACTGTGTGTCTGCTCCTTCCATTTTCTGTATATAACCGACTGCTCTCGTTGCTTTGGCTTGTGAAAATACTTAATAAATCCTGTTATTCCTCCGTACTTCTTCTTCTTCTTCATTCTCGTTCGGTCGCTTTAGAGGTTTCCATATTGAGTAGCTGCGGCGCGATACGGCCAAAGTTTGGGGTGAATCGGGTTTTAGTCAGGGAAGCACTGTTCGGTCGCGGAGCCTCCGCTCGGCAAACATACCATCTTTAACCGCGTACCATAACAATATATATATATATATATATATATATATATATATTATATATATATATATATATATATATATATAGATATATATATATATATATAGTATATATCTATCTATCGATATATATAAAAAAGTTTTTGTTTGTTTGTTTGCCTGTTTGTCTACACGCGCTAATCTCCTGAACGGTGAAAGATAGGAGGAAACCTCTGAAACAAAAAATGTCGGGACGGGCCCTGGGAAGGTTATATGCGAGGTGGCGAGGCCGGTCGAGGCCGCTTCGGCCAGGCTGGGCCCATTTCGCAATTAAAAGCTGAGCTGAATTATAGTAGTCAATCTTGTAGTCAATCTTCTACGGCCGCGAGTAAAAGCTGAATTATAGTAGTCAATCTTCTACGGCCACGAGTAAAAGCTGAATTATAGTACTGTAGTCAATCTTCTACGGCCACAAGTAAAAGCGGGATTATAGTAGTAAATTCATTCAAAAAGAACCCGGGCAACGTCGGGTGCTTTCAGCTAGTATATATACTGTATATATATATATATATATATATATATATATATATATATATATATACGTATATATATATATATATATATATATATATTGCTGCGGTTTTGAGATTGGCACATTGAAGTCAATAAATGTTAAAGGTTTGCCCCCCATAGTTAGTCACACAAGCAACATATAGGCCCATTAGTAGTATAGTTATGTCTTAGTATGTGTAAGAATAGGCCATTTCCCCTCTTAGTACCTGCGTTGTGTAAAGACAGGTGAATAGGCCCTACAATCATTTTGCTCCGACCTCCATTCTACCTCTATGGGTGCAATCCATCCCGCGTCCCATTTGGCTGTCCACTAGTCAAGTTAACACGAGGCAGGGCCTCGAAAGGTGAGGGAGGGTTAAGCTTGGCACGGCAGCAGTGGGGACGGTAAGAATGAACCAGCCAATCAGAGCTCGAGCGGCATGGTGTGAGAGGGCATGGTGAAGAGCATCTGGTGAGTTCCAGAGGGTTCTAAGGGCATGGCAATAAAACCCTTTGTGCGAAGCCCCCACCTCAGTCCAGTTATGGGAGAGGCGCTGGTGAGTTGAGAGGGTTGCGCGCAGACCAGAGTTACGGGAGAGGTGCGCTGAAGTGACTTCTGAGTACGGAGAAAGGAGACGTGCTTGACGGGAATCCTTCACGCTGTATGAACTTTGTTACGTGGAATACGTGGGCGCAGACAGGGCATTGATAACTCACGCGGTTCGGCCAAAGTGAGTGAACACGGCTGAGTAACCGCCAGCTGCGCAAAGTCCGCCCTCTACCATTCGCCCCGAGATAACCTGTTCCGTTCGAGCGACACGATACGCGGTCCTGCTTTCGCCTACCTTCATCTTTGTGGGACGCGCCAGGGACCGTGGAGAGTGAGACGGAGCCGATCCTGTACGACCACCGCGGAGCTGGTGAACATCATCCTGCCAATCAGCAATCCCCGTGTGAGTGTGAGTGAGACGGGCCCGTTTGTCCTGGGGTATTAACAGTAAGACTGTTTAAGGATTTCCCTGTGTCTCTTCGTCCTGAGCTGTAAATACGTGCAATCATAATTAAACATATTTGTTCTTCCTTTCCTTTCCAATTCGATCGCTTTTGTGATTTCTCCATTGACTAAGCGTGGTACGAATAAGATCGCTCCAATCGGGTCTAGTAATTATAAATAGCGCGGATCACGTGTACGCAAACCGCTCGGCGTATCACCATCACACGTGGTTCGTGCGAGGCTTATTCCCTCACTTCCAGGGCAGCGCTAATACTTAGGTAACAGTGAATTTTGTCCTGAAACATTATTTAGCGCTGTCCGGAAGGGACGTAATAGGTCTCGGGTCGCGCCAGGTCAGTAAAGACAAGGGGATTAATCCCCCCTTGATAAGGGGAGAAGGCCGGTGGCAGATCCACAACACTATATATATATATACAGACTTGGCATTTAATATGGAATTTTTTTTTTATTGACTTGGGTTTACTTTCTGAACTCATTATATCAATCTGGTGAGTTTATTTTACCCTTCGGTGATGTCTTTGATGAAAGAACCATGTCACTGATTGTATTTCGCAGCAAGAAGTCAATAACAGGATTATATCACAGGTGACATGACAAAATGTAAGGACAGGTACATTTGACGATTGGCTTCACAATTGGGTGTATAAGGGTTGTTGCATTCTGTATTAGTGGAAAACAACTGCTGCATGTCTACAAAGGTTATTGCCGCTTCCTCTGGAGATGGTCCGTCAACTTGACAATGCTGTTTGTCATGGAGTGGTGGCTTTACGAAATTCTGGCATGAAACAGCGTGCTATTGCTCGGCACTATGGCATCACTCAAGGTCAGGTGTCAAAGATCCTGAAACGAAATGCTCAGAGGGGTGTCCTTACTCAAATACCGAGGCCAGGACGTCCACGCAGAACCACAAGGAGAGATGATCGCCAGCTGCACCGGTTAGTCTGCAATAGCCATACCAAGTCAGCTAATCGGCTTAGGGCTGAGTGGCAGCAACTGACAAATGTGCCTGTATCCAGAAGGCTAGTCAACCAATTACTGGTTCAAGCAGGCTATCATGCCAGGCGTCCCCTGAGAAAGCCACGCCTGACCAGACAACACAGCCAGCGCCGATTGCAGTGGGCCAGAGAGCACCGTCAATGGCAGCCAGGACACTGGAATCACGTGACCTTCAGTGACGAGTCTAGATTTCTGGTCTATCGTCAAGATGGCCGCGTCCGAGTGCGCAGACAAGTACATGAAGCCCACAACGAAGGTTGTATAGTGCCAAGAGTCCAAGCTGGAGGTGGTGGGGTGACCGTTTGGGCTGCTTTTCATGCAGGGGGCAAAACTGACCTGGTTGTTCTGAATGTAAACCTGAACCAGTTCAAGTACAGGGTCATTCTGGAAGAAACATTGCTTCCATTTGCTCGTGCAGCCTTTCGAGGAAACTTTGTCTTCCAAGATGACAATGCACGGCCTCATCGTGCTCGCATGATCCAACACTTTCTTGCTGACCGTGGTGTAGAGCATATGGAGTGGCCTGCCATGTCCCCGGATATGAATCCAATAGAGAACTCGTGGGCAGAATTAACGCGTCAAATCGACAACTTGGACCAGCAGCCGACCTCTGTGTGTGAATTGCAGCAGACTATTGTCACTGCATGGCAAGCGATTCCTGTCCAAACCTTGGCAAATCTCGTGAACAGTATGCCTCGATGTGTACGTGCTCTCCTGAATGCTCGTGGGGGTTACACGAAGTACTGAACTGTAATTTTACTGTCCGTAATCCCAGTCATAATTTAGCTTTTGTTTTTGTTGAAATTTTTTTTGGCTAATGTGCAAAATAAAGAGATACTTTTGGAAAACGTACAGAAGTTTAACACAGTCCTGTCCGTGAATTGAGTTCGATATCAGTTTACATCACTTTCAAGGATAAATTTATTTGCTTCGAAATGTCAAATGTGGTTTTTGTTTCTTTTAAAGGTCACATTAACAAAATCTAGAATAATTTCAACATAATTCCAATGAACTTTTGGTTCTAAGTCATCTTGAAAAGTAAGTTCACCCCCACAAAAAAAATATTCAAATATTAAATGCCAAGTCTGTATATATATATATATATATATATATATATATATATATATATATATATATATATATATATATATATATATATATACAGACTTGGCATTTAATATGGAATATTTTTTTTCTGGGGGTGAACTTACTTTTCAAGATGTCTTAGAACCAAAAGGTCATTGGAATTATGTTGAAATTATTCTAGATTTTGTTAATGTGACCTTTAAAAGAAACAAAAACCACATTTGACATTTCGAAACAAATAAATTGATCCTTGAAAGTGATGTAAACTGATATCGAACTCAATTCATGGACAGTACTGTGTTAAACTTCTGTATGTTTTCCAGAAGTATCTCTTTATTTTGCACATTAGCCCAATTTTTTTTTAACAAAAACAAAAGTTAAATTACGACTGGGATTACGGACAGTAAAATTACAGTTCAGAACTTCATGTAACCCCCACGAGCATTCAGGAGAGCACGTACACGTTGAGGCATGCTGTTCACGAGATTTGCCAAGGTTTGGACAGGAATCGCTTGCCATACAGTGACAATAGCCTGCTGCAATTCATGCACAGAGGTCGTCTGCTGGTCCAAGTGGTCGATTTGACGTGTTAATTCTGCCCACAAGTTCTCTATCGGATTCATATCCGGGGACATGGCAGGCCACTCCATATGCTCTACACCACGGTCAGCAAGAAAGTGTTGGATCATGCGAGCACGATGAGGCCATGCATTGTCATCTTGGAAGACAAAGTTTCCTCGAAAGGCTGCACGAGCAAATGGAAGCAATGTTTCTTCCAGAATGGCCCTGTACTTGAACTGGTTCAGGTTTCCATTCAGAACAACCAGGTCAGTTTTGCCCCCTGCATGAAAAGCAGCCCAAACGGTCACCCCACCACCTCCAGCTTGGACTCTTGGCACTATACAATCTTTGTTGGAGGCTTCATGCACTTGTCTGCGCACTCGGACACGGCCATCTTGACGATAGACCACAAATCTAGACTCGTCAATGAAGATCACGTGATTCCAGTGTCCTGGCTGCCATTGACGGTGCTCTCTGGCCCACTGCAATCGGCGCTGGCGGTGTTGTCTGGTCAGGCGTGGCTTTCTCAGGGGACGCCTGGCACGATAGCCTGCTTGAACCAGCCGTTGGTTGAATAGCCTTCTGGATACAGGCACATTAGCCAGTTGCTGCCACTCAGCCCCAAGCCGATTAGCTGACTTGGTACGGCCATTGCGGACTAACCGGTGCAGCTGGCGATCATCCCTCCTTGTGGTTCTGCGGGGACGTCCTGGCCTCGGTATTGGAGTAGGGACACCCCTCTGAGCATTTCGTTTCAGGATCTTTGACACCTGACCTTGAGTGATGCCATACTGCCGAGCAATAGCATGCTGTTTCATGCCATAATTTCATAAAGCCACCCCTCCATGACAAACAGCATTGTCGAGTTGATGGACCATCTCCAGAGGAAGCGGCAATAACCTTTGGAGATGTGCAGCAGTTGTTTTCCACTAATACAGAACGCAACAACCCTTGTATACCCGACTGTGAAGCCAATCACCAAATGCACCTGTCCGTACATTTTGCCACGCCACCTGTGATATAATCCTGTTGTTGACTTCTTGCTGCGACAGACAATCAGTGACATGGTTCTTTTAACAAATAAATCACCAAAGTGTAAAATAAACTCACCAGATTGACATACTGAGTTAAGAACGTAAACCCGTCAAGAAAAAAAAAAAAATTCCATATTAAATGCCAAGTCTGTATATATATATATTGTTACGGACACGACTTAAGATGTTGCTTGACCGAGCGGAATCGCCGCCGTGTTCGCACAGTTTACCCGATTCTTCCCCAAATCACCTGATTCCACTCGAACGTTGACCAAATCGCGCTATGCTAAATCAATGAAGGAAAGGACACAACGGCTGGGATTAATGCAACGACACAAGGGGTACAGTTCTCAAGACCTCCGGAGGAGGATATAATTGGTGATGCAGAAATGGGTAGATTACACGGTAAGAGGTAAAGCACAGAAAAGATAGGCACTTAGACACAGTCTTATCTTATCCCCGACAGACCACAGACAAACGGGACAAGACTGACTTACACAGGGATTGATGGCAAGGAAGGACAGGCAGTCGATAGCACAAGGTGCACCTTGGCTCAGGGGCAGAATCAACACGGTCCGGTCCAGAGATGCGGGGAGGTATTTCAGCGCTCGGAGGTGGCGTCTTCTCTCTCCAAGCTGAGGGCGCATCTGACGTCACCTCCCTCTTCCTGCGCATGCTCAGCGGGGAGTGACACGCCCTCGGCTCGTTAGCTCCGCCCCAGATGGAATCGGTCCGCCGCTTCTATTGGGTGCGGTGGGTTACCGGGCTCCGCCCTTGACGAGGAGCTGACAGCGAGCCCCTGCGTGGTAACCCCGTCGGAGCACATGTTCAATGGCGGCTAACCAAGCCGGAGTGAGGACGCACACTCCCCGCGCTGCCGCCGCTGTTGTTGTTGTTGTTGTTGTACCATGAGGAAGAGCTGCGGGGAGGTATTGCGAGGTCCTAAACTTTCTAACGGTGCCATACAATCACATTCTGGTGCAACGAAGAGTCAGAATTAATGGAAACGAGTCCTTAACTGACATAGACTAAGAATAACTAGCAAGATGTCCTATAGTTGTCTACGTGAGATGCGGTGGACCTGGATGCGACATTTAATGGGGGAAATAGGGGAAGGTCGGGTCTACAGAGTGTTGTTTACAGACAATGGGACTAGGGAATGGGGGATTGGGGATAGTTGGGAAGTATTGGGGAAATAGGGGAATATTTACAAGCGGATATGGATGGATCCAAATCCCATATCCGCAACATTGCACCCTTCTCTACCTCGGGGCGTCCCGACCCGATAAATTTTTACCTACGTTAGTGTGGCACTCAGATGTAGTTCCCTCTACTATTAACTCAACCCTGAGTGCGACAGTTTTACAGATGTTCACAAATGAGTAAATATGTCCCCCTGCGACGTTGCACCCTTCTCCTCACAGAAACACACCCACAGGATAACCGAATCGCGGAAAGAATCCTCAAACTAAACATACAGCCGGTAGGGAGCATCATTTATACAAGACTACACTGATATTTACACTACGATCCAGGACCTGTTTTTGGAGGAACACATGCAGATGTTATGCATAGAGAGAGAGCACGCATGCCAGCATCGATACACCAACCCACGAGTGCCCTGTGGCCCTATGGCCTTTAATAATGTGCAGAGCACCCCATCCAAGCACCAAAAGCACCACCCCATACACACAGTCAGCACCATCCGGTGCACCAATAAAGTGTTCATAGTCACCGGTGGTGTCGCAGCCGGCCGATGTTCTGCCGCTGGTCTTGCCTTCTTGAAGTGCACTTGGCCTCCTGGCTTCTTTAAAAATAAAGAAAGGCGCCAACCGCGTCCATTTCTAAATTGTGGCGGTCAGGGGGCCAACTATAAGTGGTTCACCTGTATGGCATAGGTGCCACGTTGACCCAGAGGTCCATCAACGGGTGGTGCTTGCCCGCAAAAGAACTGCGGTCCATGGTGGGCGGCCACAAACATTGCGGTCCATATGGTGTATCGATCCAGGCAGCAAGCAGCGAAAGTACAGGCCCACAACTGCGGAGCCAGCACCTCTCTCTCCTCTCTCTCTGCCCCAAAGCCAGATCCTCGGAGGTGGGAGACAAAAAGAAGCAAGTGAGTAAGGTGGTAAGGGCGCAAAAGTGCACGCAATACCAGGTAATGCACACTGGGGGCACATGGGAACCAGGTGAGACAGGTACGTTCCTACCGTACGCCCCCCCCCCCCACCAGGTAACCTACATTGCCCCTCCCTTACCCCTTACTGTATCCACAAAACACAACACTACCCATAAACATCTACTTTACACATCAACAAACGTCCCTACTGTCTTCCCCGTTCCTCCCATAAACCAAATTCGTCTTCTCTCCCTCCTAACCAATCAAATTTGCCATTTCCAACTCTCATCAAAATTTGCCATCTCCAACTCAACATCAAAATTTGCCATCACCAATTCATCATCACTCCCTCCTAAGGAGGGAGAGATGGAATCACCCCAATGTCTCATCCACGTCGTGATGCGTCTCACAATCCAACAGCAATTCTCATTTCCCACAACACAAAACAAAGGAACACAGGTGTGGAGTCATCATCACCACAGGTAAGTGGCTGCGTATGGTGCGACAGGTTCATCAATCCTAACTATTTCCTAAATGACTTTAACAACTTTACATTACCCGGGGTCTTTCCCTGCCAATCCATTGGCCAACTTACACTATGGGTTCTAAAAACCAATTCCCATTGACCAAACTGTGGTGCTTCTTAATTTGGGGTCTCACTCCCCCGATTCATCACTCGGTGCCCTCGCACAATTTCTGGGCTGTGACGTGTAGCTCTCCCAGCAGGTCTACCCACCTGCACACCTCCACCACTGTAGTTGCCACCCAAGCTTACCTGCTCCTCACCCTAACCTAACTAACTGGGGAAGGCCCTCTCGCACTCTCACCCCCTCAGTGCCCTCTCTGGCACGGGCTGGCCGATCCACACCCGGGATCCTCAGGCACCCACTGACACTAACGGCTCCCAGAGCCCACCTGCGGCCTCACCTGGCCGACATCCTCACAGTGGTGGAGTGCCCAAACCAACTACACACACTAACAGGCTACACGCCCAGCCATTTCCACAACACTAATGCACCCATCCACAATACCATTCTTCCACCCGCACCACAGATGCCAATATCCAACCACAATTTACCTATACCCTCTACCTAACACTTACACTACCCGCCCCGGTTATCTGTGATGGGGGTCCACTCTTCCCCCATTCACACCTTCGCACCACCCACTCCACTCCATCGTTTCCACCATACTCACTCCACGACCATCCATTCCAATACTCCACTTATTCCACACACCTGTACTTGCACACCTGTGCTCTCACACCTGGTGCCACCTGCACCCTTGTCTCCCCAAGCGCATTCGCGCTGATCCACAACACTCACTACTCATACACTGCTCCACACACCTGTCCAGTTCTCACACAGCATCATCTCATCTAACTACTCCCCTCTGAAACTTGCGCTTCCCAGTCGTCCCTTTAAACTATTGCGCTCCCACGTCATTATCAAACACTAAGCTACTACGTCCCCACTATAGGTGTCCTTGTCACTAACTAACCTTAACGTTACCTAATCTCATCTTCGCTAGATCCCTACACACGATATATCCTAACCCACCCGGGCTAGTTTTCACTGCCATCAACCCCATAAACTATAGCGCATTTGCCCCCCTGGTTTGTGAGGGATGACAGAGTTGCCATCCCACCACATCGGGCATCTCCCACTACCAATTTTGCACATCAAATTTCAACAAATCAAAAATTTGCCAATCACTACTCATCATCTGCCAATCATTACTGCCAATCCTTTGCCAATCATCAAATTTTGTTTTTCTAATTTTGGGTCCAAAACACTATCCTCATCACCCGTCTACTTATTAGATCCTCTCGGTGCGCCAATTCACGTCTACAGCCCGGCTTCGTACAGCCGAGCAATGAACGCGGGTTGTTTGGTGCCAGCGGCTGGATACGTCCCGCATTCGGTGCAGGGAAGGAGGTTTACCCGGGCCGAGATCCCACGCACCATCTCGGCACGGAGCCATCCCATGGCCCGATCTCGACCTGCCGGAATGCCTCAACAAAAAGTGGTCGCCATGACGACCCTTCCTATCGGGCTGCCAGCTCCGCCTAGTGGAGCACGGACGCGGCCGTTCCAAGCACGGCCCGGCGTGGATCGCGTACGGCGGTTCTTTCGAAACCGCCGTGGTTCGGATCCCCGCTGGTCCTCGCGGCACGCGAAGCTGCCCGACGCGCACCGAGGGACCGATTCGGCTATAAGTCGTTCTAACCTCTAACCCGGTTACCGTCGATGCCTCACCTGCATGCTTACATGCATACGCTACCCCTTTCTTGCTCATACCTCCAGCTGTTCCCATGCTCCTCGTACCTTCTCTAACACACCCAGGTACACTCATTCCACTCACAGCCTTGGTCACACACCTGACCACCGAACACTTTGGCACACATTCGTTGTTCGCACACCTCACCAACACACCTCTTCGCGCCCCTTCCTTGGTCACCTCCTCTGTGACAATCACAGGTGTGCTTTCACTCGCACACCCAACCACGTGCCTCACTACCAATTCCAGCGTGCATTCCCACTCACGCTCTACCATTCCAGGTGTGCATCCTTCCATTCCAGGTGTACATCCTCGCTCACCTGTCACAACCAACTCACGCTCCGTGCCACTCTTACTACTCTCACCTCCACTCTTGACAGCGCACTCACCCTTACTCTCGACAGCGCACTCTTTCCTCATGCACCCGTCCGTTACACACCTTTCTCGCGCACACTCTCCCGTTACACCCTCTGTAACACTCACCACAGGTGTGCATTCTTCCTTACTTTTGACAGCGCACTCTTTCCCCATGCACCTGTCCGTCACACATCTTTCTCGCACACCCTCTCCCGTTACATCCTCTGTAACTCTCCTCACTACGCGCTTCCATGTGCTCCCTCGCACACGCGCTATGACCGACTCACTCTCGACAGCACCCTCACTCCTTGGCACGCACTTTTTCCTCACACACCCTAGAGTCGGACTTTCTCGCACACCCCCTTTTTCGCACACCAGACCTGTCGCACACTTCACCAACGGCCTCTCACGAACACCCGGGTCCATCTCGACCCCCAAGCTTCTTAAATCACCTGGCGCATCATACGCACGACCATATTGGTCACCACTTACACCGGGTCCTCTTCCTCTTCGCTTCTCCTCCATCACCTGCGAATCCCTCATCCGGTTAATGAGCACATCATCACGATCCGAACACAGACTTTGGACCAATTCTTTTACTTCCTCTTTTATCTCTTTCTTATCCCCTCTCCGTCGCTTCTTAATTTCGCTCACCCCTTCTTCCACTTCTTCTAATTTCTGCTTCACCTCTTTTATTTCCCGGTACGTCTCCTCAAGTTCGTCCTCTAAGGCTACCTTGACCGTTTCCATGTGCATCCTCACCTGCCGGTCCTTCGTCTCCATTACCTCTGTCACCTCGTCCAACCTCGTTGTCAGTCCCTCACGTACCATCTGACATTGCCTCTTCGTCGCTATCAAGTCGTCTTTTAGTTCTTTCTGTGTCGCTTTTAACCCTCCTAGTACCGCAGTGTTCCTTTGTACCTGCTCCACTAACTCAGTCTGTCCCACCGTCAGCTGTTCCACCTCCTGCGTCAGGTCCTCTATGCCCCCTTGTAACTTTACAGTCCCCTTTCTCACCTCCTTCTCCATGCGCTCCTTACAGTGCCTCACCTCCTCGCGCACTCCTCCGACCTCCTCACTCACCCCTCTTCTGATCTCTTCTCCCATCACTTGCATCTCCTGCCCAGATGCCACCCTCATCTGCTCCATTTCCTCCCTGTGAGCATCCAATTTAGTTTCTACCCCCATTCTGACCCCCTCTATCTGCTGCCCCATTTGTTTAACTTCCCTTTCCACTTGGTCCCTCATGTCCCTCAATTTGCCTTCCATACTGTTTTCTAACCCCTCTAACCCCTTTTGCATCCCTTCCATTTGATTCTCTTGAGCAGCCATTCTGTTTTCTACCCCCATTAACCCATTCTTTACCTCTTTTATCCCATTGTCTAACGCCTCACCGGTACCCCTCGCTTCGTCCCTCATTACCCCCATTTGGTTTCCCATTACCCCCATTTGGTTTCCCATTACCCCATTTGGCCCTCCAATCGCTCACCCTGAGCATCCATCCGGTTCCCCATTACCCCCATTTGCTCACTCTGAGCCCTCATTTGCTCACTCTGCAGGTTGAGGGACGCCTGCATTTGTACCATAAATTGCTCCATGAGGGCCTGCATTTGGGTCATCCCTCCCACTTGTGCAGCGGGTGCGGCCGCCGCAGCCATGTGCGAGGCGCCATTTTGCGCGCCCGCACCCTCGTGCGCGAGGACGCCATTTTGCGACCCTGCCACCCTCACTGCTTCGCTCGCCTCATGTCCCTCAATTTGGTCCTGGATCGACCCTGCCTCACTCTCCTCTACCGGAACCCAGCCGTCTTGATCTGCCATAGCGCGACTTTCAAAATTCGGGTTTTTATTTTTGTAAAACAAAATCAAATTTCGCCGTTAATCATTTCGAGCGCGTGAAGCACGCTTCGGGTCCGATCTCACTCCTCGACACCAATTGTTACGGACACGACTTAAGATGTTGCTTGACCGAGCGGAATGGCCACCGTGTTCGCACAGTTTACCCGATTCTTCCCCAACTCACCCGATTCCACTCGAACGTTGACCAAATCGCGCTATGCTAAATCAATGAAGGAAAGGACACAACGGCTGGGATTAATGCAACGACACAAGGGGTACAGTTCTCAAGACCTCCGGAGGAGGATATAATTGGTGATGCAGAAACGGGTAGATTACACGGTAAGAGGTAAAGCACAGAAAAGATTTGCACTTAGACACAGTCTTATCTTATCCCCGACAGACCACAGACAAACGGGACAAGACTGACTTACACAGGGATTGATGGCAAGGAAGGACAGGCAGTCGATAGCACAAGGTGCACCTTGGCTCAGGGGCAGAATCAACACGGTCCGGTCCAGAGATGCGGGGAGGTATTTCAGCGCTCGGAGGTGGCGTCTTCTCTCTCCAAGCTGAGGGCGCATCTGACGTCACCTCCCTCTTCCTGCGCATGCTCAGCGGGGAGTGACACGCCCTCGGCTCGTTAGCTCCGCCCCAGATGGAATCGGTCCGCCGCTTCTATTGGGTGCGGGGGGTTACCGGGCTCCGCCCTTGACGAGGAGCTGACAGCGAGCCCCTGCGTGGTAACCCCGTCGGAGCACATGTTCAATGGCGGCTAACCAAGCCGGAGTGAGGACGCACACTCCCCGCGCCGCGCCGCTGTTGTTGTTGTTGTTGTTGTACCATGAGGAAGAGCTGCGGGGAGGTATTGGGAGGTCCTAAACTTTCTAACGGTGCCATACAATCACATTCTGGTGCAACGAAGAGTCAGAATTAATGGAAACGAGTCCTTAACTGACATAGACTAAGAATAACTAGCAAGATGTCCTATAGTTGTCTACGTGAGATGCGGTGGACCTGGATGCGACATTTAATGGGGGAAATAGGGGAAGGTCGGGTCTACAGAGTGTTGTTTACAGACAATGGGACTAGGGAATGGGGGATTGGGGATAGTTGGGAAGTATTGGGGAAATAGGGGAATATTTACAAGCGGATATGGATGTATCCAAATCCCATATCCGCAACAATATATATATATATATATATATATATATATATATATATATATATATATATATATATATGTACGAGTGGGGTATGCTTATACATTATAAGCATCACCGACCTGATAGATATCATCCTTTAAATGGATGTGTTTCCTGTACATTACATATATTTTCATTGAGGTTTTATTTCAAAGTTTACAGTTATAGAAATGAGAATTTTCATATGCTAGATATCGTTTGAGGTTTATATTTTTTATGGCATAGCCCATAGGGCAAAGCCGTCTATAACAGTGTTTGTATGGATGGATGGATGGATGGATGGATGTCCCCTCAAACGTATACATACCTTCCTTGGCACACCTGAGCTCCTCACCACATACAAGGCTTTCATCCGCAGCTTAATGGAAAACTGCTCTCCCCTCTGGGCTGGTGCTCCTGCCTCACACCTAGCTCGGCTTCACGCTGTTGAAACCAAAGCTTTCAGAATCATTGGAATCTCCCATGATGAAGCTGATTGTGAGGGCCTTTCACTCACTCACCGCAAGCAGGTTGGTGGTCTTTCTGTCTTCTACCGACTCCTCTCCGGCCTTGCTCCCCCAGCTCTTTCTGTGCCCTTTCCCCCAAATATTCCTACAGGTCGCACAAAATCTGCCAGCAACCCTCTTCTGGTGAAATTGCCAAAATCAAGACTCTCTGCTCACCTTCACTCTTTCATTCCTCTTTTCTCCCGCCTCTGGAACAAACTCCCTCACACTCCTCAATCCCACTCCTCCCTCCAGGTCTTTACAACAACTGTTCACCACCATCTCTTATCTTCCCCCATCCAAAACCTTGATCTTTTCTACCCCCGTTAATTCACCCCAGATCCACTTTTTTTAAATACCAACTTCTTTCCTGTATGTCCTAGCAGCGTCCATGTGTTATATACCTCTCGCTCCCCCCCCCCCCCCCCTTTCCCATGCCTCCACCCCCCAAGCCCTCTCCCTCCCACAGATCTTCCGATGTCCCTGTTCTCTGCTGTTGTACTTGTGTGCTTCCCTCTCTCTCCCCATCTTGTATCCCGCTCCCTTTATTGTATGTTTTGTGTGTCCGTTTTATTTTTTGTGATTCATGTTATCTCTTACAGGAGCCTCGATGTTGTATACAAAAAAATACAAAAAAAACAATCAGAGCTGAGGATCTGGTCACATGACAGGGTGATGTGATTACGTCTAATGTCATTACAGCGGTATGGCGGCTGACTCCGCACACAGCCATTTTGATTCCAATTTCGTTCAGGCCGAGCATATCATCGAACCTGTCGTTTATCACAATCGCCATGCTCTACCTCAACGTTTTTCATTCAGTGTGAAACATAAACAAACCGATTGTTAAAATGACAATCAAATATTAAAACCATCGGTGTTACGGGTCTTCCAATGACACAGTACTTATAGGCCTTAGGCTTCATGCCTTCATGGCTCAACATCAGGCCGCTTCGGACAAATTAGTCCAGGTTTCTTAATACAGTAGTGTTGTTCTCATAATAATAATAGCGTTAATACTAATAATATAGTAAATATAATCGTAACACTGCTATCCCTTTGTCGTTAGTGCAAAGTTTCTAGATTGAAGTGGTTTATCGTTGGTTCATTGTTGACTCAAAACATAGAATAAAATTTAATACTTACATTATTTGCTAACTTGTATCCCCACCCAGGTCATACCATCCTTTTCAACTAAAGTATCAAACAAGCCAGGCTATGCCGATGTTAGACTTTCGGTCTTGTTTTTTTCAACAGAGGCTTTTACGGGTTTTTCATGTAAATTTTAATTTACACTTTTTCTTTCATTCATTTACAGACATTATTGTCATGTTTATTTTGTTTATTTCACAGTTTACATTTAGAGAAATTACAATTTTGAAATGCGAGATTTCGATTGAGGTTTTTTTATGGACGTGTTCACGATTTTTTTTTTAATGTAAATTTTCAGTTACAGACACTTTCTGACGGTTCTGTTATTTTTAGCCGCGTCGCAGACGCTGCTCATAGAGTGCCCTCTGCTGTTGTTGTTGTTGTTCTTCTTCTTATTATTGTTCTTGCAGAGAAGACAAAACCTCAAAGCTCCACCCATTCTGGGAACCAGAGCTCCACCCATTCTGGGAGAGCCTTCATATGAACAAATATCCACCATTTTATTAACTCGCATAGCTTTGAGGCCTGTTTTGTAGGCCCGTGGTGTCTTCCTCTCTCACACAGTTTTATTTCAAATCAAATTCGATATATCATTTCATTTTTCACAGTCGCTAACATAGTTTTAGACTCGGTTGAAAAAAAACGGGAAGAAAATCCGATGAAAGTTGCCCTTTATAGAACGAAATGAATTCTCAAAGGCCTGTAAGTTCAAGTCCATTGAGATATATATTTTTTAAATCGTGGCATGGTCAGTCATACACCGCCCGAAATAAGAGATGGGAAAATGCCGAGATATATATATATTTTGTTTAAATCGCGGCATGGTCAGTCATACACCGCCCGAAATAACAGACGGGAAAATGCCGAGATATATTAAAAATTCGTCCATTTGATGACAATCGTCACGATGAAATATTTAATTTATACGTCATCACAATAATGTGGAGAGAGGAGCATAGCTTCGTTCATGTGTCGCCACACACGGGAAATTGCCGAGATATATATTTTTTAAATCACGGCATGGTCAGTCATACACCGCCTGAAATAACAGACGGGAAAATGCCGAGATATATTAAAAATTCGTCGCCACACACGGGAAATTGCCGAGATATATTTTCACTTTGCACAAAAATAACATCAAGTAATCGAATCAATAGGAATGTCCTGTGCCTATAACATCGACGTTATAGGCACAGCTGCATCTAGGCATTGTGTAACATCGACGCAGCTTTTGTTTTAATTAAAACTTTTTGTACTTGTTCTTCTTGTTCCTGGTGTAATGGCTTCGAAGTCCATTGGCACGCCATATTTCAGCATTCGCCGACACCCGGAAGAAACCAAACATTAACATCAATCAGTCAGTGAGTGAGTCGGTGGTTGGAATGAGCTTTATATTGTTGCGGATCCGGGCGTCGGCCTTCCCCTTACCAAGGGGGGGTTAATCCCCTTGTCTTTTACACTGGCCGATTCTCCCGGTCCTTTAGAAGATATCGCGCTCCTTCCGGTCGGAATCAGGACGATACTCCTGCCCGAGCCACGGACAAGATAGAATATTGCCGAGCGGCTTTAGCAATCCGGAGCTCGAGCCGTTAGCGGCAGTCTGAACCCGATTCTAAGCGGTTCCTATATCGTGCCACAGGTATTCAATTGGGGACAGGACGAAAGCGATCGGACGAGAGGAAACCAAAGTGAAAGGAGAACAAATATTTATTTATTACGTATACGAACCCCGAAGAGGAAATGAAAGAAGGTAGTATGTACAAGCAGAGGAAATAAAAGGACACAGGGCAACCTTATACAGTCTTATATAACACTCCCAGGACAGAACAAACACACTTACACGAATGGGGAATAGCAGGCAGAAAGGTCCAGGCGATGGGATCCGGTCCAGGCTCCGGGTCCGCGGGTGAAGAATGACAGGCAGCTTCGCGTGTCGTTGGCGCACGACCGGACCTTACATCTGCGAGGGGCTGGAATGCCGCATACATATATCGTGCCAAATGCTCTCTCTCTCCCGAAAACTCAATGTCCATATCAAATGGAGCGCTCCTGGATCAGTCCGTTAACAATGCAATGTGCTCGCTCGCCCGACCTCCGCGCAGTCATTTTACAATAAGCAAGGAGTCCGTGGCGCCGTTCTTTACAAGCGATGATCCCCTGCGCAGATTTCATCTAAAAGCAGTCCTCGCGCTTGCGCTTATATACCGCGCTGTGAAATCACTCCGCGCTCCGCCAGGCCACGCCCTTCGGTCAGAATACATCAGCCCTGGTTGGCTGGTGGGGGTTTACCGGCCACGCCCTGGTGGTGAGTTGATGTGGCCACACCTCGTTCTTGGTGCTCCGCCCCCTTCTTCTCCAAGCTTGACCACATGCGTGATGGTGTTTGGAACGAGCGCTAAGGCAGCGATGACGGCTCAATGCAGAGAACGCTGCTAACCCAGCCACGTGATAATTTGGTGAGAGAGAGTGCAAAATGAGCGAAATGGGGCCTATCTTATTTGATTAATGCAACGCAGATTCAAACTATTGGGAACAGATCCTTAACTAGAACACATACTAATGAAATAACTAAAGAAGATCCTATGGTGTTCTACGTGTTGCTCGTGGCCTAACTAGGGTGCGACCTTTGACCTTTACACAAAAATGGGAATATTTACAGGGGATTATTTATAAGGGATTATTACAAATATTTACAAAGTGGAGGGTTCTAAAAACCGCAACACAGCACCCTCATTTCCTCCAGGGCCGTCCCGGCCTGAAAGAACTTTAACTTAGTGAGACACTCAGGTGTGGTAACCCTCTACTATTAACTCCACCCTGAGTGCGACATTTTTAAAACAACCAAGTATGTCCCACCTGCTGCATTGCATTCTATCTATCAGACTCACGCCCACAGAATAACCGAATTACGAAATTAATTTTCAAGCTAAACATTGACGGTGGGGAGCATTATTTACAAGAACTACTTGGTATTTACACGCGAACCCAGGACCTGTCTTTTTGGGAAACAAAATATGTTTTGATAAGAGGAAAGGCATGCACTGCACTGCATCGATACCACCAGCACCAATAAGCACCAAAACACGAAAAGCACCACAACACAAAAAGCACCAAAACACCACCATGCACAAAAAACACCATCCAGTGCACAGTCATCACATTTCAAAATACAACGATGCCTTGCTACGTCTTCTCTGCTGGGCCGCTGGTTCTGGACGACTTCTTGCTTGCTGCCTAGTTGGTAATAAAAAAAGGCACAAAACGCGTCCACTTCTTTTTTTAATTACGGCCAGCAGGGGCCAACTAAGGGTGGTCCACCTGCATGGCTTAGGTGCCACCTCAACCGTGGTCCGCAAGCAAGATCTCGCTGGTCACAATGGCCGGTCCCCAGCAGAGGTGCCAGGCCCCAAAACGTGGGGTCCATGAGTGGTGCTCGGCCACAGACATGTGGTCCATATGGTGCTAGGCCGCAAGACGTGCGGTCCATAAGTGGGGTACCGGTCCAGGCAGGCAGCAGCGAGGGTCCGGGCACACAACTGCGAACACCTGCGCACTCCCCCCGGGCCCAAAATGAACAAATCCGTGAGTGGGGGAAGGAGGACAAGCAAGCAGCGGGGCAAGGCCGCAAGACTACACATTAAAACAAGGCAATGCAAGGTGAGGTGCGCTGGAGAATGGGCGGAAAAAGCTCGTCCCTAGCGTACGTTCCCCCCCTGTCACCTCATCTACCCTTGCCCCTACCCCGTATTTACACAATTTACAAATCCGTCGCTAACGTCCTGTCTTCCCCATATCTCCCCTAATACCAAATTCGTCAACAATCCCTCTAACCCAAATTTGCCATTAATCAATTTATCATTAATCCCTCCTAAGGAGGAAGAGATGGAACATAAGCACAATGTTGACTTCCGTTTCCGGTCTTGCTGGTGAGGGTTCGTTTTTTCGCAGCTCCACACGCTCTCCATCAAAATCGAAGTTAAGTAATTGTTCCCATTTGTATTTTCGTTATAACTGTATTTCTTTTATGGTGTATGTACGTATATTGTCCCGACAAAGATTTTCGGTGCAAATCTTTCATACCTGTATTGAAAATCGTGTTAATTCGTGTCGTCTTGAGGCCTTGTACAGTGTACACTGTACAACCTTGAGGCTTTGTTTTTCTCTCAGCGCCTGTCGTTTGTGATCCAATAACTTTCGTTCTCTGTTTTCGCAGTCTTTCCACCCCAAAGCCTACTTCCTTATGTAAATCTCAACTCAAAAAAACAAAAAAAAAAGACATTACCTTCTCTGTGCTCATTCGTTTATTCATTCTTATTCGTTCGTTCGTTCTTCGACCACGTGTTTCTCCCCCATTTCCCCAGATAGATTGTCAAATTTCAACTCGTTATTTTATCGTCCATGCGATATTGTTTGATTATAGTTAGTTTTGGTTTGAATTTCCTGTAACTCGTAATTAATTAATCGTGTTCTGCTCCTCGTGTGTGGCCTTGTAGTTGTACCCCCGTCGGTGTTTTGTTAACTTAAGCGTGTTTTGCTTGGCTCTTGGTTTTTTCCCTTCTACCCCGAACATAATACTGTCTAACGTTCTAAATCCCCACCCCCCCCCCCCCCCCCAAAAAAAACAAAAAAAACAAAAACATTTATTTTCTTTTCTCCACGTGTACTGTTGTCTCATCCTGTATTTTCTGTCCAGGTGTGCTGTTTGCCCCACCCCCATTATCTCCTTGCCATCCACCGTTTGCCTTGTTCACGTGACTCGTGGTGGTCCCTCTCGGCGCTCCCCCTGTTGGTATTTTTGTGCATATAAGATTGTTCATAGTTCTGTTTAAATATTATTTAAATATGTTTAACCTTTCCCCTTCTGTGTTTTATTCAGTGGTATATTACAACACGCTGTTTTTCTTCCTATTTAAAAGGTTTTTCTCAATTTCCTCTCCAACTCATTCCACTTCAAAAAAAAGAAATTCAATATCTTATACGTCTCCCTCACTACATGGTCTAAATTCACATTCATTCCATCCCTCCTCCATCGTTCTGAATCGGATTGCTAACTTGAAAATCACAACAAACCCAATTTGTTATCAATGTTCGTCTTTCATTAATCATCCACTTTCTAAACTCCCCTCTTGCCCCTCCCATCCAAATCCCCCCCCTTGCACCTACACTCCGAAACTTCCCCCTTGCCCCTCCACTCTTAAACTCCCCCCTTGCCCCTCCACTCCTGAACTCCCCCCTTGCCCTTCCCCTCCTAATCCCCCCCCTTGCCCCTCCACTCCTGATCTCCCCCCTTGCCCCTTCACTCCAAAACTCCCCCCTCACTCCTCCCCTTCAAAACTCCCCCCCAATCCCTCCCATTCAATTCTCCCCCCATACCATTCCTCTCCAATTCTCTCTCCTCCCCCCTCCTCCTCCAAGCTGCCTCCTCCCCACTTCGTCTCCCTTCTATCTCATACCTCCACCCCCCCAAACCTTCTTCTTTCCTCTGCCCCCCCTCAAACAACCCCTCACTGTGCCGCATCCCTTCACCATCAAACCTTTCATCCTCCTCATCCTTCCCTTTCTTGGAACTCTTCTGCAACATCTGAAACACTATCAACTGCTCTCCCTACCTCCCCCTCTCATCCTTCATCTTACCCTACTCCTCCCCTCCCCTGTCCTGTACCCGATGCTCCCCCTCTCTCTTCATTAACGGTATGGACCTCAAACATCCGGGGCCTTCGCTCAAACCTGACTGATCTCTCCATACAGGTTGCTTCTGACAATCCAGACTTGATCTGCTTAACAGAGACTTTCCTCCTTCAAGATGTCTCTGATTCCTTAATATCTCTTCCTGGTTACTCCCTCCTCTGGTATGATAGACCTGAGCCTCGGCCTGGTGGTGGGGTGGCTATCTTTGTCAAAAACTCTCTTCCTCACTCTCCTTGCACTGCTCTCTTTCCTCCTCACCCGCAGGAGTACCTCTGGTTACGGCTTCCTCTCCGCTCCCACCTTTTGTTCATATGTGTTCTGTACCGTCCCCCAAACAGTGATGACTCCATCTACATTTCAATGTCTGACAACATGGACCAACTTCTATCCACTCATCCCAACTCTCTCTTCCTCATATGTGGTGACTTCAACTGTCATCATGCCACCTGGTTGGGTGTGGGTTCCTCTCTCACCAGTCATGGCACCTCAGCAAAGGACTTCTGTGACTCACTGGGATTGACACAATCTGTCAATTTCCCGACCCGGATCTCAGCCAATGGAGTATCTTCTCTTCTAGATTTGGTTATGACAAACTTCCCTGCTAATGTCTGCTGCTCTTCTTCTGCTCCAATCGGTTCTTCTGATCATGTGCTTGTCAAAGTGGACATCTCTCTGGCCATTCTCAGAGAGCCTCCTCAGCGTCGACGAGTCTGGCATTTCACTCAGGCCGACTGGGACGGTCTTCAAGCAGCCATCAATCGTCTGGATTGGTCTCCCATCTCCACTGCCTCTGACATCAATTCTTCCTGGGAATTCTTCCAAAGCAAACTGATCTCTCTCATGCACAGATTTATCCCATCTCGCCTTCAATTGTCTTACCCTTCCTCCCGTCCATGGTACACTGAATCTTGTGGTGAGGCAGTTGCCCTGAAACAACTTGCCTTTGCCTCTTGGAAGGCTAATCCAACTGAAGGAAATCTCAGTTCCTTCCACCAAGCTCGGAACAAGTGTGTGTCTACCCTCAGGAGTGCCAGGAAGCACTATCTCTCCTCACTCAAGAATGAACTCTCAAACCTGTCTCCTTCCTCCAAATCCTGGTGGCGTCTGGTCAAATCCGTTTCTGGTGTTTGTTCCCCCTCCATCCCCTCCCTTACCTCAAATGGCCACACAGTTGACATCGCACGTGACAAAGCCGAATGCCTCAACTCTGTGTTCGCCTCGAAATCCTTAGTCCCAAACCCATCTCTCTCTGTTCCCACCTTTCCCAGTCGAACCCAACTGCTCCTGGACTCTGTGTCCTTCTCTCCTGACAAGGTGGAGGAGTTTTTGTCAAACCTCGACTCTGATTCTGCAACTGGACCAGACGGCATCAGCCCACGGGTCCTAAAATCCTGCTCTGCCGCTCTATCTCACCCTCTCTCTGTTCTTTTCACCCTATCTTTTGCTCAAGGTCATCTGCCAGCATCCTGGAAATCAGCTAACATTACCGCTTTACACAAAAAAGGTGCAAAAACAGATCCTTGCAACTACAGACCAATCAGCCTGCTCCCAATTATCAGCAAAGTCATGGAATCCATCATTGCTTCGGATATGAAATCTTTCCTCTTCTCCAATGGCTTGATCTCTGATCATCAATTTGGTTTCAGACCAGGTCACTCTACTCTGGACATGCTGCTTCTGCTGTCTCAACAATGGATGGAGGTCCTCAATGCCAAACAGGAAATCAGAGCTGTCTCCCTTGACATATCACGGGCCTTTGATACGGTCTGGCACCCAGCTCTGCTCACCAAACTCTTCTCCTATGGTATCCATGGAAATCTCCATGCATGGCTTGCGGACTTCCTCTCTGGTCGTAGTCAACGTGTGGCCCTGAATGGATTTCTCTCATCTCCCCTTCCTGTTCAGGCTGGAGTTCCCCAAGGAAGTGTGCTGGGCCCTGTGCTTTTTCTGGTCTTCATCAATGATCTCTCCGACTCTCTGGAAAATCCTCTCTATCTCTTTGCTGATGACTCCACTCTCTGCCGCTCCATTCCTCTTCCCTCAGATCGGCAGTCTGCAGCCTCCTCACTCTCTGAAGACCTGGACAAAATCACAGACTGGTCAAACAAGTGGAACATGTCTTTCAATCCTGACAAATCCCACTCTCTTACTATGTCTCTCCGAAAAGATCGACTGGACAACCCTCCCATCTACTTTCTCAACAATCCTCTCCAAGAAGTTCTGTCACTCAAGCTTTTGGGTCTCACTATCTGCCATGATCTTTCTTGGGAAAACCACATTTCCAAGCTGGCCTCCAAAGCCAGTCGCCGACTGGGCATCCTCCATCGTGCGAAGTCCTTCCTCGGCACACCTGAGCTCCTCACCACATACAAGGCTTTCATCCGCAGCTCAATGGAATACTGTTCTCCCCTACGGGCTGGTGCTCCTGCCTCACACCTGGCTCGGCTTCACGCTGTTGAATCCAAAGCTTTCAAAATCATTGGAATCTCCCGCGATGAAGCTATCTCTGAGGGCCTTTCACTCACTCACCGCAGTCAGGTAGGTGGCCTTTCTGTTTTCTACCGACTCCTCTCCGGCCTTGCTCCCCCAGCTCTCTCTGTGCTCTGTCCCCCAAATATTCCTACAGGTCGCACAAGATCTGCCAGCAACCCTCTGATGGTTAAACTGCCGAAATCTCGGCTCTCTGCTCACCTTCACTCTTTCATTCCTCTTTTCTCCCGCCTGTGGAACAAACTCCCACACTCCCTTCAATCCCTCTCCTCCCTCCAGGTCTTTAAAACAGCTGTTCACCACCATCTCTTATCTTCCCCCATCCATAACCTTGATCTTTTCTACCCCCACTAATTCACCCCAGATCCACCTTGTTTGAAATTCCAACTTCTTTCCTGGAAATCCTGGCAGTGTCCATATGTTTATACCTCTCCCACCCCCCCCCCCTTCACATGCCTCCCCCCCTTCACATGCCTCCCCCCCAAAGCCCTCTCCCTCCCACAGATCTCTCGATGTCTCCATGTCTCTCGGTCCCTGCTCTCAAATGTTGTGTTTGTGTCCTTCCCCCTCTCTCCCCATCTTGTCTACCGCTCCCGATGTCTACCGCTCCCGATGTTATTTGTTTTATGTGTCTGTTTGTCTTTCTGTGTGATTAATGTTCGCTCTTTCACGAGCCTCGATCTTGTATACAAAAAATAATAATAATAATAATAAATAAATAAAAATTAAAAAAAAATGTCACCCCCACGTCATGATGCGTCTTTCATACCAGACATTTGCAAAAACCGGTGGTGTGAAGTCCTGTCACTTTAGTGAGTGGATGCGGATGGTGCGAAGAGACTTTCAATCCTAACTACCTTCTAAATGACTTAACACACTTTACACTACCCGGGGTCTCTCCCTGCAAAACCATTGGCCATTTTACACTATGTGGTTCTAAAAACGAATTCCCATTGACCAAACTGTGGTGCTCACCAATTTGGGGTCTCACTCCCCCGATTATTCACCCTGTGCCCTCGCACAATTTCAGGGCTGGGTCGTGCGGCTCCCCCAGCAGGTCTGCTCACCTGCACACCTCCGCCACTGTAGTTGCCTCCCGAGCTTACCTGCTCCTTACCCTAACCTACCTCGGGAAGGCCCTCTGGCGCTCTCATCCCATACCGCCCTCTCTGGCGTCGGGCTACCCGGGTCTGTCCTCCGGATCCTCGGGCCCCATTGAACACTACTGGCTCCCAGAGCCTACCTGCGGCCTCACCTGGCCGACAGACTAACAGTGGCGGAGTGCCCAATTAATCATACATACTAACAGGCCACACGCCCAGCCAATTTACTCACACTAATGCACCCCTCAAGCAGTACTCTGCTACTCTCGCACCACAGATGCCAATATCCAACCACAATTTACACACTCCCTCTACCTACTTTTAAGCTACCCTCCCTGGGTACTCGTGAAGGGGTCCATCCTGTCCCCACTCACTCTTTCACACCATACACTCCACTCCACATATTCCACAATACTCACTCCACACCATCCATTCCATACTCGATTTATTCCATGCCATCTATTCCATGCAACCATTCTCCATTCACCTGTATTGCACTTGCACACCTGGTGCCCACACACCTGGTGGCACTTGCACCCTCCTTTCCTCCAGGACCATCCACTCAATACAATGCCAATCATCATGCTCACCACAAATACTCGCGTACAATTTCTCATTTCATCACTCTCACTCCAAACACATAGCATCATCTAACTAACTACTCCCTTCTGAAACGCGTGCTCCCTGTCTTCCCTTATACTATGCACTCCCTCGTCGTTATTATCCAACTAATCTCTCTACGTCCCCTCTACAGGTATGATGTCGCTACTTAAATCTACAGTTACCGATGGTCATTTCTAAACCCTAACATTATCCAAGCCCTCCCTGGCGAGGTTTTCACTGCCATAACCCCATAAACTAATGCTCATGTGCCCCGAACGTGTGAGGGATGGTAGAGATACCACCCCCCGACACTGGGTATCAATTTCCAATTATCACTATCATCCCAATTTCACTCACTATCAATTCCAATTTCAAATCCCTATCAATTCCAAACAATTTGTCATCATCACTACAGTCCGCTACACTTGAGCCTCCTCGGTGTGTCATTGCATTATCAAAGCTCGGCTTCGCAAAGCCGAGCAATGCATATGGGTGGTTTGTCGCCTGCAGGTTGGGTCCGTCCGGCATTCGGATTCAGGGGAGGAGGTTTGGTTGGGCCAAGGCACCAGGCACCATCCCGGCACAACACCTTGCGCTCCCATGAGCGATGGCCCAGCCTTGCCCGGCCGGAACGTCGCCACCGCAAGGGGGTGCTGTTCCGACCCCTCCTACCTCCCCTAGAACCGGGCCGCCCACTTTGCCTGGCAAAGCGCGGATTCGACCGTGCAGGGCGGGGCCCGGCCCGAATCGGGCACGGCGCTCCGAGCAGGAGCGACGCGACACCGATCCCCGCAACACACAAAGAGCACCGCGCACCGAGTGCTCGCATCGGCTATACGTCGGCCTAAACGCTAACCCGGTGAACGTCGATGCTCCCTTTGCATGCTCACATCCATACACGACCCTTTCCTTACTCATACATCTCGGCGCTCCAATGCCTCTCATACAACCCATACATTCCCTGCACTCTATCACCGCACTCTCTGTTACACACCACTCACTGTTCGCACACTCCATAACACCCCTCTCCCCCGCACCGTCTTGCGCACGCTCTCCCGGTACGTACTCCGTACCACTCACGGGTGTGTACTCCCGCATACACCCACACAGCGCACACCTACCCACGGGTGTGCAATCCTTTGTCGCACACCCAATCACGTGCTTCACCACCAACTCAAGTGTGCATTCTCGCACCCGCTCCTCGTCCATCTCACTCTCTGTATCACTCGTCGTTCCACTTCCACACTCACACTCCGATGTGCATTCACTCTCGCACTCGGTAACACACTCACGCTCTGACGCCATCCGCACACACGTGCTGTTCACCTTCACACACCTTTTCCTCACACGCGCGCCATTCGTACCGCAGCACACCAAGGACCTTCCACCAACGCCCAGGTGCCGCCTCGATCCCAACCACGCGAAAAACCCGCTCGCGCCAAACACTCTCCCGAAAATATTTTCGCCCCATATACAGCCCGACTCACCTTCGGGACCCTCCTCTCCACACGCACCTGCAAATCTTTATAAGGATTAGCAAGCATGGCATCAGGATGCAAATTCAGACTTTGCACAATTTCCATTACTTTCTCCGATTCCTTTCCTATCTTTGCCGTTTCCACTATTTCAATTTCGATTATTTCTTTCCCAATGTGAAGTAATTCTTTTTCTTTATTTTCTTTTCCCTCGACGACCGCTGGCTCTAATAAAATTTTCTCTTCTACCTCGTCGGTCGCTGGCCTCCCCATACCCCGGGTCGCGATTTCTACCCCGGTCCACATGTCTGCGCCTTGCTCTGGCTCACTCAACCTGCGCTCCTCGAGTCGCGTTACCTCTTCGCATACCCATGTGCCTTTCCCGCTCGACCTGCGGTTAACCTCCCTCTCCAATTCTTTTGCCTCGTACGTGGCTTTGTCCTCGCCAACCCCTCATTAATTTCTTTGGCTTGGCCATTCACGTCCTCCAATTCACCCCCTAATCCCCCTAATTTGCATTCTAACCCCCCTATTTGGTCCCCCATATCGTCTCTCAACCCCCCAATTTGGCTTTCTAATTCATTTCTCATTTCCCTGGTGGATTTGTCCATTTTTTCATCTATTTCTTTACTTTGCACCACGAAGCATGCCCTGATTTGCGCCATGAAGGCTTGCATGTCGCCCAACCCCATTTGCGCAGCGGGCGCGGCCCCTTTCGCCGACATGTGCGAGGCGCCGCCATTTTGTGCTGCCGTGACCACGTGCGAGGCGCCGCCATTTTGCGTGCCTGCAACCCCCACTACCCCACCTTCTTCAACCTCCTCCTCTATTACTCCCAATTGTTCCCTGGGGTCCCTGGTCGACTCTAACTCTTCCTCTTCTATCTCCCCCACCGGCATCCGATCGCCTTGATTATCCATGGCACGATATCAATTTGTTTGTTAAAAATAATTTTGGCCACTCCTAACTTTTTGACCAAATTTTTTAGATGGATTAAAAAATTTGGTTCGGGTCCAATCCCACTCCTGACACCAATTGTTGCGGATCCGGGCGTCGGCGCTCCCCTTACCAATGGGGGGGTTAATCCCCTTGTCTTTTACACTGGCCGATTCTCCCGGTCCTTCAGAAGATATCGCGCTCCTTCCGGTCGGAAGCAGGGCGATACTCCTGCCCGAGCCAAGGACAAGATGGAATATTGCCGAGCGGTTTTAGCAATCCGGAGCTCGAGCGGTTAGCGGCAGTCTGAACCCAATTCTAAGCGGTTCCTATATCATGCCACAGGTTTTCAATTGGGGACAGGACGAAAGGGATCGGACGAGAGGAAACCAAAGTGAAAGGATAACAAATATTTATTTATTACGTATACAAACCCCGAAGAGGAAATGAAAGAAGGTAGAATGTACAAGCAGAGGAAATAAAAGGACACAGGGCAACCTTATACAGTCTTATATAACACTCCCAGGACAGAACAAACAGACTTACACGAATGGGGAATAGCAGGCAGAAAGGTCCAGGCGATGGGATCCGGTCCAGGCTCCGGGTCCGCGGGCGAAGAACGGCAGGCAGCTTCGCGTGTCGTTGGCGCACGACCGGACCTTACATCTGCGAGGGGCTGGAATGCCGCCTACATATATCATGCCAAACGCTCTCTCTCTCCCGAAAACTCAATGTCCGTATCAAATGGAGCGCTCCCGGATCAGTCCGTTCACAATGCAATGTGCTCGCTCGCCCGACCTCCGTGCCGTCCGTTTACAATAAGCAAGGAGTCCGTGGCGCCGTTCTTTACAAGCGATGGTCCCCTGCGCAGATCTCATCTAAAAGCAGTCCTCGCGCTTGCGCTTATATAACGCGCTGTGAAATCACTCCGTGCTTCGCCAGGCCACGCCCGTCGGTCAGATTACATCAGCCCTGGTTGGCTGGTGGGGGCTTACCGGCCACGCCCTGGTGGTGAGTTGTCGTGGCCACACCTCGTTCTTGGCGCTCCACCCCCTTCTTCTCCAAGCTTGACCGCGTGCGTGATGGTGTTTGGAGCGAGCGCTAAGGCAGCGATGACGGCTCAATGCAGCGAACGCTGCTAACCCAGCCACGTGATAATTTGGTGAGAGAGAGTGCAAAATGAGCGAAATGGGGCCTATCTTATTTGATTAATGCAATGCAGATTCAAACTATTGGGAACAGATCCTTAACTAGAACACATACTAATGAAATAACTAAAGAAGATCCTATGGTGTTCTACGTGTTGCTCGTGGCCTAACTAGGGTGCGACCTTTGACCTTTACACAAAAATGGGAATATTTACAGGGGATTATTTTTAAGGGATTATTACAAATATTTACAAAGCGGAGGGTTCTAAAAACCGCAACAATATATTAGAAGACGAGACATACAGTACACTTCCGTTGTGATAATATTTTGCACTTAAGATTAGTTTTTAACCGAAGTTAAAAGCACAGTCTCACATCCTATAACTGCAGACAAACACTCATATCCCCTCGAAAGACCTTCTGTTGTAGTACACCTCGATCTTTACCAGGGGGCGCTTTTGGATCAATTTGATTCCAGCTCCACATCCTTGCCAAGAATGAGGAAGCGAATGAACAATCTCATAATGAACATGTGCCAGAAGGTTGCGCTGATCAACTCTGGCCATCAATGTTCTATTTGTTGAAGGTCAACCTGGTTTGGCTTGCTGAACTTTAGGTATTTCGAATACCCTTTCCAAGCCTTGCAAAAGTTTCTTTGATTTGTTCAGGACTCCGCATGTTATGTGTGAGCCTGATTTCTTACTGTATTTACTTTGGGCTCTGGTGTTTTTAACATGAACTACCCCACCTCCAGAGAAGTTGGAGGCGATCTATTTATTACGTATGCTAAATGATGGTATTTTGGATCCACTCCTTCACAAACTATGCTCTAAGTCCATTGCACCTCAATTTCCCTTCCCCTCTTGTATCTCTATCCAACCTCCTTTGTTTTCTCAATTTAAGCTTTCTCATTTACACACATATTGTTATATGTTATTTATATATATATATATATATATATATATATATATATATATATATATATATATACATATATATACATATATATATATACGTATATACATATATATACATATATATATATACATATATATATGCACACACTACCGGTCAAAAGTTTTAGAACACCTCAATTTTTCCAGTTTTTATTGAAATTTACGCAGTTTAATGTCTCAATATACTTTGAAATTAAGCATAGAACAAATAAACAATTGGAGATTTAAAAAAAGAAATCATAGAATCATTTTGTTTAACAAAATTTAATTTAAATTTTTGACTCAGCAAAGTAGCCACCTTTTGCAGATATAACCGCCGAACACACTCGTGGCATTCTTTCTGCAATGGAAATCAAATATTGTTCGGGAAGTTCTTCCCAACACTGTGGCAGAAGTTCCCACAAATGTGTTGCACTTGTAGGTTGCTTTGCTTTCACCCTTCTGTCCAGTTCATCCCAAACCAGCTCGATGGGGTTTAAGCCTGGAAACTGTGCTGGCCATTCCATGATTTGAAGCCTACCGTCTTGTTCTTTTCCTCGAAGGTAGTTTTGACATCGCCTGGAGGTGTGCTTAGGGTCATTATCTTGCTATAGGATGAACCCCTGACCAACTAGGCATATACCAGAGGGTATTGCATGGTGCTGCAAAATGCTGTGGTCACCCTTTTGGTTCAGGGTGCCAGTCACTCTGTGCAAGTTGCCGACTCTGGATCCAGCAAAAGAGCCCCAGACCATCACACTTCCTCCTCCATGTTTGACAGTTGGTGTCACAAACTGAGGAACCATCCTTTCGCCTACTCGACGGCGTACAAAAACCCTGCATGATGAACCTAAGATTTCAAATTTTGATTCATCGGTCCATAAGACCTTCTTCCTGTCTTCAGTAGTCCACTGGCGGTGTTTCATGGCCCAGGCAAACCTCTTTTTCTTATTTTGCCATCTTAGCAATGGCTGTCTTACTGCCACTCGACCTGTCAAACCTGCAGCTCGAAGTCTTCTCTTCACAGTTGAAATTGAGACTTGCTTACTTCGACCAGTATTAAGCTGTGCTTGAAGCTTTTGTCCTGTGAGCCACCTATCACACAAGCTGTTGACTCTCAGAAACTTGTCTTCTGATTCTGTTGTGGCTTTGGGTCTTCCAGACCTCTTCCTGTCAGAGTTTCCTCCAGTTTCCAATATACTACTTCCTGCAGTGCAATATTGTCCAAATATTGCTTCAAAGGGTGTAATAACAGTCTGTTCCAATACTGCTTTTATACAGACAGGGGGTTTGTAATCAAGTAATCAGCAGAGGTTGGGACACCTGTTGGAATTGTTTGCATCAACTTTCAAGGCTTAATTTACTTACATTGCTGCAGAACAGCTGTAAGTTGTTAACCCATTACTTGTTCCCTGAAGAAGGCCTTTTTTACAATATAACTGTGCAATTTACATTATTTTCCCGTTTTTGCTAACTTAAATTTTTTTAAACCTCGAGCAGTTTACTGCTTACCTTTGTACTATTTCAGGTTATTCACTGGACTTGAATTGCTTAAATTTCAATAAAAACTGGAAAAATTGAGGTGTTCTAAAACTTTTGACTGTTAAAACTTTGAAAATGTGTTTCCATTTGGCATCCTTACGTGTGCAAGGATAGGTTTGGATCCCGATGGATATGTATGCTACCGCCAGGGTCTCCCCCTTGCCCACAATGGGTCACCATGTATGCCCTGCCGATTGTAAAATGGACTGGTGATATCTCTTGGAGAATTGTACATATGATTTTACCTACCAATGTTTTATTACACCGTTTTAGTATTTTAAATTCTTTTTCATGCCCCTTTTGAATGGCTTCTGAAGATTTACATCATGCTTATGTTGACTGTGCAAGACTGACCCCACGTTTTACTTTGTTGTCGCGATTGTGCTGCCATATGAATGTTTTTTTTTCTTTGCATATGTTTATTTTTGGTTTGCCGTTGAATCCCAAAAATGCTGTTGTATCTGTGCTCACCAATTTTTTAAATAGCTGCAGGGAAGCTCGCAATTTATAAAACAAGGAAAGCTAAACTTCTTGCCAACCCTGATGCTGGCTACAATGTTTTAACATTTTTTAAGGCCCTTACCCCGTGGCCAGGCTATGTGCAGAGTTTTATTTTCACCAAAACTTAATTATTTTAAATCTTTTTAAGCAAAAATAGTGTTCCAAGAATGTGCTGTGTAAAATAATCCATAATGATCTCACCATTTCATTTTAAAGGTGGACTTGTACCTTTTCAATGTTTTTATTTTTTACCTTCCTTTTATGATTGTTGTTCGTTGGCTATGTCTAACTGTTTTTTTCTAAACTCGTTTAAATAAAGGTATACAAAAGTCAAAGTCTCTCTCTGTCTCTCTCTCTCTCTCTGGCGCACCCTGCTGGCTGTTGTGATTTGGGTGTGGCGCCATGGCCGCCATATGCAGCTGCTCTGTTTTGTGGTGAGTCGTCAGTGTATTGTTTTTGTCCCATTACCCCCCCCCCCCCACCCCCACCCCCATCCCTTCTCTCCTTTCCTGTTACATCCCATGTGCTTCTGATGTTTTGTTCTCCGGTTTTCGACTCCTTTGTGTTCGAGAGAGAGAGATTGAGAGCGGGCCTATTTTGGATGCGGCCTACCCGTTTTGACGATGCTTTGTAAGCCTTGTTTATGCTTATAATGCGTTTTTGGTTTTTCATTTTAGCTTGATTTATTTAGGTTTGATACCGGTTCGGACAAGAAGGGGGCGATAATATCACCGACATGGCGAATGTACGCTCTCGATGTGAGGGTTTTGAGGGTTTAACCTGGAAGCATGCGTTCGTGTGCGTTCCTCCCGACAGCGTTCCTGTAGAGGACATTATTCTCGCAGTTGGGAATATTATTGGTGATGAAAATATACGTGCTGCGTCAAGTATGAATCAGAAGGTAGTTGTTTTCGTTTCTCACGATGAACTCGTCCATGACGTTGTAAGTGCCGGAATAAGCACAGAAAGTGGTCATTTTGTAATGGCGTCGCCGATGCTGACTCCCACGACGAGAGTCGTTATATCAAACACACCTCTGTTTATTTCTAATGACAGGATTATGACCGTGTTATCACGTTATGGTAAAATGGTGTTTCGGATATCCACAATTCCTCTTGGCTGTCGGAATGAACGTGTTAAACATGTCATGAGTTTCGAAAGGCAGGTGTACATGGTCCTACCAGACCGTGGGGATGATGCGGGCCTCAATATCTCGTTCAAAATAAACTTTGAGGACTAACTACCAGCTGTATGCATCGTCCGCCACCTTAACGTGTTTTCAGTGCGGAGTGTTCGGGTATTTAAAACAGTTTTGTCCAAAAGCCTCGTGTGTCGGGTGTGGAAAAAAAGGTCACACTGATGGGTGTGTAAGGAGGAGGTTACCGTGACTCCACGAATTAACATTCCTATTGGGAAGGAGGTTAACGTGACTACACAAACTAACATTCCCAACGAGGAGGAGGTAAACGTTAATGCACGGCTTATTGTTCTCAACGAGGAGGTAAACGTTAATTCACGGCTTATTGTTCCCAACGAGGAGGAGGTAAACGTTAATGCACGGCTTATTGTTCCCAACGAGGAGGAGGTAAACGTTAATGCACGGCTTATTGTTCCCAACGAGGAGGAGGTAAACGTTAATGCACGGCTTATTGTTCCCAACGAGGAGGAGGTAAACGTTAATGCACGGCTTATTGTTCCCAACGAGGAGGAGGTAAACGTTAATGCACGGCTTATTGTTCCCAACGAGGAGGAGGTAAACGTTAATGCACGGCTTATTGTTCCCAACGAGGAGGAGGTAAACGTTAATGCACGGCTTATTGTTCCCAACGAGGAGGAGGTAAACGTTAATGCACGGCTTATTGTTCCCAACGAGGAGGAGGTAAACGTTAATGCACGGCTTATTGTTCCCAACGAGGAGGAGGTAAACGTTAATGCACGGCTTATTGTTCCCAACGAGGAGGAGGTAAACGTTAATTCACGGCTTATTGTTCCCAACGAGGAGGAGGTAAACGTTAATGCACGGCTTATTGTTCCCAACGAGGAGGAGGTAAACGTTAATGCACGGCTTATTGTTCCCAACGAGGAGGAGGTAAACGTTAATTCACGGCTTATTGTTCCCAACGAGGAGGAGGTAAACGTTAATGCACGGCTTATTGTTCCCAACGAGGAGGAGGTAAACGTTAATGCACGGCTTATTGTTCCCAACGAGGAGGAGGTAAACGTTAATGCACGGCTTATTGTTCCCAACGAGGAGGTAAACGTTAATGCACGGCTTATTGTTCCCAACGAGGAGGTAAACGTTAATGCACGGCTTATTGTTCCCAACGAGGAGGTAAACGTTAATTCACGGCTTATTGTTCCCAACGAGGAGGTAAACGTTAATGCACGGCTTATTGTTCCCAACGAGGAGGTAAACGTTAATGCACGGCTTATTGTTCCCAACGAGGAGGAGGTAAACGTTAATGCACGGCTTATTGTTCTCAACGAGGAGGTAAACGTTAATTCACGGCTTATTGGTCCCAACGAGGAGGTAAACGTTAATGCACGGCTTATTGTTCCCAACGAGGAGGAGGTAAACGTTAATTCACGGCTTATTGTTCCCAACGAGGAGGTAAACGTTAATGCACGGCTTATTGTTCCCAACGAGGAGGAGGTAAACGTTAATGCACGGCTTATTGTTCCCAACGAGGAGGAGGTAAACGTTAATGCACGGCTTATTGTTCCCAACGAGGAGGTAAACGTTAATGCACGGCTTATTGTTCCCAATGAGGAGGAGGTAAACGTGAATGCACGGCTTATTGTTCTCAACGAGGAGGTAAACGTTAATTCACCGCTTATTGTTCCCAACGAGGAGGTAAACGTTAATGCACGGCTTATTGTTCCCAACGAGGAGGAGGTAAACGTTAATGCACAGCTTATTGTTCCCAACGAGGAGGAGGTAAACGTTAATGCACGGCTTATTGTTCCCAACGAGGAGGAGGTAAACGTTAATGCACGGCTTATTGTTCCCAACGAGGAGGAGGTAAACGTTAATGCACGGCTTATTGTTCCCAACGAGGAGGAGGTAAACGTTAATGCACGGCTTATTGTTCCCAACGAGGAGGAGGTAAACGTTAATGCACGGCTTATTGTTCCCAACGAGGAGGTAAACGTTAATGCACGGCTTATTGTTCCCAATGAGGAGGTAAACGTTAATGCACGGCTTATTGTTCCCAATGAGGGTGAAACCAGCAGCTCAATCGCCAATATTATTCCTTCTCGGCAAAGCGTTGCTATGGATACTGAGTTTAAGTTGATGACTAGTAAACGAAGAGCACTTGATGAGTCGTTAAACCAGGTGCTGTTAAAAAGGTTGTGCTCGATGTGCAGACCTTCCGTGCAGAAACTCTTCAGGATACTCCTGAAATCTCGTTGCAAAACGTTGACCAGATAAATTAAACAGAACACCTGGAGAAGTGTAACGGGATTCAAATGGTACAGCAAAGTGCTTCCATTTCCCTCACGGACGAGGGTGATGATGTAAATATGGCTGACAGTGAGTCAGTGAATGATACGTCATTGATCCGACCACATGAAGGTGATCAAACTATGGTCCAACATGATTATGCCCATTTAATAAATGAGGGTGTAAACGCAAATCCACAGGATGTGGAAACAAAGATTTGACTCCATTTGAGGAAAGTCGTAGTCAGGCTGCCGGTGTTTCCCAAACCCAACACTCTGGGGATCCCCCAGATGCTGGCATACTTGTTCATAAAACAGGAATGGCTGAGGGTATTGACCCAGACCCTTTTGGAGCAATGTCTGACTTATCGGAATCAGAGGAGGAGGCGTCCAGACACGGCTCCGTGCTTGGCGGGAAGGAGGCCTCAGTCCGCTTCGTTCGTGCGCTCCGCTAGTCCAGCGCACGCCACCAGGTAGGCCCCGCTCGCACACAGGCACCAGCCTCGCTCCAATCACCGCTCCAAACACCAAGCCTCAAGAGCACCAAGACCAAGAACACCACGAAGAACTCAGGGAAGACGCCAACGACCACCAGGGAGGAACGCAGGGAAGCAAGCATGAACCCAGAATGCCCACCAACCAGTCGTTTTGTCCCCCGTGGTCTGACGTCAATCCTAACCGCGTTACCAATCCGCCCCTCCCTTCTTTGTGGTCTTTCCCGCCTTCTGACGTCACCGGCCCTTCCCCTCAACTCGACGACCTTCTAAGTCGTGTTGGCCGAGTGTTCGCGCCTTCCGCACTGATTGGCCGAGATGTCCACGGTCGGTGGACAATCAGTGTCGCTTCCTTCCCCAACCAATCACATGTTCCCTGGGCGTGGCTATTGCTTGCCTTGCACGATGCTCGTTACTATGCCAGCTGGTGATGTGGCTGGCTGCGGCCCCATCGGCGGTGCCCCGATCTGGCTTCCTGCCTGTTCTTCCTGTAAGTCTTTTTGTGGCGGAGGGGAATTAATTAATGTGTGCCTCTAAGGGTTCTATCTAAGTGTCTATATGAGTGTGTTGCCATAAGGGACACTGGATTTCTCACAGAGGGAACGACAAACAAAGGAATTTTACCCATAATCCCTGTGCTAATTATCTTGCCCCGCCCCTCGTGGCGGGGACACATACAACTTATTCCGACATTTGGGCTACACACAGAACTTATTACAGGAAGATTCCCTATCACGACAGTCGAGTACCTACCTATGCAGATCTACCTGGCTCTATATATTCCTCTACCCCCCTCGCCCCCCAGACATAATAGTTTATTCAAACGGAAACAAGTTGATGTGATCTTACTGCAGGAAACTTATATCATTGAGAAGGTTGAACATGACGAGCAGCATTTTTAAAGGTAAATGCTTCTTCAGTAACATGTCGTCTGTATCTGCTGGAGTTGGGTTCTTGTTAAAACCAGGACTTGTACCTGACTCTTGCCTCTTTCAGGAGGTGATAAAGGGCCGGTTTGCTTCCCTGGAACTGGTGATTAATAACCTAAAATTTATTATTTTTAATGTATATGCACTAAGTGAAAGTACTGACCGTAAAACTTTCTTTGCTGTAGTGGTAAACCATTTAAAATTGTTTGACCTCAATCAGTGCATATGCATGGGTGGTGATTTTAATTGCACGTTTGAGCCCAAATTGGACAGGAACTCACCAGAACCACATCCTGAAGCCCATGGTAACCTCTCCCATTTCCTTTCCGTCGTGCGTTTTCTTGATGTATGGCGCTTGATACACCCAAATGACCAACAGTACACATGGTGTCGATGTTCCAATGGCCAAGTGTCCTTAGCGAGGCTTGACAGATGGTACATCACCCCACGTTTTAGAAATATGATAACCTTCTCAAATATTGTCCCGTCTATCTTCTCCGACCACCACATCCTTTCCTATCCTTTCCTCACTTTAAACATACCAGTGCCTATTGGAAATTTTACACGAGGCTTTTGGGCGATGCCTTTTTTAAGGAAGCCTTTCACAATCTATGGATAGCAGCAGCTGAAAAAAAGCCCCGTTTTGCATCCATTAACCTGTGGTGGGACAATATGAAAACCCATATAAGGCTGTTTTTTCAACAGTTTAATTCATATGTCACCCATGAAAGTCGAGTCACACTGACTCGGTGAGAAACTGAAATTCTAAAACTGGGGAACAAACTGGCGAAACAAGAGAATGAGGCAAACTATAAGTTACTCCTTGAAAGAAAGACCCAACTTAGAGAACTATTGCAGGAGAAAGCTGCAGGATTATTAGTTAGATTAAGAATAAAAAATATTAAAGTATCAGATAGCCCAGGCAATTCCTTTTTTTCACCTCAAATCCAAAACGAAGCCAGCTCGGCTTATCTTATCAGTTATGGACCCCAGTGAAAATGTAATTGCAAATTCTGATGGGGTAAAAAATACCATTAGAAAGTACTATTCAGAACTGTTTGCATAAAAGATGTTTGTGAGGATAAGATGAAACTCTTTACCTCCCATCTCCCATCCCTGACTGAGACTCAACGGCTGGAGCTGGATGTGCCGTTAACCCTTCCTGAATTAGAATGTGCTCTGGCTGGAATGGAATCTGGAAAAGCTCCAGGAATTGATGGCCTACCAGCTGAGTTTTACTTGGGAATTTTGGGACCTTTTAGGTCCAGAACTCTTAAATGTAATCCAAGAATCCCTGCGAACTGGTGCAATGCCATTACGCCTAAGGAGAGCAGTGGTGAGTCTCCTCCCAAAGTCAGGAGATCTCCGACGGATGGAGAATTGGAGACCAGTTTCAGTATTGTGCACCGACAACAAACTGTTTTCAAAAGCGATGGCAAATCGTCTGAAGAAAGTCATTGGTGACCTGGTCCTACCCGATCAGACTTTCTGCATCCCCAGTTGATCCATTTATGACAACATTTTTTTAGTTCGGGATTTAATGGGCAATTACCACGATCAATATAATTTTGGGATAATGTTTCTAGACCTTGAAAAAGCCTTTGACAGTATTGATCATGTTTTTTTGTGGCGTGTTCTGGAAGCTTGTGGCTTTGGGGTTAATTTCAGAGCCTTCATATCTCTATTGTACACTGACATTTCTAGTGTAATTAAGGTAAACAATGAACTCGTTTCACCCATACATGTTCAGAGAGGGGTACGGCAGGGTTGCCCAGTCTCAGGATTGCTTTTTTCGTTAGCAATGGAACCATTACTTTGTACGCTCAGGGAGAATATCTCTGGCCTGACGTGTTTCCAAAGGAGTCCACCATTGACTATATCAGCGTATACAGATGATGTGTGCGTCATAATCAGAAGCAAACAGGTTATTGATGCTCTTGTTAAATCCTTGAGAACCTTTTTCCAGGCTTCTTCCCTGAAAGTTAATTGGAGGAAAAGCAAAGCTATTTGGGTGCCTTACCTTAATAGTTGCCTCCCTGTCTCGACACATCTACCTCCTCTTCCGGAAAGCTTAGAATGGAAGGCAGATGGTATCGACTACCTTGGTGTGTCCCTTGGTTCCACACAATTTAAGGAAAAGAATTGGGAAGGCTTGATTGGAGAAATGGAGAGGAAACTGAACCTGTGGAAAAGAGCCCTACCGCACCTTTCATTTAAGGGGTGTCTTAGTTGCCAATAACCTGGTTGCTGCAACTTTATGGCATCGCTTAATTTGCCTACAACCGCCAGAAGTGCTGCTTACAATGATCCAGGCCAAACTTGTGGACTTTTTTTGGGGAGGCCATCATTGGCTGTGGCCAAAGGTAACATGCCATACTTCATCTGATGGAGGCCAAGGCCTTGTTCACGTGAAATCCCGCCTCATGGCCTTTCGTTTGTGCACCATTCAGCACCTTCTATATGTTGAGCACCTGCCAAACTACCCATTGGCCTGTCATATTTTGCAACAGGCGGGCAGACTCGGCTATGGTCGTGAAATATTCCTGACCCACCTCAAGTATGTGGATACAGCAACGCTCCCTATATTCTACCAGAGCCTTGTCAATGCCTGGAAAGGTCTTACAGTGAGTCCCAAAGTGGACACATACTCCCCAGGGATGTTCGAAGTTGAACCACTGTTTTTCAACCCTCTCTTCCCTGATGTATTCAAGAGCCGTGATTTGTGCCAACGCTTCATTGATGCAGGCATGAACAAAGTATGGCACCTACAGCCAGACTCTGGTGTAGGGTGGAAGACTGTGGAAGAAATTTCAAATATGACAGGAATTCGATCCAAGAGGACAATCGCCTTAATATTGAGGAAAGTCGTACAAAAAGGTCATCAGCTACGGGTATTATGGACTCAGAATACACATGGACATTCTGATGAGCCATACTTCCCTAAACTGATTTTTGACTGCTCCCCCAGAGAACTTCCACCTGTTAGCACAGGGACAAATGAGTTGCAAGCTGCAAGCAGCAAGAGCCTGTATACAGTCACGTGAAAAAGTAAGTACACCCCATGTAAAGTTTTGACTTTTTCAACATATTTCAACATACAGCTATTTGATATTCATTTCAACAATATTGATAGATAAAGGTGATATAATATAACAAATATCATGAAACATTTACATTTTGTAGTCCATTGTATAATTTAAATAAACATAAATGGAAATTTCACATGTGGAAAAAGTAAGTACACCCCTAAAGCGCGGCGTTACGCGCGCTGCTTGCGAGCAAGGAGGAAGCGGACAAGCGGTAACTTATAAGCGTCTTTATTTCAGGAGCTCACTGTAACACTGGCGCGCTCCGGGCTGCGCACCCGGTGTATATCATGAGGCCACGCCTACCCCTCGGGCGTGGCCACCGCCCACTTGGTGCGCGGAATGATGTCACCACGCCAGTGGGCTTTTGTGTCCGCCACACGCGCCCCCCCAGAATTCCCGCGCACCTGGAGGGCCAGTTTGCGGGGCAGACGAATGACCCGGCCGAAGCGCCCCCTGGCGATCGGCGGCGTCCGGGGTGCAGGGATGCCAGGTGGGATGCCCCTGGCTGCCCCTGGGATGGGTGCAGGACCGGGGGGCGGCGTGGCTGGGCGGTGCTGCGGGTCCGCCCGCAGCCCCGACGTTGGGGTCGGGCCACTGGCGGTGGATGGTCCACGTCGAGGTGGGCCGGCTTGAGGCGGTCTACCGAAACACGGTCAGGAGTACCGCCGATGTCCAGGGTGAAGTGCTTCGCCCCGGTCTCCAGCACGCGGAAAGGCCCGTCGTACGGGGGCCGCAGTGGTGTCCGGTGGGCATCGTGGCGGATGAAGATGTACTCCGCCGTGCGAAGCTCCGGGGCGACGTGCGTCGGTGGGTGCCCGTGGCATGCCGTTGGCACCGGGGTGAACCTCTGGGCGGTCTCTTGCAGAGCGGAGCACTGCTGTGCCGCGGACCATGGTGCCGTGGAGTCGGGGAGGAACTCGCCCGGCACCCGCAGCGGTTGCCCAAAGACCAACTCCGCCGCGGATGCGCGCAGGTCCTCCTTGGGCGCCGTCCGGAGGCCCAGCAGGACCCAGGGGAGCCTATCGACCCAGCCTCCGTCGCGGAGGGTGGCCCGGAGCGCGGCCTTCAATGAGCGGTGAAATCGCTCACACAGGCCGTTAGCCTGGGGGTGGTAGGCCGTGGTTCGGTGCAGCCGGACCCCGAGCCCCTGTGCGACCGCCCCCCAGAGCTCCGAGGTGAACTGGGGGCCGCGGTCGGACGAGATGTCTGAGGGGGCGCCGAACCGGGCGACCCAGGTGGCGATGAAAGCCTGCGCGACATCGGCCGCCGTTGTCGACGCCAAGGGCACGGCCTCCGGCCACCGGGTGGTGTGGTCCACCATGGTGAGGACGTAGGTGAAACCCCGCGAGGGGGGCAGAGTTCCCACCAGGTCCACGTGGACGTGGTCAAACTGGCGTTCCGGCACCGTGAACGGGGCCAACGGGGCCTGGGTGTGCCGGTGCACCTTGGCGCGCTGGCACGCGAGGCACATCCTGGCCCAGCCACAGACGGCCTTCCGGAGGCCATGCCAGACGAACTTGTCGGCGATCAGCCTTTGGGAGGCCCTCGCGCCCGGGTGGGACAGGCCGTGGATGGCGTCAAACACCTGGCGCTGCCAGCCCGTGGGCACGATGGGGCGAGGACCCCCGAGGGAGACGTCGCACAAGAGGGCCGCGCCCGCGCCGTCGAATGCCACCTCGGTGACGCGGAGGCCCGTGACGGCGGTCCGCAAGGCCTGGACGTCGGGGTCAGCGGCCTGGTCCGCTGCCATCCGGGCATAGTCGATGCCGAGGTGGACTGCGTGGGCGACGGCCCGGGAAAGGCAATCCGCCACCGGGTTGTCCTTCCCCGCGACGTGCTGGATGTCCGTCGTGTACTCGGACACGGCCGAGAGGTGATGCTGCTGCCGGGCCGACCACGGCTCGGTGACCTTGCCCATCGCGAAGATCAGCGGCTTGTGGTCGACGAAGGCAGTGAACGCAGGGCCCTCGAGCAGATGGCGGAAGTGCCTGACCGCCAAGTGAAGCCCGAGCAACTCGCGGTCGAAGGAACTGTAACGGCGTTCGGGCGGGCGAAGCTGCCGGCTAAAGCACGCCAGCGGTTGCCAAGCTCCACGCACCCATTGCTCGTGCACCGCGCCCACCGCATAGTCCGAGGCATCGGTGGTGAGGGCGATCGGTGCATCGGGCGCCGGGTGCGCGAGCATGGTGGCGTTAGCCAAGGCGAGCTTCGCGCCCGTGAACGCCGTGTCCATCTGCTCGGTCCAGGTAACGTCGCCTTTGCCCGGCTTACCTCGGAGAGCTTCGTGCAGGGGGCGCAGGAGCTGGGCGATACGGGGCAGGAACCGATGGTAAAAGTTCACCATGCCCAGGAACTCCTGCAGCCCTCTGATCGTGCGGGGGCGCGGAAACCCCTTCACCGCCTCCACCTTGGCCGGCAGGGGGACGGCTCCGTGCCTGGTGACGCGGTGCCCCAGAAAATCGATTATGGTGGCGCCGAACCGGCACTTTGCGGGGTTCACAATCAGGCCATGCTGGCCTAGGCGTTCGAAGAGCGTGCGGAGGTGGCGTAGGTGCTCTTCGCGGGACGCGCTGGCGACGAGGATATCGTCCAGGTAGACGTAGACAAAATCCAAGTCACGCAGGACGCTGTCCATCAGTCGCTGGTACGCCTGAGCCGCATTCTTCAGACCGAAGGGCATGCGCAGGAACTCGAAGAGTCCGAATGGCGTGATGACCGCCGTCTTCGGGACGTCCTCCGGCCTGACGGGGACCTGATGGTAGCCGCGTATGAGGTCCACCTTCGAGAAGAAGGACATGCCCGCCAAACGAGCGGAAAAGTCCTGAATGTGGGGGACGGGGTAGCGGTCGGGAGTCGTGGCGTCATTGAGACGGCGATAGTCCCCGCACGGTCGCCATCCCCCGCCGGGCTTCGGCACGATGTGCAGCGGCAACGCCCAAGCGCTCTCTGAGCGCCGAACGATGCCGAGTCGCTCCAGGGTAGCGAACCCCGCTTTTGCCACCTCCAGCTTCGTCGGCTCGAGGCGGCATGCCCGGGCGTAGACCGGTGGCCCGACGGTGGGGATGTGATGGGCCACCCCGTGCTTGACGGCCCCCGCCGAGAAGGTGGGCCGCGTGAGGGCCGGGAAGCCGGCGAGGAGGCGGGTGAATGCGTCCGCTGCCGGAAGAGTACAGACCAACGTGGCCGGAACAGAACCGTTCGGCAAGCCACTTGGCAAGCCGCTCGTTGAGCTGGGCAACGCACAAGCGAGCGAGCTGAACGTCTCGGCTTGGACAAGACGTCTGCGCTTGACGTCGACCAGGAGCCCATTATCGCACAGGAAGTCCGCGCCAAGCAGTGCCATGGGCACGTCGGCGGTGACGAACGTCCATCGGAAAACCTGCCCTCTGAACCGCAGAGAGAGGCAGCGTTTTCCGTACGTACGGATGGGCGTCCCGTTCGCGGCAAGCAGCGCGGGGCCCCCACCCGCGGCGTGCTTGTCTGACGTGCCGGCGGGAACGACACTCACCTGCGCTCCCGTGTCGCACAGGTAACGGCGCCCGGAGAAGGTGTCCGTTATGAACAGCAGGCTGCTCGAACGGCCGGCGCTCATCGCCACTATTGAGCGCCGGCCCAGGCGTTTCCCGACCTGTTGAAGGAGCATGGCGGATGACACTGCCGAGCTTCGTGGCCGAACTTGGCGTGGAACCAGCACCAGGTGGTGGAGCTGGAGGAGCGCGGCTGGCTCCGACAGGCCGGTGGAGTTGGCGGGTTTCCCCGCGGTGGCGGTTTTCGCCACGGCGGTGGGCGGGGCGTGGCGGCGGTCACGAGGTGCGTATCAGCATGCTGCGTATGCTGTATAAGCTGATGCTGTGGATCAGCAGCATCAGCAGCAGCATCAGCAGCATCAGCCACGAGGGCCGTGACGGCCACGCCGACTCTCGCCCGCGTGTCCGAAGCGGCGAAGTACTTGTCCGCCTCGGCTGCCAATGCTCGGGGTTCCGTTAGCCCGGTCCCGGCCAACGCGAGGCGAACCTGCGCTGGAAGTTGGCGACGGAAAAGCGCCCGGAATAGAGAACCGGGGGCTTCGTCGCCCAATAGTGACAGCATATGGTCCATTCGGACTGACGGGCGCGTGTCACCGAGCTCGGGGAGATCCAGGAGGCGGTCGGCCCGTGCGTCGTCCGTGAGGCCGAACGTGGCTAGGAGTAGCCGCTTGAGTGCCTCGTACTTGTGGCCGTCCGGTGGGTGGCGAAGGACGGACACAACTCGAGCGGCCATGACGGGCCCGAGGGAGGCGACGACGTGGCAATAGCGCGTGTCATCGCCGGTGAGGCGCCGAAGCTGAAATTGGGCTTCGGCCTGGACGAACCAGACTTCGGCCTGAGCCTCCCAAAATTCGGGAAGTTTGATGAAGTTGGCCATGGCAATGGCGTCGCGTGTGGAAGGATCGCTCCGGCAGATCCAACGTCAAGGGGGTCACCAGTAAAGCGCGGCGTTATGCGCGCTGCTTGCGAGCAAGGAGGAAGCGGACAAGCGGTAACTTATAAGCGTCTTTATTTCAGGAGCTCACTGTAACACTGGCGCGCTCCGGGCTGCGCGCCCGGTGTATATCATGAGGCCACGCCTACCCCTCGGGCGTGGCCACCGCCCACTTGGTGCGCGGAATGATGTCACCACGCCAGTGGGCTTTTGTGTCCTCCACACCCCTACATTTATCACTACTTCAAATACCTAAAATTAGAATCAGGTGCACCAGCTCAGGTGCAAATGATTAGAACATCGTTAGAGAGGATCTTGGAGGACACTGTCTTATTTAAACCTCACACATTTAGTTTGGTTTGCTCTTTGTTGTTGAAGTGTGCGGCGTCACCATGCCTAGATCAAAATAGCTCTCTGAGGCCTTCAGAAAGAAAGTTATAGATGCCTACGAGTCTGGGAAGGGATTTAAAAAGATCTCCAAACAATTTGAAATCAATCATTCGACTGTCCGGAAGATCATCTACAAGTGGAAAAGATTCCAAACAACTGCCAACTTGTTCAGGCCAGGCCGCCCCAGCAAGTTCATCCCGAGAGCAGACCAAAAGATGCTGAAAGAAGTTTCTAAGAACCCCAGAATGTCATCACATGACCTACAGGTAGCTCTTGCCACTGTTGATGTCAAAGTGCATGAATCTACCATTAGAAAGAGGCTGCACAAATTTGATCTACATGGAGGTGTGCCAGGAGGAAACCTTTGCTGTCCAGAAAGAACATCAGGGCAAGACTAAAGTTTGCCAATGAACACCTCGGCAAAGACCAGCACTTCTGGAACAATGTGCTCTGGACAGATGAGTCAAAGGTAGAGCTATTTGGCCACAGTACCAGAAGACATGTTTGGCGAAAACCAAAGACAGCATTTGACCACAATAACCTGATACCAACTGTAAAGCATGGTGGTGGAAATATTATGGTTTGGGGCAGCTTTGCTGCATCAGGGCCTGGGCAGCTCACCATCATAGAGTCCACTATGAATTCTTCATTGTACCAGAGGGTGCTTGAGGATATTACGGCCAAAAAATATATATTGCTGGTCTCTGGTCAGACCAAAGTTCCAGACTTGATGCGGCGATGCGGTTTTTTTTTTTTTTTTTTTTTTTTGAAAAGCATGGATTGCACATATAGAGGTGTTTTTTGTGTCCTCATGCCTTGCGGTCCTCCTCATCTGCTGTGGTGCCGTCCAGAGAGAAATTAAAGACAGCCAATGGGACTTGTATGCCTTTTTTTTTTTGTAAATTAATGAACACAAGCTTAAGTTATTTTAAAATGTATTTATTCTGAAAATCATTAAGTTCTTCAAGCATATTGTAGACTGCCATTTCGTTCTCGAGATCGCCTCGCCGTACCGTTAAACATTCCAATGCGTCGATCGCGTCAACACTGCGTATGCGCAAGTGGTCTAACAGACCAATGGTCTCCCACGATCTCTTCTCCCAGTCCACCAGATTATCACAGACACTTACAACTTCATGACAAACGAGATAGGATCCAGGCCTAACTAACGGGACCACCCGCAGCTCTCTAGGCCTTCTGGTTGCTTCACACGAACCCGACAAAGAACGGCTTCGTTTCAATAAATGACAATATCCAGCCGATAGAGGCCTTGCATCGCGTGAGCGTCGTCCATGGCAACCGGTCCCGGCCGCCATCTTGGGTGGCATAAACAACATGGCGGGAAAGCTGTCGTTTGATCAGACGGACCTGTCGGTTTACGCCCTGAGCTTGCCCGTTGAGGCGTTTTCGCGGTATTGTGAGAAACTGAGGCTGTGTCATCTGCCTGTGGACCCGTGTGGACCCACAAGTATGCCACACACACTCCACAGTCCACACACACTCCACACGTACGCCACAAGTACGCCACACACACTCCACAAGTACGCCACACACACTCCACAAGTACGCCACACACACTCCACAAGTACGCCACATGTATGTGTTACGGATTCGTCACTTCCGTTGTGGTGGCTTGCATCCACTGTAAATATTTCTGATTCCATGTATTATTATTGTTGTCATTTAAAGGGAACAGACACTCCACACACACTCCACACGTACGCCACACACACTCCACACGTATACCACACTTACGCCACACACACTCCACACGTACACAAGTACGCCACACGTACGCCATACGCACTCCACATGTACACCACACACACTCCACACGTACACCACACGTACGCCACACGTACACCACAAGTACGCCACACGTACACCACACGTACGCCACACGTACACCACAAGTACGCCACATTTACGCCATACGCACTCCACATGTACACCACACACACTCCACACGTACACCACACGTACTCCACACACACTCCACACGTATGCCACAAGTACGCCACACGCACTCCACATGTACGTAACCAAATGCGTAATCCTGCTTTTCGCTTCGCGAGCGAAGGTAACAACCTCATGAGCCATATTCTCACCTGAGATCTGCAGTCAAGGCAGATATGAATCGGTTTCAGCGTTGTCGTCCGGAATACGGTAGAATGACATGCCCGATCCCTTATGAAATCGGGCTGTACATCCGACAGCACAACATCTCTTTACCATCGTGTAGGGGGCAATTTATATGTGAGACGAGTTTCAAATTGCCGCCATGACGTATGGTGGCAGAAGCAATGTTTTGCCACCCAAGCGGTCACGTGACTAAGACGATGACGTCACATGCAACTTCCCTACTGGATTCATGACGTCACAGCACACAAAACTACTCATATCTTTGGAACGGCTGGTTGGATTGGACAAACTAAACGCAGTTTTGTAGGAGAGGACCGTGCGCGAACGTCGATACCAAATTTGAAAAAAAACATTGTTGACGCGCAGGGTCAAAATCGATGCGCGCGCTGACCAGAACCCGGAAATATATTTTTCTCGGCCTAATGTGAGGCCATCTGTCGGAGAGTTAAAGCTCAACCGCAGGTGGACCTTGCAACATGACAATGACCCTAAACATACCAGTAAATCCACCAAGGAATGGCTGAAAAGAAAGAAATGGAGGGTTCTGGAATGGCCAAGTCAAAGCCCGGATCTAAATCCCATCGAGATGTTGTGGGGCGATTTGAAACGAGCTGTGCATGCAAGAAACCCCTCAAACATCACACAGCTGAAAGAATTCTGCATGGAGGAGTGGGCAAAATATCTCCCAGTCGATGTCAGAGACTGGTCGACAGTTATAAGAAACGCCTACTTGAGGTTGTTTCTGCCAAAGGGGGCAATACCACCTACTAGAGCCAAGGGTGTACTTACTTTTTCCACATGTGAAATTTGCATTTATGTTTATTTAAATTATACAATGGACTACAAAATGTAAATGTTTCATGATATTTGTTATATTATATCACCTTTATCTATCAATATTGTTGAAATGAAGATCAAGTAGCTGTATGTTGATATATGTTGAAAAAGTCAAAACTTTACATGTGGTGTACTTACTTTTCACATGACTGTATCTCTTTCTTAAATAATCAAGTCTTTGTATAGTTTTGGTAGTATTGCTTTATTTTATGTTTTTGTAAAAATGAAATGATTAATTGTTATACTTGTTGTTTCCTTGCTTTCTTTTTCTCTCCTGTTTTGTTGGGATTTTTGATTTATAAATTGTACATGCACACTTTTATATTTTTGTAATAAAAGGACCTCAAAAGTCAAAAAAAAAGTCTCTCTCCCTTTCTCTTTTGCTCCCTCTCTCTCTTGCTCCCTCTCTCTCTCGCTCCCTCTCTCTCTCTCGCTCTCTCTCTCTCTCTCTCTCTCGCTCTCTCGCTCTCTCTCTCTCTCGCTCCCTCTCTCTCTTGCTCCCTCTCTCTCTCGCTCCCTCTCTCTCTCGCTCCCTCTCTCTCTTGCTCCCTCTCTCTCTTGCTCCCTCTCTCTCTCTCGCTCCCTCTCTCTCTCTCTCGCTCCCTCTCTCTCTCTCTCTCTCTCTCCCTCTCTCTCTCGCTCCCTCTCTCTCTCGCTCCCTCTCTCTCTTGCTCCCTCTCTCTCTCGCTCCCTCTCTCTCTTGCTCCCTCTCTCTCTCTCGCTCCCTCTCTCTCTCTCGCCCTCTCTCTCTCTCTCGCTCTCTCTCTCGCTCGCCCTCTCGCCCTCTCGCCCTCTCGCCCTCTCGCCCTCTCGCCCTCTCTCTTTCTCTCTCTCTCTCTTCCTCTCTGTCCCTCCCCTCTCTCTCTCTAACTCTGTCGTGGCCCTGAATTTGTGAAGGTGGGGGTACACCATCCTGGAAGTGGGGGATCTCTGGGTCGCTTCTGGGAGTTCGATCGGCTGTCTCCACACCACAGGCTTGTTCGAGAGAACTGTCCGGGGCTATACAACAACAACAACTTCCATATTCTCTTCAATGTCATTCTTAGCTCTAAATATTTAAGACAGCTGTTCACCACCATCCCAGATCATCCCAAATCCAAAACCATGATCGTTATTTATCCTCGTTAACCACCCATCTCCCTCCCAAAGCTCAACTCTTTCCAAATTTCCAGTTTTTCTTTCCCTTGTCCACCCCATGTATCCTCCCCTACCCCTCATTCCTCCCCACATCCTTTACTTGTCCAAGTCTCCCTCTATTTTGTCCTTCAACCCTGATATTGGTGTTCCCCCCTCTCTCTATTGTTCCTTTTGTTCTGTTGCATCCTGATCCGTTCAGTGTTCTAGCTCTTCCACGAGCCTTGCTTTTGTATTCAAAAATACTTTTTAATTATAATTTTTACAATTCCCGGTAAACCAAATACGTATTCTTACTTAGACGTCTTGGTTGATGATCGTTTAATAAAATCGAAATTAATTTCACACTCACCCGGAACCCACAAAGCACTGTCACACTCACCCAGCACACATATTGAATCGTGCCCCCTCCACCTCCACCTCATGATTCACCATGTTGACATGCATTTGCTACACCAGGTGGTTATTCATGAACTCGTCAAACACGTTAACCAGCGTGCATGGCACCTTGGTTTAGTAACTGTACATTTGGGGAGTGGCACTCACCTTAAACAACTTAGTCATTCAATCGGAATAATTGCTTCATAAACAAACACTTTGCTGTTTGTAAAATCCAACCAAAGTGACTTTTTCCAGGCCATTCGATCCTACCTCTCGAACCCATGTTTCCTTGGACCATCTGGTCCCAGGTTGCCGAGCTCGTCACCGCCTCTGACCAGACAACACGAGATGTGCAGACAAACAAAGAAATCCCATTTTTATAAGAGGTTTTAGCTGTCTGATAGCCATGTCCATCACCAGAGTATTGATTGTCTTATCCTGAGTTACATCGAAGTCTAATATGTACTAGCTCAATGGTCTTTGCTACCAAGATGGTTAGCGTAACCCTTTACATAGTCTTTGTGGTACAAACTGATGTTATGCACTGTATGTAGTGGAGACATCAACATAATCTAGTGAAGACATAGATCAAGGCCCAGGATGTATGGGCAGACCTTCCTTTTCCTCAATCTTCTAATTCCTGGTATTGAATATAACCTATTGTCTTCACATTAATTCATGGTAACAGCTTCAGGCAAACTCTGTTCTGTCTTGTTTTTCAAATAGTTCAATGTTGCTTCAGAATCCCTCATCAGTGTCCGCCGGATAAATGATAGGGCAAACAAAAAACGAAAGATGCTCGGTTTCCGGTAACCTGCTCCTCGATGAATTTGGCATATAGGTAGATATGAGGGATCTTCGGAGGGTCGAAATGGTGTCGAAGCTACAGAACCATGAACTGATCAACATGTCCATGGTGATATAATTAACATTAGTAGTAAAATTGTGCATGTTATGTCTAAAAGTCAGAGGATTATAAATGACACCAATTTAGCATCTCAGCAAAGTTTCCTAACATGGTTGGGTTGAGATTCAAACTCAGGTTAGACAGCTCAGAGGTGAGTATGCATACCTCGAGGAGTCCAGGCCATCCTGGCAAACTTTTCATCACACATAAATACAGTGACTTCATAAAGTATTCACACCCCTTGACGTTTTCACATTTTGTTGTTACAGCCTGAATTAAAAATGGATTAAATTGAGATTTTTTGTCACTGATTTACACATAATACCCTATAATGTCAAAGTGGAATTTTTTTTTTTGAATGCTCATTCCATTTTTTTTTTTTAATTCAAAGCCATTTTCCTCCAATCTTCCCGATTTAAGCAAACAAAGGGGTCAGGAAACCTGTTGCCTTTCAGCAATGAATACAGTTGATTAACTTGCCCTTGCTCCAAAACACACATCTTCCAGCAATATTTGGATGCCGATGAAACGTTTGGGGAACGTTCTCAGGTCAAGTCTTTCACGAACAGGATGGGAAGGCCTGGCTTTTAACTGAAAGAGAGTTCAGCAAATATATATATATATATATATATATATATATTTATATTGGATGCTTGGCTTTGAGTGTGTGGGACAGAAAGAAGGAGGATGTATGACAAAGTGGTCCAAGTTGC